>NC_137657.1:0-355000 GCF_963422515.1 Blennius ocellaris | reverse complement strand
GGTGTCAGGGGAGAGGCCGAATATAGCTGATAACGGATTAGGAGGAGTTGTCTGACCACATGCCCCTCCTATAGTGTCGAAAACACTCTCTCAGAAAGAACCTAGCTTAGGACAAGACCAGAACATATGAATATGATCAGCAGGAGATTGTTTACATCGAGTGCAGATATTGCTAACAGAGGGGTAGATTTTAGATAGTCTTGAATTGGTATAGTGAACTTTGTGGAGGATTTAGCATTGGATGAGGCTATGGCGGGCGCATATCCAGGAGGAATGGACCAACTTCAGGGCGGAGTTCCAATGTTGCTTGGTTATGTTCCTATTTAAATCACTCTCCCATGAGGCTCGAATTAATGATAAGGGGTTTGGGGCAATTGAACGTAAGGAGATGTATAGTACGGAGATGCACTTTTTATGATTGGGGCCCATTGATAGCAAAGTGTCAATCAAAGTTTCCGGAGGGCGATTTGGGAAGTGTGGGAACTGCTTCTTTACAAAATCTCTCGCCTGGAAAAAACGAAAAAGGTGGGAGTTCAGTAAGTCATATTTAGAAGACAGTTCAGCGAAGGATAAAAAGATGCCGTCTTTATAGAGGTCTTTCACGGTAATAGTACCACGATCGTGCCAAATTGCGAATGCGGGGTCAGTACAAGAAGGTTTGAATAAGTGGTTTTTCAGTAGTGGGCTTAGTATGGAGGGGCCCTGCAAGACCAAACACTTCCTGAGCTGGTTCCATATTCTCATGGAGATCGATGCAATGGGGCTAGTACCTTCCGGTTTTAAAGGAAGAGTGAGTGATGAGCATAGGGCAGAACGTAGTGAAAAGTGTGGGGTTGCAGTCTCAAGAGGCACCCAGGCCGGGGGGGCTCAGCGCCTCCATCCATCCAGTAGAGGAGTTTCTGTATGTTAGCTGCCCAATAGTAATGCCTAAAATTGGGGCGTGCAAGCCCTCCCTCACATCACACGTCCTTTTCTTTATGAATCAATGTAGTTAATGGATAATTACTCTCTTCAATCAAAAGCTGTGATTTCTACTAGAGTTTCTATGAAATAACTGCTGACTAATTTTTGTGCAGGAAAAACCTTCTACAATCAAAAAAGTCAACTCAGGCAGTTGTTGAATTTGCATATCAGCAATATGTTTGATTAATACAAGCATAATGAGTTTCTCTTTATTACATGGTTCATTCTAGTTCATCCTATGTGAATACAACTGAATTCAGACTGACTAAATCAAGTCTTGTTGATCTAATGAGGAAGAAATACGTCAATACCACAGCTCAGGTATTGTTGGTGATTGCGCATGCTCCATTTAAGCGGATGCAGGAATTTTGAAGGAGTGGGAACCAGACGTTAGCTGCATGCGCAACTGACTTCTCTGCCATCCCTCTCTTCCTAAGTGTACTCTAAACCAGTGTTTTTCAACCACTGTGCCGCGGCACACTGGGGTTCCGCCAGATCTCGTCAGGTGAGCCGTGGGAAAGTATCCAATTTCACATTTTTTTCTAAAAAACATTTGCTCTCACAGCCGCTGTCAGCAGTGAGAGCAGTGTGTTGAAGAGTAATCATGTATAAATACTCTTCACCACTAGAGGGCAGCACAGAACTTTGCCGGTGAAATGTAAAGTGACAGACGTCAGTGTGGTTCATCTCCACCTCCTGCTACCATCTTGTATCAAAGTACTGTGTCAGTGACAGTGATGGAGAAGTTTTTGAAAAGGAAGAATGTGAACCAGGATCTCAGCTCTTCATCCATCAGGTCCAGGTTTCACACTGAGTCAAATTTAAAAAAAGAAATTGGGAAATACTTTTTTCCGTATTTATTTACTTCCTGTTGATAAAACTTTGATGAGAATGACTTTATATTGTTAATAGAGGCTACAGAGTTTCACATTTTAACATTTTCGGGTGGTGGTGTGACTCCAGATTTTTACAAACAAAAAAGTGTGCCTTGGCTCAAAAAGGTTGAAGAACACTGGTCTAAAAGACGTTGAATAAGGTAAGTAATGACTCCTGACTTGTGTCTATGTTAATGTATTTAGTTGTATAACTACACATTAACTAGCAAAACCTATTTGATATATTTTGCAGCCTATTTGATATGCTTTCTTATGTTTTTTTATTTTTTTTATTTAACGTTATGGTTCATATACTGGAGATACATTGCGGTGGTTCCTTCTATGTTTGAATGAAAATGTTGTTGCAAAGGATTCGCCGACAAGTCTACAATTCTGCTGAGTCAGAGCAGAACTAGCTAAGTACAGAGGCAGCTAACTCCGGGGCTATCCCCCCTCCCCCATGTTAATTCACCTTATATTTGGAAACTCGTCCTTTCGTTCAGAAATTATTTATTTTTTACTTAAAAAAAACTTTCCCAGGGAAGGCACTCAGTGAGTGAAACATTAAGTTAAGCGCAGGATATCAGATATCAATATGGCTTATTAGTTTGCAAACTTTCACTGTTTGGTCTCACCAGGCTGCCGTCTATTTAGTCCATTTGAAAACGGAGACGTGGCTGATGGTATCAGCAGATGTAGCCCGTCTGTGTTATTCTTTCCTGTAATTAATTAAGTCTGATTATTTTGGAAATACGGGCCCTCAGTATGCACGCGCAGTGGTGCTCGGGCTGTGCGTAGGGTCTCAGCATTAATTATCCGGGACCACAACAACAACCAAATTATCAGATTAACTGGTCTAGTCCCAGTTGCGACAGATACTTTTTGAGGACACTTAATTACAGTAATGCAACTGACACCCTGTTTCTTTTTATCACAGTGACATGTTAAATTGAATGTGTTTTGAGATTATTTTGTTTGAATATATAAACCCATCACAAGTTGAAAGTGTCCCCATGCTCTGTTCCAGTGTCTCTCTTTTCCAACATATGGTAGGTTTATGTTGCACACAGATTAAACAGTATTTTGCCTATTGTGTTATCGGCTCATAACAGTGTTGTCTTTTTTTTGTCTTTCAGTGGCATGGATGTGGCAGTGCAGGCATTGTGACCGTAAGGAGAGTTGTAGGTACAAATTACTTAAACATTATAAACTACATCATCACAATGTTAGAGGTCAACATTATCATTGTATATATGTAAATTGTCCTGGACGTTTAAGACATGGGGCGGACTTAAAACTCATGTGTTGTTGTTTTACTTAGTTGTATATCTTTTCATTTCATATTCAGGTCCACACAATGACCCAGCCCATCAGACTGAGGATTGTCCCGGGAGACGATGATGCCAGGAAGTTACTTTAGCCAGCAGGAATTCCAGACTCCACTGAGGATTTGTGCCTTACGATAAAGACCAGCTTTGGACTGCAGCAGGATTTTCGGCTTCAGTATCAAGATGCTGATTTCGGTAATGATTTCATAAACCTCTCAGACATCTCAGAAGTATGTGACGAGGCAACCCTCAAGATCATCTATATCCTCGGTGACAGAGAGGACAATTATCCAACAGCATGTCAAGCAGAAACAGTCCAGGGCCCAACAGATGCATCATCAGTCTCCTCAGTGGACACCAGATAGTACATTGCCCGTTTCTTCTTCATCTTCTCCTTCTGCAAGGCTCAGTGTTTGGCCAAGGGTTCTCCCTATCCCAAGTTTCAGCTACGATGTTGAACGTGAACTCCAGAGGGCCAATGATGTTTACAAAACACAGGGAGCACATTTAAACCCCTCACCAAAACTGAAATCCCTCATTCTGCAAAGTTTGGCACAAGAAATTATTACATTTAAAGCATATCCAACTGACACTAATTTAACTGATGCTGCAGAAGCACTTGTGAAAAGGCACCCTTGCCTCAGAGAGCAGGGCTCTTTTAAATGACTGTTATGGATGGAAGATCAGCCTGAAGTATAAAATGGCAAATTTCCGGACCAAACTAAGAGGCCTGGGATGTGCTGAGGTGATGATACATTCGATGAAGATCAAATCGGTAGAACGACCTCTCGCTGCATTGAATGTTAAGAAGCCTAGAAGAGCGGAAGTGAACTACTGTCCAGAGCATCCCAAAGGAGAAACCAAAGAAAGTCTAGAACAGGAGAGAGTTGCAATGCTTTCTGAAATCAAAAAAAGAAACAATGACTTTGTGCTCTGTCAGAAAATGGAGAAAAATTTCTCTTACAGACGGCAAGAAGTTCTCCAAGGCCAGCCTTTGGTTACAGACTTTAAAAGTAGATGGCCAGCCCTGTTCACTGTGAAAGAGGTAACATGCTTTATCAAACCAATTTCCCAGAGTACACACATGCACTGAAGAACAGCAAGATAAAGACTTAATGATATTTAGTAGGTGATTGTCTTACTTTTTCTTGTTTCTCTTGTTCCGGACGTTTTGTTTGTGGTTTCAGATTGACAAAGAATTCCTGCGAATTTCCAGGGTATCACTGCTCTCTACTTCCTTTGCTGAACTTGACTTGTATTCACCACACTTGATGGAAAGCTTCAGTTGCAAAGGTGGAGCGACTGGACGAAAAATACGACACCTGTTGCTGCCAGTCTCCAAGGTTTGTATAAAAATTCTGAGTTTCAGCCGTCATGAAAAGTGAAACATGAAAGTAATGTTTTGGAGATGGTTCGTCACAGGAGGACTCAGTCTGTGGATGTCTTACTAATGGAGGTGTGGAGCCAAACCCAAAACACGACTTATACACCTTAAAAAAAAACAACAAATCCTTGGGGGGGGGGGAAACCAGGTTAAACAAATCTGTCAAATGTATAGGTTCCAACTAGATTGAGAAAACGCTTAGCCTAATATAGATTATTTTGTTTGTTTGGTTCATTGGTACGAATTAGGACTCTGTGAAATGGGACTGGCGAGTACTGCTTGGCGCATGTTATAAACTGACTGCATCAGCATATCATTCAGCCCCACTTCTGTGAATGTACTTAACAGTTATGAATGTGAATAATTGTTGTAGGGGCTATTTTATGTTTAAATTGTTTTAATTTATTATTTTAATTTATATTGTCTGTATCTTCCACTGTTTACTGGCCATGCGTGGGTTTTATGTTCACCCACTCAGGGAGGTGGGGCAATGGGGGAGGTTCTAAATCCTCCAGGTAATTGGTGACAGTTGTGACAGTCTGGGAGAGCACAGTTTCTGGACCATGTCAGTGTCAGTATGGCTGAAGATCAAATGCAACGTCATTGGTAATGTTTGAATCATAGGAACTCAGTATTGGGCTGAGTAGAACAACAATGATGGGCATCGACTGCTGGGTAGTGAATACCAATAAATTGATTGCCATTTCCAAGGACAATCTGCACATTGGACTTGAGTAATTTTTGCTCTGAACACGTGTTGAAACTAAGTTACCAGAGCAAACTTTAAATTGGTTCAAGTGCCGCTACATTTAAGCCCAAAAACTGCCTGCTCCCTTGCAGACACAGTTTTTGGACACAGAGGCAAGCATCAAATACCTGGAGGATTTATAACCTCCTACATTGCCCCAGTTCCACCTAGTGGGCGAACATAAAACCCTAAAATGGCCCCTAAAAAGTCTTGAAATTTATTTTGTCAGTCCATAAAATGTCATGGAGTGAAATTTTGATATTTTCACTGTGAAAATGTGTGGTAATCCTGAAAAATGGGCCTCATGGTGTGCCGAAGGAAGGTCAGTTTCTGTTTAAGACAAGAATCACTCAAATTAAATTGCCTTTTTGTTCTCTCTCTCTCTCTAGAACGATACTGTACACACCAGACGTGGATGTATCATCAAGTCTTTGTGCACCTACCTAAATGAAGACCATGAAAACATTGTGCAAGAAAACATGGTAAGGTATTTGTGAATTAGTGTCTATCTAAAGTCAGACTGAGGCTGAACTGTAACTTGTGATCAAACATCCAAAACACCCATAAAAACTTCACAATTACAATACTAGACTAAAGTACCTGACAAAGAATAATATTAGGATAATGCTGCAACCATTGGTCTTTAAACATACCTCACCCTCTTATTGTTGGCTAACTTAGATGAATTATAACAAATTCTAGAAAAATATCAGGTGAGCTTTGTACTGTTATCAGAACATCTTTACTCTCAGTAGTTGTGTTTCTTTTATTTCTTTTCCTGGAGTTTCCAGTACACGTCTATAATTACCTCTTATTGTTGGAGTACATGAGTACCACTTAATTACCACTTATTCTCCTCTTTTACACATGGTAGGGTTTCCCAAAAATGCATTTCATTATTTGTTTTCTTGCCTTCAGTGACTTTCTGTGGTATTTTCCAACTTTAGAGGTTACTTTTGTTCATGGTTATTTGTTATGTTTCATCCCACAGGACACCGACACTGAAGCCAACAGTGCCATGGAGCAAACTGTGATGGGGTGTATGTCATACACAAGGATGACCCAGAGGACATTGAAGGTGTGGAGGTCCTGAGAGTTTTGGGAAGCATTGCATTGGCTTTTGTTCTGCTCTTTGGACTTGTGTACTGTTTGAACTTAAGCTACCCACCAGAGCTCAAATGCACATTTGAAGTTGTGCAGAAGATCTTGCTTGATCTTGACGGGCAAAGGTTATCATCCAAGGTGCAATTCCTCGAAAACAAACTTTTGTGAGAGTAAGTCAGTCTGAGTAGGTCAGGGAATGTTTGACTCAGAATACATTTGATCAGAATATGTAGCATCTGAAAGCCTGTTTTTTTGTTTGTTTGTTTTTTCATTTTGCTTGTGACTGGTGGCATTTTTATTTATTGTATTGCAAGCGTTTTATTTTTCTGTTAAACTAATTTTGTTTAAAACATCTGTCATTTGTTTGCACTCCTGCAATACATCAGGCAATCCAATGCACTTTTCCTCCATTGTTTTTGAGAGGTAATGTTATATTGTTCAGTGTGGTTTAAAAAAAACTTGTTCTTGGTAAAAAAATAATTGTTTTGTTTAAGAAAATGTTAATTATATCGGTTGCAAAATTGTAAAAAATGTTTTAATGTTCATTGTCCCAACTGAGCCAAACAAAACAGTAAAACATTGGACAAAAGTTTTTCATGTTATTTGGTGAAGAAAAAAATTACGTTTTTTAAAATGTTGCATGGACTCGATTTAAAATAGTTTACATTTAAAATGTGAATCTTGTATGCTTAATAGCTATATCAGCTGGAAGAATAGTAATTGAAACAACGAGATATATATATTAATTAAACATTTAAAACCTACCCTAATTAATTCAACAAGATTAGTTTGAGTAGAATGTGTTGATCCAACAAGGCTGGATGGTATTGTGTTGAAGTGCTTGACCAATGTAGAGTGAAAGACATTGTCATTAATTTGATGAACAAGAAAATAATGTTTGGATTCTATGAAAGACCAATCTATTGAACATAAATATCTAAATCATGTTGCATCAACAAATATGCATGTTGTTCATTTAACATAATTAAAAGGGATTCAATCGACTTAATCTGATTAGATGGAAATGTGTGCCATGATTAAATTATGTCAACTCAACAAATTATTTTTTTGGGTGTATGTTGATGATTTAATGCAATATTGAGAAACAAATTTTCTTTCTTGTTTCATCGCATATTACTGAACTATATTGACTTTTCTTCATCATTAGAAGTGATTCAGGTTCTTATTTGACTCAAGTCTGACATTTCATTTAAAATCTCATTTCTTTTTCTTCTTTGATTTGAACTTACTGCTGGCCCAAGAGCTGTGTATTTCAGATGAATAAAAATCGCTGAAGTATGAGCAAAAAAAGCTGAATAAGAATTTAAATTGGGATCAAGCTGGGATGAAAGGAGAGCTGATTTAGTGGGACTAAATTCATCCACTTTGAGCTAATTCTTTATATGTGTGGTCTGGAAAAGTCTTGTTTTTTTCTGGAAACACCTAAAGCCATCAATCTCCTATAATGTGTGGTGTGCCCACACATCTCAGCTAATTAGTTACTCATTATCTAAACCATGTCATCAGATGAGGGAAACCCTCAGTAACAAGAGTGAAACCTCATGTCAGGATATTTATTCATGTCTGGTTGACCTTGGTACGTCGTTAGCGACCAGCAGGTTAAGTAGAAAAGCTTCAAGAGGAATCAGGTGTTCAGGCAAAGCCGGACTCTGACATTTTTGCTCTTTACCTTTGTGAGACGGATTGAAACGCACAGGAATGCTAACGTTGCTCCTTCAGGTGTGGAAGCGGTTGTGTCTTCCTCCCACCGTCCCCCAGGTGACAGCCAATTGAATAGTGGGAGCTGAAGCATGAGGAAAATGCAGCCCTCGCCAGAGCTCTTTGTATTTTCACAGCACCTGGTGTTTCATCAGAGCAGAATGCCGTGACGGCGCTGTCGTCAAGGGAAGGTGAGAAGACAGACACTGACTTTCGCAGCCTTCCCTAGAAACACTTTGATCGGTAATCATCACTCATCTTCTAATTAGTCTCCTTCTAATGTTGCAGCCATGGCTGACAGAGCGGCGAGGTGTCACATGAATGTGTGGAAGTAAAAACAAGCTGCTAAAACTCTCCTCCACAGCTACTGACTTCATCTCCTGGCTGCTTATTCATGTGTGCAGTGTTAATTTCCATCGACATGGGCATCCCATGCTTTGAAGCAAAGCCTTCCTGGAGTTGCAAACATGTATAATTAATTGCAAGTGTATGAGCACTCCTACAACCTTTAAGGTCCACTAATGAGCATTGTGAAAAGAAAGTATCTTGTCCATCACTCCATTCAGTCGGTATATTCCAGTTGTAAAGAATAATCATCTCATGGGCCGGAAAAAAGGCTTAGCACAAAAGAAATGGGAGAGGGGTTGAAAAGAGCCATAAACAGTTTTTCGTGATGCACTTTCCAATGACTCATAACTTCAGATGGTCCAAGGTGGGCGTTCACATAATGCAACTAATAAACAAGCCTCTTTCTGTACACCATGGATCCACAAGCAGCTCCTGCAGCTTGTACAGAGCACAATGGATTGTTCAATGTCGCATTGTCTGACCACCACAGCGTCCTTTTCCATGTTCCAGTTTGAGGTCGAGTCCTCGTCCAAGACTCAGTACTTACCGGTCAGAGCGCATATGTTGTTGCAGGCATTTCTCAGGCTGTAGCAGCAGATGATCTCCTTAAAAGTCTTCCTCATCTCCTGACTCCTGAAGGCGTAGATGAGCGGGTCGATCACTGAGTTGCACATAATGAGGATGAGGTACATGTTGAAGTGCGACATGAAGCAGACGCAGTAGAGGTTCCTCGGGCAGGAGATCATCAGGATGAGGTGCAGGAAGAAGGGTGCCCAGCAGACGATGAAGATCCCCAGGAGGATGGTGAGCGTGATGGCACCCTTCATGCTGGCCCGTTGGTGGATGGAGTTGTAGCCGGGCAGGGCGGCGATGCGCTTGACGTGCGAGCGAGCCAACATGAACATGTGGCTGTAGAGCGAGGCCATGATGAGCAGCATGGCGAAGAACATGGAGATCAGGCAGACGATGACGGGGGTGGTGTCGGAGTAGATGATGAAGACGATCCCACAGCCGGTGCAGAAGGTCCAGATCCCCCCGATGATGCAGCCGGCTCTCCTCACCGTCATGATGTTGTGGTACCTCAGAGCGTAGAAGATGGTCACGTACCTGTAAGGCGATAACACGTATTGATCTGTGACCTTCAACACGCCACAGACCGATGGAGAATTGCTGGAGTGACAGAGGTGGAAGAAAGGAATCCCTGTGATCCTGTATTTATTTAAGTGAGTTCCACCAACACTTCTTCAGTCTACCTTGAATTTATCTTCTGAATTGGATTTCTTTTGAGTGAGTGTTCAAAACCTATGAGGACGACCTGTACTTCAGAGGAAATGAGAAACTTCACACCAATCCCCCAACCCCTCACCCCACCCTCCTGCTCTCACCATTGGCCGGGAAATCTTTTAAAACCAGGAAGAAATTCTCTTTTACATGTCATCTAGAAGCCGGTTTTGAGATGTTGCTTTGGATATCATCTGAAATTGGTCATGGTTACTCTGATTAAGAATTTTTTTTAAATCAACACCTTTTCGATTATTGCATTAACAACAGTATCATTATTGATATTAATATTTTATTTATAATTTTAAGCACATTTGTAATAATGTTAAGGCAAGTGCTTATATATATGAGTGACGTGCGGTCAGGGGAGGCCGATAATGCAAAGAAAGAAAATATATAATGATAAAATAATTTTAATTGTTAAAGTTTTTATTTTTCATTTAGCTTCACCAATTTTGATAATTTTTTCTTCAAAATCACTGAATTTTTGCAATTTCCCATTCAATGCTTGGAAGCGAAGCCCCTTGGATTGCGCAATCCCTCGTTAACTGCTCTGTCTGCCGTGCGGTCAGAGCAGTTCCTGTCTGGTTCAAACACGTTTAATATATGAACAGATTTTCCATCATTTGGCTTACGTATATAATGTACAGTGTTTTTTCTCACCGACTGTGTGTGGAACATGTTTCGTGTGCTGCTGAGCGATCAAGAAGTCTGAGGTGAGGCCAACACTTCTCTTGCCTCCCCACAGGGACGCTCGTGATCCCAGACGTTGGTTTGGCGACTCCACCACCGCAGAGGAAGTGACAGCGACAAACTGCGCTTTACGGTGGCGTAAGCCAGTCAAGTGCGCAGCGACTTATTTTTCCGTCTCGCACCCAGACCTTCCACACTGAAACAGTTTTCTAAAGTGGACTTTCAAGCGAAGCAGGAGATAATTACTAAAGGAAGACCAACGCCGGAGCTGAATGGTTTGTTTCAATCAACAGGACGGATGTTTTTTATGCAGAAGCACTGGCGCATGGACTTCATTTATAAGTAAAGGTAAGAGAGCGCTAAAAAATTTTTGTTTTGTTTTTAATAAAATGTGCATTTTGTGGGCCACAGTTTGTATGTGTAAAGAATGAAGAAATGAAGCATAACCCGTAAACTGCTGCCAATCAAATGGCAAATAATCTGTCCTGAGCGCATATATTTGTAAATCTGATTCTCATGACATCAGTGCCTCACCAGCTATACACCTCACCGCACGTCACTGATGTGATTATATATACATATATATATATATATATATATATATATATATATATATATAAATAATGCATTGAGAATCAAACTCAAAAGGATTTCAGTTATTCTTATTATGTTAAATATAAATTGCAATAATTGTGAATCTTTTTTCAAGTGTTTGCTCACATGCTCTACCAATAGGAACATTTGGAATTATGCTTCTACGTTATTATGTTGCACTTTTATGGGTCCAGTCTGATTAATGTCACATTTATTGATTGTATTCTGTGTATTTGGCCGATGAACTGAAATGACTCCGCTGCTAAAGAGAGTCTAAAGATTGTGGCCTTGTGTCTCAGTCACACTCCAGTTTGGCAGCTCCATCCAAAGCTCACTTAAACCACTAAACGTTGTCATTCATTTGGAACCAAATGAGACAATTAAACTCCAGAACAGCTCAAAGAGCTGCCCCAGGAGAAAATAAGCCATATTGATTACTGAGCTCATTTCCATTTAGTGAGAGCATATTGATCCACACTCACCTGTCCACAGCGATGGCCAGCAGGCTGCACATGGACGCAACCACAGAAATGCAGATCATGGAATCAAAAACGTTGTCCATCTGCCGGATGAAGTGGTCCTCCACCACCAGCTGCCGGTTGTTGAGGAGATAAATGATGATGGTCTCCCAAGCGTTGGATACACTCACCAGCATGTCTGCCACTGCCAGGCTGCAACAGCAGATAAATCACAATCATTCATCTTCCTCCCCACGTCGAGTCCCGCTGCGTTTAACAAGCGCTGCCACGTTAACATCGCAGTGTCATTGATCTGACAGACGGTCGAGTCACTGTGTTCACGCTCTAATCCGGAACAATCCAGAGGAGACACACTGACAGCTGCTGTCCCCCAGCAGCACTGACAGACTCAGCCACGTTGTCATCATCCCGGCAATAGAAACTATAGTCTGAAACATGAAAAACAGTCAAATGGCTCAATTTGGGAACTATACTTTCTTGTGTTAAAACATCCAGAATTCACTTTGGCCAACGACAGCGTTACAAGTGAAAATTAATTGTTTTTGTCACGGGGATCAGACAGGACCCAATTGCAGTCCTCCGAGCGAGGCAGGATGCCTTTCACCAAGTCTTTATTAACAATAGGCATCACAGACCGACATGAGAAGCAGGTTGCTCCTCAACCTGGGGTGCAGCAGACCTGGACTCCAGACAGCGAACAGGACAGACTAGACATCGATGCCGAACAGACCAACAATGAACACAATCACACACACAGGACATATATAGCTGGCATGGTAATGACTGCAGACTTTCTACAGGTGTGGAGCAGGACCGCCCAGAACATGTGACCCACCCACTATTAAAGGGAGCTCCTCAGCCTGGTCCCTCACAGTTTTTACATTTTCATTTCAGGTAAGCTCGTTTACACATCAGTAACATTTTGAAAACTAGGTCCGTTTCCATTGAAATGACAGAAATGCTGAAAACCATGTTGTAAGCAGGGTTGGGTAGTAACGGATTACATGTAACAGCGTTACGTAATTAGCAAGCAAAACAAAATGGACTGTAATCTGTTACAATACATACAAAAAGTGTAATCTGGTTCCAGGTATATTGATAAAAAGTGGGATTACTGAGCAGGATTACAATAGAAAGTCAGATAATAAACCAAAACTGCAGTGTCACATGATCCGTCCGCTGGCATTGCGACACTTCCTAACTCTTTCAGACTGACCTAAGGCGTTGCCATGGATACTGCAGCCTGCTGCTCTCATCACTATGTTTTAAAGTGGGAGGAGCCTCTTCACCTCTCTGTACAATGCTAATGACGCCTCCAGCAGTGAAAGTGTTGTGAACGTCTCACCTGAAGAAACATCTGGTAGATAAAACCTGCTGACTTTACTGATTCACTGAGAGTGACAGAGAGAGAGAGAGAGAGAGAGAGAGACAGAGAGAGAGAGACAGAGAGAGAGAGAGAGAGAGAGAGAGACAGAGAGAGAGAGACAGAGAGAGAGAGAGAGACGAGAGAGAGAGAGAGAGAGAGAGACAGAGAGAGACAGAGAGAGAGAGAGAGAGAGACAGAGAGAGAGAGAGAGAGAGAGAGAGAGAGTGTGTGTTTTGGAAAATATAAGCACATTTTGTTGAATAGAAATTAAAAGCTTTATTTGAATTGTGGTTTTGATTCTTTAACAAATAAATTAGTGTTCGACACCTGATTGGTTACTGAGTTTTGATTTAATTCAAAACTTGTTAAGTGTAATTTGTGTATAAGATGTGTCAGCAGATGACACATTCTATTCTTTCTTGTCTTTATCTTTATGTTTGCTGGTGAAGTAATCCACAAGTAACTAAAAGTACTCTGGTAATGTACGTTTTTCAGTATTTTAGTATTTAGAGTAAGTTACTGATTGCATTTTTTGTAGTACAAGTAACTTGTAATTGTAACAGATTACAGTTTTCAAGTAGCCTCCCCAACCATGTTGTAAGTATGCCAGGCCATGAGTTGGTTTCATTGTAAAAACAACCAACAGCGCCAACTCATGGCCCAGGCATGCTCACGACACTGTTTTTTTCAGTGTTTCTGCTGGTTTCCATAGAAACGGACATTGTGTTCAAAATGTTGACGTGTAAATGCACTCCAGCCGTTTAATCAGTGTAGTGGTGGCCTCGTGCTTAGAGAAGTAATGGGTTTGACTTTTATCCTCAATCATTGCTCTTCATCTGAATTTCGTCATCACAAACAGTCTCTTTATGCTTTTATGGGTCAAGTCATTCAAATACATGTTCTTTGGACCAAAGTATTGACCTAGGTGTTTCCATAGAGATTCAGTCTGGTGTGGGCAGCCAGTGGACGTCCATTTTTGTTTCATCACATAAAATGTTGAATCTCCTCAAAGCAACAGCAGCTGGCAGCGAGTCACTCTCATGAACAGCGAGCTGAAAGCCTCTTCTGTTTGAAGGTGCCGCGGCCATCAGCTGAGCGTCTTTCACTCCAATTTCTTTAGACTTTTCAGACTCAATCTTCCCAATCAGAGGTAGTCAGGTCAAAGCCAGTCACAAGCACTCCGGGTTCAATCTCAACCAAAAGCTCAAATTTCTGGTCTTTTATTCAAATTAGCCCGCTCATTCAATTCAGAATCTGACTCGCGACGCCTACATTCATTGAAACATTTCCATTAAACTGCTCAGTCAAGGCTTGTTCGACGGCTTTTTCTCTGCCGTCATCCTGAGCAGGATACAAGACTATATGACAGATTATTTTATAACTCCAGGCTTACAGCCGTCCCAATCGTCCTCCTGCAATCACCTCCATTGATCTCTGTCAGTTCATGGATTTATTTGTTTCCTCGGGCAGCAGAGATTGTGTGACATTTATCTCAATGAAAACAATAAGTACATTCAACGCTGGTGTCTATTGAAACATGTCCTGTGGACTTCAGCGTGAACATTTTCCATCATCTGTTTGTTCATGAATGAGTTATAGTTTACACCTTCAGGCAAGTAAAATCCTCACTTCTTTTTCAGTCAAAGGTGTTTTCACTCCATTATGCTGCAGCTCCTATTGTCACGAAAACCAAGCTTATTAGTTTCTTGAATTCTGCTTTTGTCCCGGTGATTCACAGCAGCTTCAATAAGAGTCACATGAACTAAAAATGGGGACGCAGATATGCCCACCACTGTTCGTTCCTTCCTTCCTTCCTTCCAATAATTATTATTAATAAATATCCATAATTGATGGGCTGTTTTCCCTCTTGTTTTGGAATTGTAATGTTCCTTATGTTTTTAATATGTTGTCACTGGGAACAGACATTATGTCAACACAGTGATAAACCGCGGATCATCTCTGCCTCTGAAAGACTTTGAATGTTATGTTCCTAATTCCTAATTATATCACTGTCGACCAGACAACCTCATCAGCTGTGAATGATTCCACCAATTCCTTTTGAATTCATGTTACACAACTTTTAAAGTTTTGTTTATGAGAATAATGTGCGCCTCATTCAAGTGAACCTCCTTAAACACAACAACAATTCTGAAAGTACTAAGTCCTATTTGGCCATTTTGGGAAAGGAATGATACAGTTTTCTGGGTGACGTGGTGTTTTGGTTGAGACTGACCTGCACACAAAGAAGTACATGGGTGAATGGAGGTTCTTGTTCTTCACAATGGCTGTGATGACCAGAATGTTCTCCAGCAAAGAGATGATGCCCAGGATCAGAAAGACCTGACAGAAAGAAGAGAGGAAGGATGCTTCAGTGTGGAGGAGGGAACCAGCATCACCAGGTACTGTCGTGGCGTCACCACACATTCTGCACGGACCTCCACGGCGATGTGCACTTGTTCGCATGCTGCAGGCTTGGAGGTGCCAGTCCTGTCTGGAAGCAGCGGGGGGGCCTGGGTGTAGTTCTGGTGGTAGGAGTAGGACCAGGTGACGTTACCCAGCAGGGCCTCCTCCTGGTAGGAGGACTCATCGGACACGTTCATCATCCTGGCTGTACTTCTGCTCCAGATCATTGCCGTTCTGGTCGAGAAGGCATCTTGAATGCAGGCTGGAACCACAACACGATACATCATCATCAGGTCACACTGGCTGGAAGTTCACTTCATCATTTATTCACACTTATTTCATCAAGTTGATCATTTAAACTTCACCAGACGTGTCAAACCCTTGCTAGTTGAGTCAGTTGGCAATGTGGTCAAGCCTTGTGAGGATACTATGTAATGACACAACAAAATGTTAAACATTTTCACTTCATTATGTAACAACAGTCACGTTTTGTAAAAAAATTTTAAAATAAATAAAATCAGATCAAATCCTGAATGCGTTCTGTTTTTATTTAAAACTGAATCTTACAATTACAAAAAGAGACAGAGAAAATGAAAGAATGTGTATGTTGTGTTAACTGATTTTCCATAATTCTGGTTGTACGGCTGCTTTTCATCACAACACAATACATTTATAGAAGGTTCTGCTGGAGAACCTGAGGGCTGCAGAGAATGTGGCCTCCCTTAAAAAGGCTTTTCACTAATGTGACCTTTTTACTTGTTGTGGGACAAGTAAGTGTTTAGAATGTGTATATATTCATTTACTTATTTACTTTGATATGTATATACATTAGCAGGGGGTGGGTGGGTGAGTAGCTCAGTTGGTATTCTATTGTTACCCTGTAAAGCACTTTGTGATGCATTTTAATTTAATGCATCACAAAGTGCTATGTAAATAAAGTCTGATTGCTCAATCGATTGGTTGGTGAAATCTATTCAGTTTAACAATACAGTGAGACTTGAAACAAGTTGTGACCATTTTATTGAGGTGAAAATGCATAAAAATGAAGTTATTAAAATGTTTTAATGAATTAAAATAGTCTTTGTGTGGTTGGTTAATGAATTATGCAAAAATATAACTATCACGTGTTATAATCACCACTGAAAATGGATCAAATTTGGCAATAACTATGTATTTAATGTATAATAAATATACATAATCAGTATGTATTATTATCAACAGTATTCAAATGAATAATAATGCAGTATTTGAAACATTTTGATAAATCATAGTGAGATTTCAATTTCAATGATGACAAAGCGTTGCTAGCTAACATTGTGTACAGTAATATCATCCATATTGTGGATTAACGCCTGATGAAGATAAAAACATTTAGTTCGTCCTGTTATCAGCCTTAAACTGTTGAGGTGGAATTTGCTTTCTGTCCTTTAGACAATTACATGAAGGTGTTAATTAAAAGCTGGGTGCATGTAACCGCTTCATAATTCAGTCCAAATATCATAAAGCTTTTATGTTGAATATTTTTTCCCAGTCTGGAGCCTGTGAGCCTCAAAATCTGAAAACAATGCCACTCCCTCTCATTTGGTTTCCTGATGCCAACGGGACCTTGATCATGTTATTTAATCTCATATGAGCTTGAGAATGGAGCCGTGGTGACCTCATTTTTCGTTGACATAACTTGAGACTGCAGAAACAACATGGGGCGGTCTTTCTTCAGGGGATCACAAGTTGCTTGCTGACACAGGTTTATAACCCAAACGTACACGTGAGCTCTTTCTTTGATCCCAATCAAGCACCTCTCGTGTAATGCCACATTTACACTATCAGTGTAATGGGACCCAATTCAGATTTTTTTGCCCCTCATGTGGCACAGATCGGAAAAGACACAAGCATTCAGATATTTTCAGATGTACGGAGCCCCTACTGGCCATAGAGTTAAAAAAAACAAGGTGTCTGAACAAGATATTAAGTTGTTTCCTCAAGTTAATAATGCGTGGGAAAGAGATCATCACTCCGCCCCAATACTTTCTACCCCACAGAACTTCTTTATAATAAAATGTGTTGATCAGCGTGTGTTTACATAGGTTTCCATTATAAATGGCTGTAGAGCTGCGTTCTATCATTGGACACCTCCATTCCTCCTGATGTTGAAGCTTTTGTCATGACCTCCACCTCTGGCTCTGCCTCGTGGCAGCATTGTTCCCTTCCTCCTCCCTCCTTTCCTCTCTCCTAGGTGGGTGTGTCCTGCATGCTGTGAGGTGGAGGAGTGCAGTGCTGATCACCTGAGGTCTCTCACCTACAGCAGAGTGTGGTTTCTCCCAACATGCACCTCTCTCTCTATAAAGCTGGCATCAGATGAAGACTCGGCGTCGGACCGTAGAACTACCAACAGTGAGTGGTCCCCTGCAGACCTTGGCAGACCAAGGCAAGGCAGACCTTGCCTTGCCTTGCCTTACCAGACCTTGCCTTGCCTCAGTCTGTGTAGCTCTGTGTTAGTCTGCCTCTCTTCTGCTGCAGTACTGGACCCACCCTGCTGCACCAAGCTCCTGCCTGGGACTCTGTTCTTGGCCCACTCCAACAGCTTCAGCACCACTCCACCTCCCGTGTCCTCCAGCTCCAGCCACGCCACTCCGCATTCACCACTTCATTCCGGGCAGTGTGCTCCTTAGTCTCCCGCTGGGTCCTTCTAGTTTTGTTTGGGTCAAGTACCTGGGTAGTCTTTAGTTCTGTCTCGTTAGATTTTGCTTTCCTTGGTATTTTGGTTTTGAGTTCTTTGCCTCCTCACTTAATAGTGTTATGAGTTATCCTCCTGATGGCTGTGTTTCTGTCTGCACCGGGGTCTCTGAGAGTGAACACTGACACATTTGATTCAGACACGTCCAGAAACAAAGTTAAAGGAGCAGAAATGTACAATGTTATGCCCAAATGTTGAAAAATAAGCCCCAGAATCATTTATTTATTTATTTATTTACGGTAAAGAGGGGAGACGTGATTCGGCAGAGCAGATTCTGGTGCTGCTGATATTTATATCCTCTCTTTTGGGGCCAAGATGAGAACCAAATAATCAGTCATTATGTCAAGCTAAAAACATGAGGGAATGAGTTACTGTCTCGTGGCCATGGATTAAATGATCTCGTTCCCTTGCTTTATTAACTTGAGGGAATGAATTATTCTCTCATTGCCACGTGTACTTATTATTTTTTTCTCCGGGGCTCAGTACAGATTGGATACAGGCATCATTTATATGTGTAAATTTCTCAGATATGTATCAGGCATGTGCCATTGCAATGCTCCACAACCAGGCTGATTGGATTTTCTTACTGTGTCTCCTCGTGAACCCACCGTGAAGAAAAGAGAAGCAGGGAGACGATTCGAGAGGATGAAAATCCGACACAGAGATGAGTTGAAGAGGTCAATGACTTCTGGAGGAAACAACTGCAGCTCATTCAAAAGAACACATTTCTGGCTCTTTTCCTCCTCTGACTAGAGATCCTGCCAACATTTGACAAACTCTCAGGTACTGTGACATTACTATCAAACATTTGTCATCATCCACCATTTTTCTGGCTTCGCATTTAGCACCTGGTTCAGAAGTAGCCTGAAGTTTGTAAACACTATGGGAATGTAATGGTGACAATCAGATAGGACTCACTGAATACTACACGGCCAAATCGTTTGGATTTTGGCAGCAAATCTAATCTGGGCATCAGGATTTCCAGTGGAAGTGCCGCCTCATTGTCCTAATTGATAACTGATGTCATATTTCTGGCTTTGATTCATTGAGCCTTCAATGAAACTAGTGACGCTGTTCAAGTTGGATTCAGGTTTTCCCATTGGCACCACCTGTGGATCTGGAAAACTACTGCATGTCCATTAGTCTTTTTTAAACCCTGCAGCTTGGTTAAGCTCTTCTCTTTGGAGTTGCCCGGTGTCATAATCTATATTTCTCTCTCAGCTCTGGAACTTCAACTATTTCTGGTGCTCATGAAATGGAGAACAGGTTCGACTAGGCTTTAGACAGTATGTTGGGTTGATTTCTCTTCACTATCCTCTATCTACCTGAATCTGGGAGTCGTTCAACATTTTTCACTTTATTCAGAAGTATTTTGCTTTCTTCTGTTAAGGGTAGTTTTTATTGTGTTGACACTTGTCGTGGGTATGTTTCAGTGCGCTCCTTTCTAAATAAAACATTTGTGAAAATGCCTCATTGCATGACTAACACAAACGGAATAAACCCAATTTGTTAATTAGTTTGTTAAATGAACAAATTATTCCCCTTTCTTGTCCTGGATGCAACATTTTTTTCAGCACATCATGGAACAAGTATTTCAAAATGGAGGATTAAAATGCACAATTCGGGTCTCAGTGTTGTCTCGCCACTCAGAAGCAATTTGTTTAAAAAATCCATGATTTCTTTGAAGATTTGACCATTTGATTGATGGTTTGGTGTTGATTGGAGCCTCTTGTGGGCCACACGCTTCATGTTTGCAGCATTAGGTATTTTCAAAGTTTGGGAGGAGCAATTTTTATTTTTGGGGGGTGGGTCCTCCGTTTTTACAGGGATGCTTTTTCTTTTCCCAGATGTCTGATTTAATTACATTTTTGAAAGAAACTAACTAAGATCCCCAGATTTAGTTGTAGATTTTCTATAAAGACACAGTAGATAATAAGATTCGTATTGCTCGTGTATCCATACGGCTAAACCAAAAATGATTGTTTAGGCTTTGCACACAATATTTTCTCAGATTTGCACATGATACACACACGTCAGTGGAAACCTCAGCTGAACGCTCTGCTTTGGTGGTTTGGAAAACAGGTTTGTTGTTTCAGTGATTTTCTGAGAAAAGTACTCATGAAGAAGTCACACAAGTCCGCTGCATACAATGTCTGGGAGCTACAATTTCCATCCAGTGCAGCGAGCAGAATGGTAGTCACATCCGTTCGGAAAGTTTCCCTTTGATAATTAACGAGAGAGAGCATAGCTTCGACATTGGCCATTAACACGCAAAGACGACAAGCTTTGAAACGGCGGCTTTCGCTTTTCCCCGAAGCGAAGGGCTTCATGGTTATCGTTACCTCATGAGCCCTGACGAACGGACCCTGGGGTTGAGTCAAGTGACAGTTTGAGGTGCTCATGCATGAAAGAAAATTAGCAAAGCCTCCACATTGTGGCACAATGTGTGAACATGAGTCTGCTCCAGCAATTTCCAACCTCTTTCTTAAGGAAGTCACAATTTTACTATTGTAAACCAGCGCACCCTGTACAAGTGCTAACAAGCGCTCATGACAAACATGTGAAATCCATTTTCATTGTTATATTCTGTAACGATGACCCCTTTTCTTGGAGGATAAACTCTTTGGGTAACACAGTCTCGAGGTGTTCTTGCAGTTTTAAATTATATTTCACTTTTTTTTTTTGCCGCTCAAGATGCATTCAGTTCTAATTTTGGCCATTGTCTCAATGAAGCCATGCTTCATCTTAACTCTCTTGGTGCACTCTTTCTTTCTTGTCAACCAATTCATCTTTCTCTTTGGCCTGATGCAGTAACATTTTTTCTCCTGCTGCTGACTTTGCAAGATTATCTTTGTGTACATTGCAGACAGCTGACTGGTCAGTGCTCTGGGTCCATGATCATGACCCTTGACCCCCATTAGCTCCCTGGAGTGCCATAATGTGGCCGTACCGCCACACCCAAGAAATATGATTGGTCGATGCGGAAAATACAATTCTCCCAAGGGCATTAATAAAGTATGATGAGTTTAGATTATAATTGTTTTTAATGTAAATGCTTACATTTAGTAGTTTTGTGACATAAATGAATTCAATCTTGACTCACCTATTAAAAAAAAAAAACATCTTTTACCCCTTAAAATCAAGTGGGCTTGAATCTTTGGCGCCCCCTGGATGAGGTCGGCCCCCCTGCTTGCTAATCACTTGTCTACACTACAGAAGTATAGACTAATACCAATTAAGCAAAGTTGTGATCAATGACCTCCGGCATTAAGTCCCCTGCAGCTGAATTCAGCACAATGCCATTATCTAAATCCTCTCAGCTTGGCTGGTATAGTAATTAACCTCTGCAGCTGAGCCAATGAAATACTAATGCCAGAGCTGTGTGAATATTTCATATAGCTATCTGCTGCCATACATGTATGTATGTACCTGCAGGGAATATGAATGACAAAACAGTGAGAATTGTATTTAATTGTTCATTACCAGTTCTTACATGTACAAATATTCCATGTCAAGAAGGACTGATGTGAGTCATACAGTTTATGATTGTTTTATGTATTTGAAGCTGTAGTTATTTTCATTTAAACCGCATTTAAGAGGATGAATTCACAATAACTGATCTATAGCAAAGCCTCCAGTTGATTGACTTTGATTTCCTCAGAGATTGTGCTTCATACATCCATGATGTGACTGTCCCACTCCTCCACCTCCCAGAGGAGCTGAATTGGACTGAGATCTGTGACTGTGGAGCTCGCTGGAGTCCAGAGAACTTCACCAACTCATCAAGCATGGCTACGTGCCTGAGTGCCCTGAGCTGCTGCCTGATGTTTGGCTGCTGAGCTGCTCGTCATAATGAGTCATATGGCTACGGACTGTTTCAGACAAGGTTGCACTGATGCCATTAGCAGAATTGAGTACTCATACTCAACACAACCTGACGAGTATCATGTGACATCATCGGTCAGCAGCAGGTAGACAAGAGAGCATGGACAATGTCCGCGTTTCGAAGTTTCTTTAATCTTAGTGACAATGACAAAAGTATGACAGACTGTCAATTATGTTTGACCAAAGTACCAAGAGGAGGAGAAAGTTAGTTCATATAACACCAGAAACTTAATCAACAGAAACATTTGGACCAGCAGAGTTAGTGTGGTGTTGCTCATTGGGTTCGCTGCTCAGCAGATCAGGAGGATTAAACTTTGAGCCGTGCTATATGCTACATGCTACATGCTACACGCTCAAGAATTTTGTGGCTCACTCACCAGAGATGCAAAACATGATTAAAATATGACTGATACAATCATTAACTGTCTACAGTACACATACACTGCAAAAAAGGCAGCCCAAATATAAGAAATAAACACTATATTTAAGAAGAAAAGAAAACTAGTGAAATTATCTGTTCCAAGCAGCGAGTACATTTTAAAAAGAAATCTTGAAAGAAAATGTTTACATTTAGATCTAGGATCATGCTGGAAAGACAAGGACTAAAAATAAGTAAATAACTTATTAAATGAGTTGTCTAAATAGGGGAATTTAAATCTTAGCAAGTGCCAAACAGGCAGCGCAGCACATATGTAGGTGCTTCAGACCATCATGCTACTCTGGAGGCCATTGATGTCATTCTCCATCTACTGAGCATGTACAGAAGAACTATTATGTCCAGCTGTGGTGCACTTGAGCAGTAGCAATGTTTCAAAAGGGTTGTGTTCTTGCCCGTTTCCATGAATTGGAACATTTTCATTTAGTTTCACTTTGGGAGCCGTTTTCAAAAAGTAGCTTTGAGCAACATTGTGTAAACAGACGCCCAAAACCCAACGAGAATCTTCAGTTTCCACTTTACTCAAATGGAGCCTTACTGATTCCCACGAGACAAGATCGTCCATTGTTAAAGCGCTGCTGCCTCGAGGCTTGATGGTTTCAAATTAGTTTTCAGCCTTGTGATTTTGTCCAGAAATGTATCTGGATTACGAAAGACGATGAAATCTACCAATTATTTGCAGGGACTGATGATCCTGGTTGTTCAATAAAGGCTTTCAGATTCTCCGAATTGCGAGATGACTCATTAAATGTGGATTTTTGCATTGGGCCCTGTCAACTTAATTAGTCACAAGATATTCCACCAAGTGTTTTTCCCCTCAGATTTACGCTTCTACAATTATTTCCTGCTCCGTGCCTAAATTTTGGACGTTGAGCTCATCATTAGAAATGGGCAGAGGTTTTTGAAGTACAGCAACATTCTCTATTTCTACATTGGAGATGCTGTCTGTGAACTTCTATCAGGTGAATATATGATTACTATATTAGATACACGTTGATTTTGAATGTTTCTTTTCAAATTGAAACACATTTTTTTGGAGTAAAGGTTTATGTTTGACTGGAACAGGTTCCCTCTGAATCCCAGATTCTTCCTTTGTTTCATTTCTTTGCAATGTATGGTTTTCTTTGCATCACATGTTTTACACCTAAGAAGATATTAACTGGATCAAAATTACTTCAAATATACAGAAAATCTTATTATTGGGTTATAAAGTTTCCATCTGCTACTTTTTCTTCATATTCGATCTGACACGGTAAAGAGGGAAAACATTTTTACAGAGCAGAGAGAGAGAGAGCGAGAGAGAGAGAGAGAGAGAGAGAGAGAGAGCTCTATTTAAGGTAACTTCAAGCAGCAGAGAATACACGCTTCAGCCCGTTTCATACAGCCTGCGACAAAGGAGAGAGGATCCTTTAGAAAAAAATAAAACGAGAACAAACAGTTCTGTGTGAGTTCAGAAACAAAAGAAACAAATTGCTTCTTGCAATAAAAGTACAATTTCTCTTAAATCAACCAGAGCCCACAAAGTTGGAAACGTGACGTCTTGCCCCGCTGAGTCTCAGCGAAGATTGAGTTTTTCACATCTTTGGAAGCATCCCACTGAAAGAAAACACGTTGGTTTGAGAGGCAATGAAGCACATGTGAGGAGGGCTTAATTAAATTCTACATGCATGGGCAACCAGACCAGCCTCAGGCACAGGGGAGCCCTTCCAGTCACAAGGCCCTTCATTCAGAGGCTGGTTTGAAGAGACTCGTCACCAGTGCTCAGTTGGCCTCATCCTTTTAGATGCCACATTATTTCCTACTGACTCTTTGTCTATAAACTACACCGCCATTCCATATGTTTGTAGGACCAGTAAAATTAGAATGATATCATAATAAGAATGACTGAATATACATTTTGACAATGGATGAACATTAGGGTGGTCCTTCCAGAGGGGTACATTTTCAAATTAATATTTTTTCAGCTCCAATCCCCTAAATTTGTTGGAATAGCTGGAAAAACTCTCCTGGTAAATTTTTTTCCAATTCCAAAAACATTTACCCCTCCCTCAATGAGACTGAAGTTTAGCCTTATTGAGGTATGGATGTTCCGGAGCCAATTCAAACACACAGCAAGAGAGGAGAAGGGCCTGCAGCAAATTGCTGTCTTTGTATGTCTGCTGTATGCGAAAGCATGGACACTGGCACCAGATGCCACCGCCGCCCCAAGACATGACCTTCAGCTGCTGAAGAATTGGATGGCCTCCCCCGATACTCCATCCAGCCTGGACTTAGCTAAGGTACCCTGAACAAACTCAGAGGGCATCAGTGGTATCTCTCAGAGGAGCTTGTCGCTCGAGCACTTTCTGACCCCCTCATCACAGTGGAGGAAAAGAGGCAAATCCTCACCGCACTTCATGCCACAGTGGGAGATGAATCTCCAGAGAAGCGCCCAACACTCCCAGCCCAAGCTATTTCTGAACTCCAGTTGAAAGACTTGACAACAACCAACACACAACAATTCTTCTACAAGCTGAGACTTCCAGCTGAGACTTCCAGCAGCAGATAGCGGTCATCAACGACCACGCCGAGCTCAGTGTCGCCTTAATCCAGGAAGACAATCGAAAGCTAACTCAGAATGAGGAGCAACTGCAGTTTCTCCTCCAACTTGTTTCTCATCATCGCACAGAATTTCCAGACTCCAGAGAAAAGACGGTAGCTGCTGGTATGGTGCCTGAGCAGAAGACCGAGGAGAACTAAGTTGGGTGCCAATAGAGGGGCTTAGCAGCCTTAAAGGAACATTAACCGATATTTGGGACAGAGACTGAAAGTTGGATAACGGATATGGAATATGTATATTGCTTTTTATTTAAGATAGATAGATAGATAGATAGATAGATAACTTTATTAATCCCCGAAGGGAAATTGTTTTGTTGCAGCATTCTGGTTTATAAAATACAATGGAATAGAATATAAAAAGTAGGGAATAAAAATATACAAATATACAAATATAAAAATATCTGGGTAGGACATAACTTAAGAAATGAGCGTGAGTAATTATAATGAGGCTCTGACGGAGGTAGACGAGTTAAAAAGTCTTATTGCCGTGGGGAGGAACGACTTCCTGTAGCGTTCCTTCGAGCAGCGGGGTTGGATCAGTCTCTTGCTGAAGCTGCTCTTCAGCTTGTCCAGTGTTTTGTGGAGGGGGGGGGGGGGGATTGTCCATGATTGCTAGCAGTTTTGCCAGCATCCTGTCCTCCACCACCTCCTCCAGGGTGACCAGCTTGGAGCCAACAACAGACTCTGCCTTCCTGATCAGTTTGTTCAGTCTGTTGGCGTCCTTTGCCTTGATGCCCGCACCCCAGGACACCCCAGGACACCCCAGGACACCCCAGGACACCCCAGGGCACCCCAGGACACCCCAGGACACCCCAGGGCACCCCAGGACACCCCAGGGCACCCCAGGACACCGCAGCAAAAAAGATGGTGCTTGCAACGACAGACTGATAGAACATCTGCAGCATCTTGTTGCAGACATTAAAGGACCTGAGCCTCCTCAGGAAGTAAAGCCGGCTCAGGCCCTTCTTGTAGATGGCCTGTATGTTGGTGGACCAGTCCAGTTTATTGTCCAGTGTGACACCCAGGTACTTATAGGAGTCCACCAAGTCCACGTCCTTCCCACTGATGCTGACTGGAGAGGGCAGGGGCTTGTTCCTCCTGAAGTCCACCACCATGTCCCTCGTCTTCTCCACGTTCAGCAGCAGGTGGTTCTCCCCACACCACTTCACAAATCGGTCAACCAGGACCCTGTACTCCGCCTCCCCCCCGCCCCCAACACACCCCACAATGGCCGTGTCATCAGAGAATTTCTGCAGATGACACGACTCACTGCAGTACTTAAAGTCAGATGTGTATGTGGTGAAGAGGAAGGGGGACAGTACAGTTCCCTGGGGGGCCCCGACGTTACTGATCAGACCACCAGACACACAGTTCTGTAATCTCACAAACTGCGGTCTGCCCGTCAGATTGTTGTCCACCCAAGTGATGAGGGGAGCACCAACCTCATGTTCTCCAGTTTGGCCCTCAGCAGTCTGGGCTGGATGGTGTTGAAGGCGCTGGAGAAGTCGAAGAACATGATCCTGACTGAGGAGTTGGGTCTGTCCAGGGAGGAATACGCCTTCTGCAGCAGGTAGATGATTGCATCATCAACCCCAACATGGGGCTGACATGCAAACTGCAGGGGGTCTTGCGATGGGCACACCAGTGGTCTGAGGTGTGCCAGGACCAGTCTCTCCATGACCTTCATAATGTGAGAGGTCAGTGCCACCGGCCTGTAGTCCTTCAATGCAGCAGGGCGTCCTTTTGTGGGCACGGGGACCAGGCAGGATGTTTTCCAGAGCACTGGCACTCTCTGAAGGCGTAGGCTCAGGTTGAAGAGGTGCTGCAGAACTCCACAGAGCTGGCTGGAACACGCCTTCAACACGCGAGGGCTGATGCGGTCCAGTCCGGCAGCTTTCCTCTGTTTGAGCCTCTCCAGGATTTTGTTTTCACATTTAGATGCAAGCATACTTAGTCATATAATGATGTTTTGAACTTTTGAATGTTTACAATTTTCATCACCATTATTTGTCCTTTTTCATACATGTAAAATTGTAGATTTAATTGCTTGATATCAGTTCTGATGCTAAAACTTCAATTTTCATTCCAATTTTAATTATTACATGTTGTATTTATTTCCAGACGATGAGCACCCCATGGGGCCAGAGGAAAAAAAAATTAAGGGTCACTGAGGGAGGGGTAAAGGTTGTCCAATTGAGACAAAAGTTCACAGGGAGAATTTTATTAGCTAATCCAACAAATTTCATGGGTTGGAGCTTAGAATTTTTTGAGCAGTGTACTATTGTGTGTGTGTGTGTGTGTGTGTGTGTGTGTGTGTGTGTGTGTGTGTGTGTGTGTGTGTGTGTGTGTGTGTGTGTGTGTGTGTGTGTGTGTGTGTGTGTGTGTGTGTGGAGAGAAAAAGAGAGAGAGGTGGAGGGAGTGTGTGAGACGTGTGATGGAACTACAAAACAAGATGGCGGATCACAAGAAACTACATTCCAATGGAGGTTATCAGAGAGCAGGAAGTCTGTCCTGGGTCTCCACCATGTGCTGGAGAACAATGGAACATGGAAGCTAGTCTTTAGCGTCTGCTTCCTGTGTGTCTCTGCTAAAGGACCATTTCTAGAATGACTTGATGTGAATGAGAATTGTTTTGTAAAACGTCAGGAGTCGTCAGATGGTGTTCAGTTACTGTGTGATGTTGTCTTTGATGTGATATGTGTAGGATTGTGAGTTAACTAGTTAGTACAGCAAAGATTAGCATGCAGACCCTGTGTCTGTGGCAGAGCTAACGTTGGCTAACAGGTTGATAACTGCTCCTAATATCATTATCTATAGAACTCAATCACTGTAACAGAATCAACACATCTTCATAAAGTTAAACAGTTCTATCATAGCATCAGGTTTAACTAATCTCAGGTAAAGCCCAGTTGTTGTTCCCACTTCCTTGAAGGAGTTCAGTTGTTGTCCTGCTGGAGGGAAGCTGGTGTCTTCTCCTGTAGTTAGCACCTCCTGCTAACTGTGGTTGCTGGTTCTGCAGGCTGAGGAGAAGAAGATGAAGTTGATGTTTCAGGAGTCCTTCTTTGCAGCTCCTGGTTGTTCCTTTTGTCCAGACTGAGGAGCTGGTCGCTCAGGTCTGTGATGGTTTTCCTGCTGGTTGAGGAAAACACAAAGAAGTTCTGTGAGGCGTCGTTTCCCTGGTCCGTCCTGGAGGAACTGGTTGGTTTTCCTGGTTGATGGGAGATCAGACTCTGGGTGCTGGTCTCTGGATCAGGGGAAGGTCTGACCCTCGTGGTGGGTCAGCAGAGGAGTGAAGGCCTCTGGTGTTAGCTGTATGCTAACGCTGGGTAAGCTGCCTCCAGCAACTCACCTCCTCGGAGTCTGTCTTGCCAGAGAGAGAATGGAGGCTGGCTGAATGCCTTTTGTTCCATGTGTGGATTTGAGGTGTCAAAACCTGGGAGCTTCAACCAATCAGTGACTGGCTGATTGCATGGGGGAAGAGTCTTGTGAGCAGAATGGGGGGGAGGAAGGTCCTGCAGAAGCAGCCCCCCCCCCCCCACTGGGTGTGAAAGACAATGACATTCCTGGGTCAGAATTCATATGTCATGACTACGTCTCATGACAATTGAATATTGTCTTACCCCAGAAATGAACAAACTTTATGTGATCCTGTGAGATCCCAACACTCACATCATCCATTCATCATAATCCCTCCACTACCACTCTCCCCTTTCCTCTTCCGTGCTCTATTCTTCCTTGTTCCACCCACCACTTTGTTAATGTCATTCTGTACTGTTCATCATCCACACAGTTCTCTCTTTGAGCCATTCAATGTTTTCTCCCTTCCTTTGCTTCATTTCATCCATTCACACTATTTCTCCATCTCCTGATTGCCTTTTCCTGGTTTTTATCAATTCCTCCTCCTCCTCCATCTCCCCCCTCCTCCCCCTCCTCCTCCTCCTCCAATCATCCCAATCTGAATCATTATTTCTGTCTTTTTCATCAACCATTAATTCCATTTAATGTTCATCCTCATGCTTCACCCATCCCTGGTCCATCCCGTCATTCCTTCCATTGATTGTCTTCCCTCATCTCTCCCCATCCTGGTCGCTTTTTCTCAGCCCATCATCTTGTCTCATCAGTCACTGCTTTTTCTCTTGATTTCTCTCTCCTCTCATGCAGGTATTTGTAAGTTCAAGAGTGGGTGAACATCCTCAGAACACTCTAGCCAGATGACCACCTTCACCTTTACACACTCCCTTCTCATCAGTTATTCCTCTGTCTTGATGTGTAAACACATCGTTTGGCAAGAGCTTTACTAACCAGCACAGGAGGTGGTTTTTCAGCATGCCTTCATGTCCCTACAGCGACAAGGTTTGATGTGCACAAACACTAAAAGTGAAACACAGGCTCGGTTTTCTTGAAATGTTGCTGGAACGAAATAGGACCCTTTTACTGCACTCAGCTTCTGTGCTCAGTTCCTACCCATTTAAGCAGTGGCTTAATCGTCCCTGGAGAAAAGGGTCTGCACTCAATTTATGTCTTCTTTTAAAGCAGTTCAGAAACATCTTTCTTTAGAAAATCCATCAATAGTATTTGCTCATTGTTACATAATTTATCAGTTAGCAATCATCATGACCTGGCCTACTCAGCCTCTGATTGGCTCGTCAGCCCTCATGCGGCACCGATATTAATAAATCAGAGTACTTAATGCAGCAGTCAATTACATGCAGAGCAAGGCGGATCAAGGTTTCGTCATCCCTTTTCCCCCCAAATCTTATTTATTGATTTTTCACATTAGTATATAAGCAGATATCCATACATAACACTTCAAACCCACCCCCACCCTCCAAGTCTCTAAAATGAAAATTAAATTAAATTAAATTAAATTAAATTAAATTAAATTAAATTAAATTAAATTAAATTAAATTAAATTAAATTAAATTAAATTAAATTAAATTAAATTAAATTAAATTAAATTAAAGGGTGAAGCTGTTCTGGGTTCCATACATTGTATGCTTTCATACTTCAAAAGATAGAAAGAACTTCCTTCAGCCAGTGTGAAAAGAACACGGTTTTGTTTGCCTTCCATTTAAGAGAAAAATTATCCAGAGGAAACAAAAACATTTGCTTGTAAACTTGTGAGCTTGCAATTTGGGGGAGGATGCTAAAAATGGCTGTATGGAAACCAGGGTCTACCATCTGTGCTCATATATGGGAAAACACCCCAAATATCGGTCCCCAATATTCCCATAAACCAATCAATACAGTTAACAACAGTAAACCAACACCATGGTTGGCAGGAGGCAAATTAATAGAGATTGAATGTTACACTGTTCAGTTCAGCCAAGCAGATTCAGAAAGGCATCATGGTGCTAGTTCTAAGTGAATATGTTTAATACTAAGAAGTGGATGGATTATTTGTGTACTGGGACAGTTACTAAACGTCTCCAGGGAGGTCCTTGGAAAGGGAGTGTTGCTGCCAAAATGACTCACGTACAACAATCTGTGCTTCACTGTTTGACTTGTCTTCTATTAAACAGATGCTGTTGTTAGTGGCACAAGGGATCCAAAGTCAACTCTTATTTGTCATGTTGTAATGAGAATCTCAGTTCAAGCTTACTGTGTAATTACATATTTAGCTTCCATCATCACTCCCATTACTCATATGGTTTTATGCATTACTACTGGCTCTTTTATAGTTTAAACTTGTGACATTATATGTAACAATCAGCTTTAAAATATGTGAACTAATTGAATATTTGAGTTCCATCACATATATCAACATTATTACTTATTATTATTGTCAACATATTTATCCTTCTTCTCCTTCTTCTTCTTCTTTATTTCTGTTTAAAAGACTTAAAGTAGCACAAGGAAGAGGATATCTTGGGGGGGTGGAAACATCAAGGGCAGAATCGGGACCATTGGACAAATGACTTCATGTATAATTCCTGATGTCCTGATAATTACAGACTCGACCATCTTCATGGCTTCAAGAAGCCCCACATATGGTAATCCATGCTACATATTCAATTGCAACCTTGGCATATTCTAGGCTTAATCTCTCTAATCCCATTGGGCCTGATCTATGAAACATAGGTTTATAAAAAAACAGAATCAAACAAGAAGCTGGTATACACACACATAATATTATTTACAATATCTGAAAATGATCGCACTTTAAAAAGTCACTCTCGGATGGTTTTCTAACATGTGTCCCCACGGCCTATGTATGACGCCCCAGAATTATTGTCTTTGGCTGTAAAGCTCTGTTATATTTGTTAACTTCTTCCACCAACATCTACGACTCATTTTGTTCTTCATTTGAATGCAAGTAAAGAAACACATAAGCGATAGCGTTTCCTGCAGATTGTTCTCTTGCAAACAGGATTTTGAGCCACAAAACATTAATTTCTACGGTGAATACTCCGGGTAGTGCGTGACTATTCTTAGTTGATCAAACTGAAAGAGCAATTTGTTTGCTGAAGCAGGTTTTTATGCAGGATGTTAGTCAATCTCAATGTCTTTCATATGCATTAATAGTTACAGTTGAAAAAGAAAGTCACACCTCACGATTGTAACAATTTCCACATCCACTGCTTTGTTTTCAGCTGCCTTCAGGAGGAGTTTCGAGATTTTTCTCTTTTATATAACTTCACGGAATACTCAGACTGTTGAAGACTTTGTTCCGTAACTCTTCGATTGTTCTTTGACTTGTGCAAACAGGAACCTGGAAGTCCTTGTCACGTTTACTGCTCATGTCTCACATGTGGTGAATATTAACAGCCTCTTGGTTTTTCTTAATGAAGACGTCAAACGACTTAAAAATGTATCTATCAGCAGGCGCCTTCTTATTACCAAGGGGCGCTAGAGTAGCAGAGAGTGAGTCACTAATGAGGGGAAGAGCTTTCATGCGACACCACAAAGGGACATTGGGGTTGTACGGATCGACCTGCATTGGCTCGGGCGTGTACAGCTTCCTGCTCTGCTGGGATTGGATGGGACGGGGCAGATCGGGGCCACAGTGTCAGAGGCAGAGGGTACCTGTTGCATGTGATGAGTTGCTGCTGCTGCACAATTATGCAGCTAATGACGCTGGAGCTTGGAGTGCTTTCATTCAGCTTCTTTGCTTGAAAATGGTGTATGAGTCACAGTATGTGTACATGTTCACTCCCTCCCCCCTCTTGCAGTAATCCCATCTCTGCTAATGAGCTGCTCTCATCCTTTTGCCCTCAGTCGATTATTCCCGTTTTTCCTCAGGCTGCCATCACCACCTCCTCAAGGAGGGTCCATCAGGCACAGTTTACACAAAATGTTCTCAAGTGAAAAATACAGTGAAAAAGTGAAAACAATTGTTGTGTTTTGGGGTTAGGGGGGGTCTGTTTACAGAAAAATGGTGCTTAGAGCCACTGAAAACACAACTTTTCTGAAAAGCTGCTATTGTCCATACCCACGGCATGGTAAATAATTATTTTGCACATGCTCAGTAGACGGACTAAGGGAACACTGTTTCCTCCAGAGTGTCATGACTCAGTCAGTAATCTCCTGGGACTTGGTAGCTTTATTGTTGAGAGTCACCATAATAATAATCCAACATGGCCGTCTGTCCATATGTCTATACTCCCATTGATGACATTCATAGTGTATTCTTCTCTCTGCATGTGTGTGTGCTTTCATTACAAAACCAAATCAGCATCCACGAGTGGCCTAACATGAAAACTACATTCTTTTTGGCGTTCCTGTGTCAACAGAAATTGTTTTCAAAACATTTCAAAACATTACCGTCTAACAAACTTTTCAGACTCGAAAACTCTTTTTCACCTGCAATGTAATCGTGTAGAGGGGTGCCCAACCATATTCCTGTAGAGCTCCGGAATGTTTTGACTCTCACTCTGCTTCAACACTTAAACAGGAAGGTGTCAACAGCATCAGAACACCACATCCTGTTGTAGGCAAGTGTTGTATAACCACACCTGAATCTGTCACTCTAAACTTCATGGCAAACAAAATATACAACTCTCCGAGTACACAACAAAGATGCTCAAAATACAAAAACACCCTCATGAATTCATAAACATGCGAGGTATCGCAGCACCGGCCCAAACAGTCTTTGCACGATGGTGAATAAAGCGGCGCTAATGGAAGACATGAATGCCTGCCCTAATCCTTTTAGAGAGGAGAGAGACATTTCTTATCTATTGATTGTTTACGTCACAGAGGAAAAGCCTTCCTGTGTACCTCGGGTTGTGTTTACGCTGTCACCGGGCTGTGATGACAGCAAGGGTGGCACAGATGTAATTAAATGTATTGATATGAATGTTTTAATGACAGCTCAACCACCTGGGAGTCCGCACTGTGTATACAGGACCATATAGCTAGATCATCTTCTGAGAATCACACATGAATGTAATATTTGCCTGAAAATGTTCATGATCTGTTTATAGTGAGAGAACCCGACATTCTTATGGACCGATGACATTTCAGATGTGATCAGGGGACACTCCCAACAATAAAATTACCGATATGGATCATAAAACTAGAATACTGACTGCGAGTCAAACCACTGCGGGTCGCCATGTTTGTTTACTGATTTTCAACAGGAAAGGAGGCGGAGATATGCTAATGTACAGTAAGAGCGCTCCATCAGTCTTTGTAAGAGGCAATCATGACCGTGAAAGAGCCTTTCCAGCTTGGAAGCTGCTATAAAAGTCACGGATGCAGGGAATCCGACCACGGGTGTCGTGTAAACGGGCCCCTGAATAGTTAAAAAAGTTTTGCAGATACCCTCGTTTTCGTTGTCGTGTCACTTTGCAGCTTAAGCAGCTTTTCTGTAGTTAACATCCATCCATCTTTGCTGGGATTTAGCATCATAGGCATACTTTTAGACTGTGGGAGCCCGGAGGAAACCTACATGGTGACAACATGTAAACTCCACACTCCGTACATCAACCCACAACGTCCTCGCTGTGAAGCAAGACATCACACTGTCCGTCGTTAACATGAAATTTCTTTATGCCAATATGTCACAGATTCAAACATGAGCTTAACAAGTCAGATTTATCCATCCATCCATTTTCTGCCGCTTATCCAGGCCGGGTGGTGGAAGCAGCAGTCTGAGCAGAGTTGCCCAGACTTCCCTCACCCCAGACTCTTCCTCCAGCTCTTCTGGTGGCACCCCAAGGTGTTCCCAGGCCATAGAGAGACATAGTCCCTCCAGCGTGTCCTGGGTCTGTCCTGAGACCTCCTACCAGAGGGACATGATGGAACACCTCCCTAGGGAGGCGTCTGGGGGGCGTCTGAAACACATACCTGAGCCACCTCAGCTGCTCCTCTGGATGTGGAGGAGCAGCAACTCTATTCCGAGCCATAAATAGAAAGGACAAAGGTCAAATGGGTATGAAATCACCCAGACAGTACAACCATCAGAAAGGAAGAATTAGTTCTGCATTCATTTCCTGTGAATAAAGACTCAATATTCTTCACTCAGGAGACTCTATTGGTTTAACTGAATACAATATTTTTCAAATAATTTAATATTATTGAGATTTGATGATAAAGAAAAGTGCAAAATATCAAACAATCTGAATATAATTTTGTCTCTTTCATTTGTGTGATAATAATAACTAAACCAGGGATGCATTTTTTTAACTGAGGAATACACATTTTTGGCTGTTTGCTGATACTGAATACCAATATGAGTACCTACTTGATGTCATTAAGTGTCAATTATTTTCTATACGTTGCCGTGAACAATCTCCGTACAGCCTCTGCATTGTCGTTACACACACCTCCAACCGACTGGAAGACTCCAGTATACTGCTGCAGTGTGTATCATTTGTCTACATACTGCAATATCAGTACTGTAGACTGCCGCCCGAGGGACTGAGACATGATAAAGCTTGCTGTTGATGAGTGTGTCAGTCATACTTTCCTCATGTGTAGCATGATCTGGTATCCGTGTGTCCCTAATGCAAACCAATCATCTAAATTATGATCCTGAACTCGTCAGATAAAACTGAAAGATATTTAATATTTTAGTTTAAAATGATTTTTTTCTATATATTCTACATTTTTAAGAGGGAGCTGTAATCCATGCTGCACAGGGGGTGTCGTGGTTCGAAACCCCCACCCAGGCTGAGGGTTCGAGTCCAGCTCCACAGCCCAAAAACGTGTTCCAGGTTAACTAATGAGGGACAGATAGAAAAATTAACCGGACACAGAATGTCTCAACCCTTCAGCCCTCCGATCCCATCCACCATGGATACCGAAGCTCCACGATCACAAGTTACCGTGACAACCCCCTCACAAACATAGCATGTGATTGGGCTTGATTTCCTCTCTGACATCGGTGGAAATAACGGTGTGATGGAGCCGAGGCTAATTAACACGTGGAGGCTGGCAGCAAGATTCACACTAGATTATTCAAATCAGGAAGATCGAGAGAAAGAAATCCTGCTGCGGAAAATCTACTGCGCTGCCATGAAGGCTGGTATATACAGTACTACTGCGTTCTACAGTCGCGTCGGGCAGCGTGCAGCCTCGACGCAGCCCCTTCACCCTGGAAGTTCTGTGTTGAGGATGTATGCTGCCGTGAAGTAGTTCACCTATATAACCCTCGGGGAGCAAAGAAGGATCGTTCGCAAAACCGCATGATAGTCGGTGCTAGAGTTTGTTTTTCGGTTATACTGAGCAATTGCACACAAAGATCGACAGTGAGGATGAATTATTTTAGCTTTAGGTGCAAGTCAGTATACTAGGTTTGTTTTTTGTTTTGTCTTGTGAGCTTTTTGTTTTTATTTTATAAGTTTATGGATGTTTTTGAACTGCAGCTTTTTAGGATTTTAGCATTTCTTGTGTTTTCTTTCAGCAAAATGTCTATGAGAGTGACTGTTCTGAAATAAAAAAATAGAACCATTAAAAGATGTAGTTAGATTTAGCACTTTTAACCCTTTAAGCATTTTTTAGAGCTTTTAGTAGTTTTAGCCCTTTTTAGTCCAATTCACATGTTTAGCTCCTTTACCACTTTTAGCTCATTTCTATAGTAAATTTGTAGTTGTTTAGAAAGTTTGAGTGGAATTTGGTAATTTTAGCACCTTTAGCCCTTTTAGTCTCTATATAGTCCTTAAAAAAAACAACTAATAAACAAATAAGTTGCAACCTTTTATTGTCATATTATCATCATTGTAAAGCCAATAGAGTACTGCAGCAATGCTGGAAGGAAATCCTTCAAAATTAAAGCCCTGAAAGCAACGACAGACAGACATAGTATGTTTTCAAAATGCAACAAAACGAAATACTTCATAGGTTTACATCTAATTTCACTTCAGGGTAATACTAGACATATTCCTTTACTACTGCAAGCAGTATCAAAGACTATTACTGTAGAAATTTGGAGGAAAAGTACTTTTAAACTTGGAGCAAATTAACGACGACGAGACCATTATTTTCGACCAACAGATCCAAGTTTAACAACTTTTCTCCAAATGTCTTAGAAATGAGTTAGAAATTCGAATTCAGAATCTGGTGGCACAGTTTTACTTCTATAAAAGTGTCATGTTCATTTTTCACTCTCATCACTCTTCATTTTGTGGTTGAAGTATAAGTAGTTTCTCCTGTAGAGGGTGCACGTGTGCCAGTTTGAGAGCAAGTTGACCCGTTGTGTCGGGTCAGTGTGAAAATGTGCAGAGAGAGATCCTAACAAACCGAGAAATCCGGACTCATAACAGTCTGCAGAGGATGAAATATTGCAGTTTACATCAGCCCTCGCAGAGGCCACATGACTGATGTTCTGCATCCTTTGTGCTCCTTTTCATAAAGTGAGCTGCCACATTCATCACATACGGCTCAGACGAAACCAGCAAATCACACAAGTGAGAGGAACTTCTGCGGAGGCGTGTTTTTGCTCCCCGGTGGGAGACATGTTTATCACAAGCCAGATTCGGGTCAGAGACAAAGAAATTTAAAAAAGCATCTTGTCACTTCATACTGAGCTCCATAACACCACTGACTGCCTGAAAACTAATGGAAACAGAGGCATTTCCTACACAGCGTGGGTGGTGTCTATTACAATCACTTACCACTAAAGAATCAGCCTTAATCTGTTAGTGTTGCCACCCTGCACTGGCATCATAAATGCAATCGGCAGCAAGATGCAGCTAATTTACAGCTCGACTGCAGGAACTCCTGCTGAAGTCGACACCTGGCGGCTCGCCACCCGGACCATGCCAGACCACATCCCGGCTCCCACAGCGCTAAAACACTGTCCGGGCTCAAATCAATCTGCATATTCCACTGCCAATTCAATGCTTCTTTTACTGTGAAATCGGGTGACATTTCTTCCATTTCCTCCATGCTGTGAACTCTCCTGATGCACAAGAGTTTACAAAACATTCTGCCAGTTTGTCAAGTTACATTTAAATGCATTGATCATGGACGTGGATGATCAAAACCAAACAAACAATAGCCGCTAATGATCGTAACATAAACCACATACTCTCCACTGTCTGCTCAAAGTTACATTCTGGAAGAACCATGACAGCACTGACGAAGTGAGTCTGAAGATTTCCGTGATACCTGCTGCTCATGGTGGGGAGAAAAGTCTGTTGATGCGGCGTGAGAGAAAAAACATCCATCACCAGTGAGGACGATAAAGAGTGACTCACCTCTGGCTCGAGCTGTGTGACTCAAATCCTCCTCACCATGGACCGGACGGAGCCTCAGTGAAGAATCAGACCGGAGGATTTTCGCATTGTGAGAGCAGAGATGCTGTGCGGATAGAGAGAGAGAGAGAGCGAGAGCGAGAGCGAGAGCGAGAGCGAGAGCGAGCGAGAGAGAGAGAGAGAGAGAGAGAGAGAGAGAGCGAGAGCGAGAGCGAGAGCGAGAGCGAGAGCGAGAGAGAGAGCGAGAGAGAGAGAGAGAGAGAGAGAGAGAGAGAGAGAGAGAGAGAGAGAGAGAGAGAGAGCGAGAGCGAGAGCGAGAGAGAGAGAGAGAGAGAGAGAGAGAGGGAGGGAGGGAGGGAGAGGTACTCCTTCAGTTCTGACAGCGTGGACACGACACTCAGACTCTGCCAGCGATTCTCAGCCGGCTGCCGCTCGCTGTGGGCTGAAAGAAGCTGCAGCCAAACAAGAAAAGGAAGGATCCTCCTCCATGTGGAGGCAGATTGTGTGATTGGAGGAGCTCCATCTCGGAGGGACTTCCGCTCCCACATGTGACCTGCTGCACAACTCTGACCTGCAGGAGACCTGAAGAAGATCTCAGTGCATCTGTTGATCTGGATCTCAAAGCCACAGAAAATCTAAGGCGGCCACATGATGCAATCAAATCCTCCAACCTTTATCTGTCTGAATCGAAAACATCAAGTGTTGAGTATAACCACGTGTATTACAGTGCATGACAGTAGTGGAGGGTAAATGGGCTTCACTTACACTATATACCGCTTGAGCAGTATATATGTGTGTATAGAAATACGGGGGATAGTGATAGTAGTACAGTATTAATATTTACATATTTACAGTATTCAAAATGCAGTTTAAATGTATAAATAACTCAGATAGGGGTGAGGAGCTCAGTCACCCATAGAGATAGGGTGAGGAGCTCAATCACCAGGGAGGAGCTCAGTCACCCTTAGAGATAGGGTGAGGTGCTCAGTCACCCATAGAGATAGGGTGAGGAGCTCAATCACCAGGGAGGAACTCAGTCACCCTTAGAGATAGGGTGAGGTGCTCAGTCACCCTTAGAGATAGGGGGAGGAGCTCAGTCACCCTGAGAGATAGGTGAGGAGCTCAGTCACCCTTAGAGATAGGGTGAGGAGCTCAGTCACCCTTAGAGATAGGGTGAGGTGCTCAGTCACCCTCAGAGATAGGGGTGAGGAGCTCAGTCACCCTTAGAGATAGGGTGAGGAGCTCAGTCACCCTTAGAGATAGGGTGAGGAGCTCAGTCACTCTTAGAGATAGGGTGAGGAGCTCAGTCACCCTCAGAGATAGGGGTGAGGAGCTCAGTCACCCTTAGAGATAGGGTGAGGAGCTCAGTCACCCATAGAGATAGGGTGAGGTGCTCAGTCACCCTCAGAGATAGGGGTGAGGAGCTCAGTCACCCTTTGAGATAGGGGGAGGGGCTCAGTCACCCTTAGAGATAGGTGAGGAGCTCAGTCACCCTTAGAGATAGGGTGAGGAGCTCAGTCACTCTTAGAGAGAGGGTGAGGTGCTCAGTCACCCTTAGAGATAGGGTGAGGAGCTCAGTCACCCTGAGAGATAGGGTGAGGAGCTCAGTCACCCTGAGAGATAGGGTGAGGAGCTCAGTCACCCATAGAGATAGGGTGAGGTGCTCAGTCACCCTCAGAGATAGGGGTGAGGAGCTCAGTCACCCTTTGAGATAGGGGGAGGAGCTCAGTCACCCTGAGAGATAGGTGAGGAGCTCAGTCACCCTTAGAGATAGGGGGAGGAGCTCAGTCACCCTTAGAGATAGGGTGAGGAGCTCAGTCACTCTTAGAGAGAGGGTGAGGTGCTCAGTCACCCTTAGAGATAGGGTGAGGAGCTTAGTCACCCTTAGAGATACAGTGAGGAGCTCAGTCACCCTTAGAGATAGGGGGAGGAGCTCAGTCACCCTTAGAGATAGGGTGAGGAGCTCAGTCACCCTCAGAGATAGGGGTGAGGAGCTCAGTCACCCTTAGAGATAGGGTGAGGTGCTCAGTCAACCTTAGAGAAAGGGTGAGGAGCTCAGTCACCCATAGAGATAGGGTGAGGAGCTCAATCACCAGGGAGGGGCTCAGTCACCCTTAGAGATAGGGTGAGGTGCTCAGTCACCCTTAGAGATAGGGGAGGAGCTCAGTCACCCTTAGAGATAGGGTGAGGAGCTCAGTCACCCTTAGAGATAGGGTGAGGTGCTCAGTCACCCTCAGAGATAGGGGTGAGGAGCTCAGTCACCCTTAGAGATAGGGTGAGGAGCTCAGTCACCCTGAGAGATAGGTGAGGAGCTCAGTCACCCTTAGGGATAGAGGGAGGAGCTCAGTCACCCTTAGAGATAGGGTGAGGAGCTCAGTCACTCTTAGAGAGAGGGTGAGGTGCTCAGTCACCCTTAGAGATAGGGTGAGGTGCTCAGTCACCCTTAGAGATAGGGTGAGGAGCTCAGTCACCCTCAGAGATAGGGGGAGGAGCTCAGTCACCCTTAGAGATAGGGTGAGGAGCTCAGTCACCCATAGAGATAGGGTGAGGAGCTCAATCACCAGGGAGGAGCTCAGTCACCCTTAGAGATAGGGTGAGGTGCTCAGTCACCCTTAGAGATAGGGTGAGGTGCTCAGTCACCCTTAGAGATAGGGTGAGGAGCTCAGTCACCCTCAGAGATAGGGGGAGGAGCTCAGTCACCCTTAGAGATAGGGTGAGGAGCTCAGTCACCCATAGAGATAGGGTGAGGAGCTCAATCACCAGGGAGGAGCTCAGTCACCCTTAGAGATAGGGTGAGGTGCTCAGTCACCCTTAGAGATAGGGTGAGGAGCTCAGTCACCCTCAGAGATAGAGTGAGGAGCTCAGTCACCCATAGAGATAGGGTGAGGTGCTCAGTCACCCTCAGAGATAGGGGTGAGGAGCTCAGTCACCCTTTGAGATAGGGGGAGTAGCTCAGTCACCCTGAGAGATAGGTGAGGAGCTCAGTCACCCTTAGAGATAGGGTGAGGAGCTCAGTCACCCTGAGAGATAGGTGAGGAGCTCAGTCACCCTCAGAGATAGGGGGAGGAGCTCAGTCACCCTTAGAGATAGGGTGAGGAGCTCAGTCACCCATAGAGAGAGGGTGAGGTGCTCAGTCACCCTTAGAGATAGGGGGAGGAGCTCAGTCACCCTTAGAGATAGGGTGAGGAGCTCAGTCACTCTTAGAGAGAGGGTGAGGTGCTCAGTCACCCTTAGAGATAGGGTGAGGAGCTCAGTCACCCTTAGAGATAAAGTGAGGAGCTCAGTCACCCTTAGAGATAGGGGGAGGAGCTCAGTCACCCTTAGAGATAGGGGTGAGGAGCTCAGTCACCCTTAGAGATAGGGTGAGGAGCTCAATCACCAGGGAGGAGCTCAGTCACCCTTAGAGATAGGGTGAGGTGCTCAGTCAACCTTAGAGAAAGGGTGAGGAGCTCAGTCACCCTTAGAGATAGGGGGAGGAGCTCAGTCACCCTTAAAGATAGGGTGAGGAGCTCAGTCACCCATAGAGATAGGGTGAGGAGCTCAATCACCAGGGAGGAGCTCAGTCACCCTTAGAGATAGGGTGAGGTGCTCAGTCACCCTTAGAGATAGGGTGAGGAGCTCAGTCACCCTCAGAGATAGGGTGAGGAGCTCAGTCACCCATAGAGATAGGGTGAGGTGCTCAGTCACCCTCAGAGATAGGGGTGAGGAGCTCAGTCACCCTTTGAGATAAGGGGAGGAGCTCAGTCACCCTGAGAGATAGGTGAGGAGCTCAGTCACCCTTAGAGATAGGGTGAGGAGCTCAGTCACCCTTAGAGATAGGGTGAGGTGCTCAGTCACCCTCAGAGATAGGGGTGAGGAGCTCAGTCACCCTTAGAGATAGGGTGAGGAGCTCAGTCACCCTGAGAGATAGGTGAGGAGCTCAGTCACCCTTAGGGATAGAGGGAGGAGCTCAGTCACCCTTAGAGATAGGGTGAGGAGCTCAGTCACTCTTAGAGAGAGGGTGAGGTGCTCAGTCACCCTTAGAGATAGGGTGAGGAGCTCAGTCACCCTTAGAGATAGAGTGAGGAGCTCAGTCACCCTTAGAGATAGGGGGAGGAGCTCAGTCACACTTAGAGATAGGGGGAGGAGCTCAATCACTCTTAGAGAGAGGGTGAGGTGCTCAGTCACCCTTAGAGATAGGGGGAGGAGCTTCGTCACCCTTAGAGATAGGGTGAGGAGCTCAATCACTCTTAGAGATAGGGTGAGGAGCTCAGTCACCCTGAGAGATAGGTGAGGAGCTCAGTCACCCTTAGAGATAGAGTGAGGAGCTCAGTCACCCTTAGAGATAGGGGGAGGAGCTCAGTCACCCTGAGAGATAGGTGAGGAGCTCAGTCACCCTTAGAGATAGGGTGAGGAGCTCAGTCACTCTTAGAGAGAGGGTGAGGTGCTCAGTCACCCTTAGAGATAGGGTGAGGAGCTCAGTCACCCTAAGAGATACAGTGAGGAGCTTAGTCACCCTTAGAGATAGGGGGAGGAGCTCAGTCACCCATAGAGATAGGGTGAGGAGCTCAGTCACCCTCAGAGATAGGGGTGAGGAGCTCAGTCACCCATAGAGATAGGGTGAGGAGCTCAATCACCAGGAAGGAGCTCAGTCACCCTTAGAGATAGGGTGAGGTGCTCAGTCACCACTAGAGATAGGGTGAGGAGCTCAGTCACCCTTAGAGATAGGGTGAGGAGCTCAGTCACCCTGAGAGATAGGTGAGGAGCTCAGTCACCCATAGAGATAGGGGGAGGAGCTCAGTCACCCTTAGAGATAGGGGGAGGAGCTCAGTCACTCTTAGAGAGAGGGTGAGGTGCTCAGTCACCCTTAGAGATAGGGGGAGGAGCTTAGTCACCCTTAGAGATAGGGGGAGGAGCTTAGTCACCCTTAAAGATAGGGTGAGGAGCTCAATCACTCTTAGAGATAGGGTGAGGAGCTCAGTCACCCTTAGAGATAGGGGGAGGAGCTCAGTCACCCATAGAGATAGGGTGAGGAGCTCAATCACTCTTAGAGATAGGGTGAGGAGCTCAGTCACCCTGAGAGATAGGGTGAGGAGCTCAGTGACCCTTAGAGATAGGGTGAGGAGCTCAGTCACCCTGAGAGATAGGGTGAGGAGCTCAGTCACCCTTATAGATAGGGTGAGGAGCTCAGTCACCCTTAGAGATAGGATGAGGTGCTCAGTCACCCTCAGAGATAGGGGTGAGGAGCTCAGTCACCCTTAGAGATAGGGTGAGGAGCTCAGTCACCAGGGAGGAGCTCAGTCACCCTTAGAGATAGGGTGAGGTGCTCAGTCACCATTAGAGATAGGGTGAGGAGCTCAGTCACCCTTAGAGATAGGGTGAGGAGCTCAGTCACCCTGAGAGATAGGGTGAGGATCTCAGTCACCCTTATAGATAGGGTGAGGAGCTCAGTCACCCTTAGAGATAGGATGAGGTGCTCAGTCACCCTCAGAGATAGGGGTGAGGAGCTCAGTCACCCTTAGAGATAGGGTGAGGAGCTCAGTCACCAGGAAGGAGCTCAGTCACCCTTAGAGATAGGGTGAGGTGCTCATTCACCATTAGAGATAGGGTGAGGAGCTCAGTCACCCTTAGAGATAGGGTGAGGAGCTCAGTCACCCTGAGAGATAGGTGAGGAGCTCAGTCACCCGTAGAGATAGGGGGAGGAGCTCAGTCACTCTTAGAGATAGGGTGAGGAGCTCAGTCACCCTGAGAGATAGGTGAGGAGCTCAGTCACCCTTAGAGATAGAGTGAGGAGCTCAGTCACCCTTAGAGATAGGGGGAGGAGCTCAGTCACCCTGAGAGATAGGTGAGGAGCTCAGTCACCCTTAGAGATAGGGTGAGGAGCTCAGTCACTCTTAGAGAGAGGGTGAGGTGCTCAGTCACCCTTAGAGATAGGGTGAGGAGCTCAGTCACCCTAAGAGATACAGTGAGGAGCTTAGTCACCCTTAGATATAGGGGGAGGAGCTCAGTCACCCATAGAGATAGGGTGAGGAGCTCAGTCACCCTCAGAGATAAGGGTGAGGAGCTCAGTCACCCATAGAGATAGGGTGAGGAGCTCAATCACCAGGAAGGAGCTCAGTCACCCTTAGAGATAGGGTGAGGTGCTCAGTCACCACTAGAGATAGGGTGAGGAGCTCAGTCACCCTTAGAGATAGGGTGAGGAGCTCAGTCACCCTGAGAGATAGGTGAGGAGCTCAGTCACCCATAGAGATAGGGGGAGGAGCTCAGTCACCCTTAGAGATAGGGGGAGGAGCTCAGTCACTCTTAGAGAGAGGGTGAGGTGCTCAGTCACCCTTAGAGATAGGGGGAGGAGCTTAGTCACCCTTAGAGATAGGGGGAGGAGCTTAGTCACCCTTAAAGATAGGGTGAGGAGCTCAATCACTCTTAGAGATAGGGTGAGGAGCTCAGTCACCCTTAGAGATAGGGGGAGGAGCTCAGTCACCCATAGAGATAGGGTGAGGAGCTCAATCACTCTTAGAGATAGGGTGAGGAGCTCAGTCACCCTGAGAGATAGGGTGAGGAGCTCAGTGACCCTTAGAGATAGGGGGAGGAGCTCAGTCACCCTTAGAGATAGGGTGAGGAGCTCAGTCACCCTGAGAGATAGGGTGAGGAGCTCAGTCACCCTTATAGATAGGGTGAGGAGCTCAGTCACCCTTAGAGATAGGATGAGGTGCTCAGTCACCCTCAGAGATAGGGGTGAGGAGCTCAGTCACCCTTAGAGATAGGGTGAGGAGCTCAGTCACCAGGGAGGAGCTCAGTCACCCTTAGAGATAGGGTGAGGTGCTCAGTCACCATTAGAGATAGGGTGAGGAGCTCAGTCACCCTTAGAGATAGGGTGAGGAGCTCAGTCACCCTGAGAGATAGGGTGAGGATCTCAGTCACCCTTATAGATAGGGTGAGGAGCTCAGTCACCCTTAGAGATAGGATGAGGTGCTCAGTCACCCTCAGAGATAGGGGTGAGGAGCTCAGTCACCCTTAGAGATAGGGTGAGGAGCTCAGTCACCAGGAAGGAGCTCAGTCACCCTTAGAGATAGGGTGAGGTGCTCAGTCACCATTAGAGATAGGGTGAGGAGCTCAGTCACCAGGAAGGAGCTCAGTCACCCTTAGAGATAGGGTGAGGTGCTCAGTCACCATTAGAGATAGGGTGAGGAGCTCAGTCACCCTTAGAGATAGGGTGAGGAGCTCAGTCACCCTGAGAGATAGGTGAGGAGCTCAGTCACCCGTAGAGATAGGGGGAGGAGCTCAGTCACTCTTAGAGATAGGGTGAGGAGCTCAGTCACCCTGAGAGATAGGTGAGGAGCTCAGTCACCCTTAGAGATAGAGTGAGGAGCTCAGTCACCCTTAGAGATAGGGGGAGGAGCTCAGTCACCCTGAGAGATAGGTGAGGAGCTCAGTCACCCTTAGAGATAGGGTGAGGAGCTCAGTCACTCTTAGAGAGAGGGTGAGGTGCTCAGTCACCCTTAGAGATAGGGTGAGGAGCTCAGTCACCCTAAGAGATACAGTGAGGAGCTTAGTCACCCTTAGAGATAGGGGGAGGAGCTCAGTCACCCATAGAGATAGGGTGAGGAGCTCAGTCACCCTGAGAGATAGGGTGAGGAGCTCAGTCACCCTTATAGATAGGGTGAGGAGCTCAGTCACCCTTAGAGATAGGATGAGGTGCTCAGTCACCCTCAGAGATAGGGGTGAGGAGCTCAGTCACCCTTAGAGATAGGATGAGGAGCTCAGTCACCAGGGAGGAGCTCAGTCACCCTTAGAGATAGGGTGAGGTGCTCAGTCACCATTAGAGATAGGGTGAGGAGCTCAGTCACCCTTAGAGATAGGGTGAGGAGCTCAGTCACCCTGAGAGATAGGGTGAGGATCTCAGTCACCCTTATAGATAGGGTGAGGAGCTCAGTCACCCTTAGAGATAGAATGAGGTGCTCAGTCACCCTCAGAGATAGGGGTGAGGAGCTCAGTCACCCTTAGAGATAGGGTGAGGAGCTCAGTCACCAGGAAGGAGCTCAGTCACCCTTAGAGATAGGGGGAGGAGCTCAGTCACTCTTAGAGAGAGGGTGAGGTGCTCAGTCACCCTTAGAGATAGGGGGAGGAGCTTAGTCACCCTTAGAGATAGGGGGAGGAGCTTAGTCACCCTTAAAGATAGGGTGAGGAGCTCAATCACTCTTAGAGATAGGGTGAGGAGCTCAGTCACCCATAGAGATAGGGTGAGGAGCTCAATCACTCTTAGAGATAGGGTGAGGAGCTCAGTCACCCTGAGAGATAGGGTGAGGAGCTCAGTGACCCTTAGAGATAGGGGGAGGAGCTCAGTCACCCTTAGAGATAGGGTGAGGAGCTCAGTCACCCTGAGAGATAGGGTGAGGAGCTCAGTCACCCTTATAGATAGGGTGAGGAGCTCAGTCACCCTTAGAGATAGGATGAGGTGCTCAGTCACCCTCAGAGATAGGGGTGAGGAGCTCAGTCACCCTTAGAGATAGGGTGAGGAGCTCAGTCACCAGGGAGGAGCTCAGTCACCCTTAGAGATAGGGTGAGGTGCTCAGTCACCATTAGAGATAGGGTGAGGAGCTCAGTCACCCTTAGAGATAGGGTGAGGAGCTCAGTCACCCTGAGAGATAGGGTGAGGATCTCAGTCACCCTTATAGATAGGGTGAGGAGCTCAGTCACCCTTAGAGATAGGATGAGGTGCTCAGTCACCCTCAGAGATAGGGGTGAGGAGCTCAGTCACCCTTAGAGATAGGGTGAGGAGCTCAGTCACCAGGAAGGAGCTCAGTCACCCTTAGAGATAGGGTGAGGTGCTCAGTCACCATTAGAGATAGGGTGAGGAGCTCAGTCACCAGGAAGGAGCTCAGTCACCCTTAGAGATAGGGTGAGGTGCTCAGTCACCATTAGAGATAGGGTGAGGAGCTCAGTCACCCTTAGAGATAGGGTGAGGAGCTCAGTCACCCTGAGAGATAGGTGAGGAGCTCAGTCACCCGTAGAGATAGGGGGAGGAGCTCAGTCACTCTTAGAGATAGGGTGAGGAGCTCAGTCACCCTGAGAGATAGGTGAGGAGCTCAGTCACCCTTAGAGATAGAGTGAGGAGCTCAGTCACCCTGAGAGATAGGTGAGGAGCTCAGTCACCCTTAGAGATAGGGTGAGGAGCTCAGTCACTCTTAGAGAGAGGGTGAGGTGCTCAGTCACCCTTAGAGATAGGGTGAGGAGCTCAGTCACCCTAAGAGATACAGTGAGGAGCTTAGTCACCCTTAGAGATAGGGGGAGGAGCTCAGTCACCCATAGAGATAGGGTGAGGAGCTCAGTCACCCTCAGAGATAAGGGTGAGGAGCTCAGTCACCCATAGAGATAGGGTGAGGAGCTCAATCACCAGGAAGGAGCTCAGTCACCCTTAGAGATAGGGTGAGGTGCTCAGTCACCACTAGAGATAGGGTGAGGAGCTCAGTCACCCTTAGAGATAGGGTGAGGAGCTCAGTCACCCTGAGAGATAGGTGAGGAGCTCAGTCACCCATAGAGATAGGGGGAGGAGCTCAGTCACCCTTAGAGATAGGGGGAGGAGCTCAGTCACTCTTAGAGAGAGGGTGAGGTGCTCAGTCACCCTTAGAGATAGGGGGAGGAGCTTAGTCACCCTTAGAGATAGGGGGAGGAGCTTAGTCACCCTTAAAGATAGGGTGAGGAGCTCAATCACTCTTAGAGATAGGGTGAGGAGCTCAGTCACCCTTAGAGATAGGGGGAGGAGCTCAGTCACCCATAGAGATAGGGTGAGGAGCTCAATCACTCTTAGAGATAGGGTGAGGAGCTCAGTCACCCTGAGAGATAGGGTGAGGAGCTCAGTGACCCTTAGAGATAGGGGGAGGAGCTCAGTCACCCTTAGAGATAGGGTGAGGAGCTCAGTCACCCTGAGAGATAGGGTGAGGAGCTCAGTCACCCTTATAGATAGGGTGAGGAGCTCAGTCACCCTTAGAGATAGGATGAGGTGCTCAGTCACCCTCAGAGATAGGGGTGAGGAGCTCAGTCACCCTTAGAGATAGGGTGAGGAGCTCAGTCACCAGGGAGGAGCTCAGTCACCCTTAGAGATAGGGTGAGGTGCTCAGTCACCATTAGAGATAGGGTGAGGAGCTCAGTCACCCTTAGAGATAGGGTGAGGAGCTCAGTCACCCTGAGAGATAGGGTGAGGATCTCAGTCACCCTTATAGATAGGGTGAGGAGCTCAGTCACCCTTAGAGATAGAATGAGGTGCTCAGTCACCCTCAGAGATAGGGGTGAGGAGCTCAGTCACCCTTAGAGATAGGGTGAGGAGCTCAGTCACCAGGAAGGAGCTCAGTCACCCTTAGAGATAGGGTGAGGAGCTCAGTCACCCTTAGAGATAGGGTGAGGAGCTCAGTCACCCTGAGAGATAGGTGAGGAGCTCAGTCACCCGTAGAGATAGGGGGAGGAGCTCAGTCACCCTTAGAGATAGGGGGAGGAGCTCAGTCACACTTAGAGATAGGGGGAGGAGCTCAGTCACTCTTAGAGAGAGGGTGAGGTGCTCAGTCACCCTTAGAGATAGGGGGAGGAGCTTAGTCACCCTTAGAGATAGAGTGAAGAGCTCAATCACCCTTAGAGATAGGGGTGAGGATCTCAGTCACCCTTAGAGATAGGGTGAGGAGCTCAATTACCAGGGAGGAGCTATGTCACCCTTAGAGATAGATTGAGGTGCTCAGTCACCCTTAGAGATAGAGTGAAGAGCTCAATCACCCTTAGAGATAGGGGTGAGGATCTCAGTCACCCTTAGAGATAGGGTGAGGAGCTCAATTACCAGGGAGGAGCTATGTCACCCTTAGAGATAGGGTGAGGTGCTCAGTCACCCTTAGAGATAGGGTGAGGTGCTCAGTCACCCTGAGAGATAGGGGGAGGAGCTCAGTCACCCTTAGATATAAGGTGAGGAGCTCAGTCACCCTTAGAGATAGGGGGAGGAGCTCAGTCACCCTTAGAGATAGGGTGAGGAGCTCAGTCACCCTTAGAGATAAGGTGAGGTGCTCAGTCACCCTTAGAGATAGGGGGAGGAGCTTCGTCACCCTTAGAGATAGGGTGAGGAGCTCAATCACTCTTAGAGATAGGGTGAGGAGCTCAGTCACGCTGAGAGATAGGGTGAGGAGCTCAGTCACTCTTAGAGAGAGGGTGAGGTGCTCAGTCACCCTTAGAGATAGGGTGAGGAGCTCAGTCACCCTTAGAGATAAAGTGAGGAGCTCAGTCACCCTTAGAGATAGGGGTGAGGAGCTCAGTCACCCTTAGAGATAGGGTGAGGAGCTCAGTCAACCTTAGAGAAAGGGTGAGGAGCTCAGTCACCCTTAGAGATAGGGGGAGGAGCTCAGTCACCCTCAGAGATAGGGGTGAGGAGCTCAGTCACCCTTAGAGATAGGGTGAGGAGCTCAATCACCAGGGAGGAGCTCAGTCACCCTTAGAGATAGGGTGAGGTGCTCAGTCAACCTTAGAGAAAGGGTGAGGAGCTCAGTCACCCTTAGAGATAGGGGGAGGAGCTCAGTCACCCTTAAAGATAGGGTGAGGAGCTCAGTCACCCATAGAGATAGGGTGAGGAGCTCAATCACCAGGGAGGAGCTCAGTCACCCTTAGAGATAGGGTGAGGTGCTCAGTCACCCTTAGAGATAGGGTGAGGAGCTCAGTCACCCTAAGAGATACAGTGAGGAGCTTAGTCACCCTTAGAGATAGGGGGAGGAGCTCAGTCACCCATAGAGATAGGGTGAGGAGCTCAGTCACCCTCAGAGATAGGGGTGAGGAGCTCAGTCACCCATAGAGATAGGGTGAGGAGCTCAATCACCAGGAAGGAGCTCAGTCACCCTTAGAGATAGGGTGAGGTGCTCAGTCACCACTAGAGATAGGGTGAGGAGCTCAGTCACCCTGAGAGATAGGTGAGGAGCTCAGTCACCCATAGAGATAGGGGGAGGAGCTCAGTCACCCTTAGAGATAGGGGGAGGAGCTCAGTCACTCTTAGAGAGAGGGTGAGGTGCTCAGTCACCCTTAGAGATAGGGGGAGGAGCTTAGTCACCCTTAGAGATAGGGGGAGGAGCTTAGTCACCCTTAAAGATAGGGTGAGGAGCTCAATCACTCTTAGAGATAGGGTGAGGAGCTCAGTCACCCTTAGAGATAGGGGGAGGAGCTCAGTCACCCATAGAGATAGGGTGAGGAGCTCAATCACTCTTAGAGATAGGGTGAGGAGCTCAGTCACCCTGAGAGATAGGGTGAGGAGCTCAGTGACCCTTAGAGATAGGGGGAGGAGCTCAGTCACCCTTAGAGATAGGGTGAGGAGCTCAGTCACCCTGAGAGATAGGGTGAGGAGCTCAGTCACCCTTATAGATAAGGTGAGGAGCTCAGTCACCCTTAGAGATAGGATGAGGTGCTCAGTCACCCTCAGAGATAGGGGTGAGGAGCTCAGTCACCCTTAGAGATAGGGTGAGGAGCTCAGTCACCAGGGAGGAGCTCAGTCACCCTTAGAGATAGGGTGAGGTGCTCAGTCACCATTAGAGATAGGGTGAGGAGCTCAGTCACCCTTAGAGATAGGGTGAGGAGCTCAGTCACCCTGAGAGATAGGGTGAGGATCTCAGTCACCCTTATAGATAGGGTGAGGAGCTCAGTCACCCTTAGAGATAGGATGAGGTGCTCAGTCACCCTCAGAGATAGGGGTGAGGAGCTCAGTCACCCTTAGAGATAGGGTGAGGAGCTCAGTCACCAGGAAGGAGCTCAGTCACCCTTAGAGATAGGGTGAGGTGCTCAGTCACCATTAGAGATAGGGTGAGGAGCTCAGTCACCCTTAGAGATAGGGTGAGGAGCTCAGTCACCCTGAGAGATAGGTGAGGAGCTCAGTCACCCGTAGAGATAGGGGGAGGAGCTCAGTCACCCTTAGAGATAGGGGGAGGAGCTCAGTCACACTTAGAGATAGGGGGAGGAGCTCAGTCACTCTTAGAGAGAGGGTGAGGTGCTCAGTCACCCTTAGAGATAGGGGGAGGAGCTTAGTCACCCTTAGAGATAGAGTGAAGAGCTCAATCACCCTTAGAGATAGGGGTGAGGATCTCAGTCACCCTTAGAGATAGGGTGAGGAGCTCAATTACCAGGGAGGAGCTATGTCACCCTTAGAGATAGGGTGAGGTGCTCAGTCACCCTTAGAGATAGGGTGAGGTGCTCAGTCACCCTGAGAGATAGGGGGAGGAGCTCAGTCACCCTTAGATATAAGGTGAGGTGCTCAGTCACCCTTAGAGATAGGGGGAGGAGCTCAGTCACCCTTAGAGATAGGGTGAGGAGCTCAGTCACCCTTAGAGATAAGGTGAGGTGCTCAGTCACCCTTAGAGATAGGGGGAGGAGCTTCGTCACCCTTAGAGATAGGGTGAGGAGCTCAATCACTCTTAGAGATAGGGTGAGGAGCTCAGTCACGCTGAGAGATAGGGTGAGGAGCTCAGTCACTCTTAGAGAGAGGGTGAGGTGCTCAGTCACCCTTAGAGATAGGGTGAGGAGCTCAGTCACCCTTAGAGATAAAGTGAGGAGCTCAGTCACCCTTAGAGATAGGGGGAGGAGCTCAGTCACCCTTAGAGATAGGGTGAGGAGCTCAGTCAACCTTAGAGAAAGGGTGAGGAGCTCAGTCACCCTTAGAGATAGGGGGAGGAGCTCAGTCACCCTCAGAGATAGGGGTGAGGAGCTCAGTCACCCTTAGAGATAGGGTGAGGAGCTCAATCACCAGGGAGGAGCTCAGTCACCCTTAGAGATAGGGGGAGGAGCTCAGTCACCCTTAAAGATAGGGTGAGGAGCTCAGTCACCCATAGAGATAGGGTGAGGAGCTCAATCACCAGGGAGGAGCTCAGTCACCCTTAGAGATAGGGTGAGGTGCTCAGTCACCCTTAGAGATAGGGTGAGGAGCTCAGTCACCCTCAGACATAGGGTGAGGAGCTCAGTCACCCATAGAGATAGGGTGAGGTGCTCAGTCACCCTCAGAGATAGGGGTGAGGAGCTCAGTCACCCTTTGAGATAAGGGGAGGAGCTCAGTCACCCTGAGAGATAGGTGAGGAGCTCAGTCACCCTTAGAGATAGGGTGAGGAGCTCAGTCACCCTTAGAGATAGGGTGAGGTGCTCAGTCACCCTCAGAGATAGGGGTGAGGAGCTCAGTCACCCTTAGAGATAGGGTGAGGAGCTCAGTCACCCTGAGAGATAGGTGAGGAGCTCAGTCACCCTTAGGGATAGAGGGAGGAGCTCAGTCACCCTTAGAGATAGGGTGAGGAGCTCAGTCACCCTTAGAGATAGGGTGAGGAGCTCAGTCACCAGGAAGGAGCTCAGTCACCCTTAGAGATAGGGTGAGGTGCTCAGTCACCATTAGAGATAGGGTGAGGAGCTCAGTCACCCTTAGAGATAGGGTGAGGAGCTCAGTCACCCTGAGAGATAGGTGAGGAGCTCAGTCACCCGTAGAGATAGGGGGAGGAGCTCAGTCACCCTTAGAGATAGGGGGAGGAGCTCAGTCACACTTAGAGATAGGGGGAGGAGCTCAGTCACTCTTAGAGAGAGGGTGAGGTGCTCAGTCACCCTTAGAGATAGGGGGAGGAGCTTAGTCACCCTTAGAGATAGAGTGAAGAGCTCAATCACCCTTAGAGATAGGGGTGAGGATCTCAGTCACCCTTAGAGATAGGGTGAGGAGCTCAATTACCAGGGAGGAGCTATGTCACCCTTAGAGATAGGGTGAGGTGCTCAATCACTCTTAGAGATAGGGTGAGGAGCTCAGTCACCCTGAGAGATAGGGTGAGGAGCTCAGTCACCCTTAGAGATAGGGGGAGGACCTCAGTCACCCTTAGAGATAGGGTGAGGAGCTCAGTCACGCTGAGAGATAGGGTGAGGAGCTCAGTCACTCTTAGAGAGAGGGTGAGGTGCTCAGTCACCCTTAGAGATAGGGTGAGGAGCTCAGTCACCCTTAGAGATAAAGTGAGGAGCTCAGTCACCCTTAGAGATAGGGGGAGGAGCTCAGTCACCCTTAGAGATAGGGGTGAGGAGCTCAGTCACCCTTAGAGATAGGGTGAGGAGCTCAGTCAACCTTAGAGAAAGGGTGAGGAGCTCAGTCACCCTTAGAGATAGGGGGAGGAGCTCAGTCACCCTCAGAGATAGGGGTGAGGAGCTCAGTCACCCTTAGAGATAGGGTGAGGAGCTCAATCACCAGGGAGGAGCTCAGTCACCCTTAGAGATAGGGGGAGGAGCTCAGTCACCCTTAAAGATAGGGTGAGGAGCTCAGTCACCCATAGAGATAGGGTGAGGAGCTCAATCACCAGGGAGGAGCTCAGTCACCCTTAGAGATAGGGTGAGGTGCTCAGTCACCCTTAGAGATAGGGTGAGGAGCTCAGTCACCCTCAGACATAGGGTGAGGAGCTCAGTCACCCATAGAGATAGGGTGAGGTGCTCAGTCACCCTCAGAGATAGGGGTGAGGAGCTCAGTCACCCTTTGAGATAAGGGGAGGAGCTCAGTCACCCTGAGAGATAGGTGAGGAGCTCAGTCACCCTTAGAGATAGGGTGAGGAGCTCAGTCACCCTTAGAGATAGGGTGAGGTGCTCAGTCACCCTCAGAGATAGGGGTGAGGAGCTCAGTCACCCTTAGAGATAGGGTGAGGAGCTCAGTCACCCTGAGAGATAGGTGAGGAGCTCAGTCACCCTTAGGGATAGAGGGAGGAGCTCAGTCACCCTTAGAGATAGGGTGAGGAGCTCAGTCACCCTTAGAGATAGGGTGAGGAGCTCAGTCACCAGGAAGGAGCTCAGTCACCCTTAGAGATAGGGTGAGGTGCTCAGTCACCATTAGAGATAGGGTGAGGAGCTCAGTCACCCTTAGAGATAGGGTGAGGAGCTCAGTCACCCTGAGAGATAGGTGAGGAGCTCAGTCACCCGTAGAGATAGGGGGAGGAGCTCAGTCACCCTTAGAGATAGGGGGAGGAGCTCAGTCACACTTAGAGATAGGGGGAGGAGCTCAGTCACTCTTAGAGAGAGGGTGAGGTGCTCAGTCACCCTTAGAGATAGGGGGAGGAGCTTAGTCACCCTTAGAGATAGAGTGAAGAGCTCAATCACCCTTAGAGATAGGGGTGAGGATCTCAGTCACCCTTAGAGATAGGGTGAGGAGCTCAATTACCAGGGAGGAGCTATGTCACCCTTAGAGATAGGGTGAGGTGCTCAATCACTCTTAGAGATAGGGTGAGGAGCTCAGTCACCCTGAGAGATAGGGTGAGGAGCTCAGTCACCCTTAGAGATAGGGGGAGGACCTCAGTCACCCTTAGAGATAGGGTGAGGAGCTCAGTCACCCTGAGAGATAGGGTGAGGTGCTCAGTCACCATTAGAGATAGAGTGAGGAGCTCAGTCACCCTTAGAGATAGGGTGAGGAGCTCAGTCACCCTGAGAGATAGGTGAGGAGCTCAGTCACCAGGGAGGAGCTCAGTCACCCTTAGAGATAGGGTGAGGTGCTCAGTCACCATTAGAGATAGAGTGAGGAGCTCATTCACCCTGAGAGATAGGTGAGGAGCTCAGTCACCCTTAGAGATAGGGGGAGGAGCTCAGTCACCTTTGGAGATAGGGTGAGGAGCTGAGTCACCCTTAGAGATAGAGTGAGGAGCTCAGTCACCCTTAGACATAGGGGGAGGAGCTCAGTCACCCTTAGAGATAGGGGGAGGAGCTTAGTCACACTTAGAGATAGGGGGAGGAGCTCAGTCACCCTTAGAGATAGGGTGAGGAGCTTAGTCACACTTAGAGATAGGGGGAGGAGCTCAGTCACCCTTAGAGATAGGGGGAGGAGGTCAGTCACCCTTAGAGATAGGGTGAGGTGCTCAGTCACCCTTAGAGATAGGGTGAGGAGCTCAATCACCAGGGAGGAGCTCAGTCACCCTTAGAGATAGGGTGAGGTGCTCAGTCACGCTTAGAGAAAGGGTGAGGAGCTCAGTCACCCTTAGAGATAGGGTGAGGTGCTCAGTCACCCTCAGAGATAGGGGTGAGGAGCTCAGTCACCCTTTGAGATAGGGGGAGGAGCTCAGTCACCCTTAGAGATAGGGTGAGGAGCTCAGTCACCCTGAGAGATAGGTGAGGAGCTCAGTCACCCTTAGGGATAGGGGGAGGAGCTCAGTCACCCTTAGAGATAGGGTGAGGAGGTCAGTCACTCTTAGAGAGAGGGTGAGGTGCTCAGTCACCCTTAGAGATAGAGTGAGGAGCTCAGTCACCCTTAGAGATAGGGGGAGGAGCTCAGTCACACTTAGAGATAGGGGGAGGAGCTCAGTCACCCGTAGAGATAGGATGAGGAGCTCAATCACCAGGGAGGAGCTCAGTCACCCTTAGAGATAGGATGAGGAGCTCAATCACCAGGGAGGAGCTCAGTCACCCTTAGAGATAGGGTGAGGATCTCAGTCACCCTGAGAGATAGGGTGGGGATCTCAGTCAGCCTGAGAGATAGGGTGAGGAGCTAAGTCACCCTTATAGATAGGGTGAGGTGCTCAGTCACCCTTAGAGATAGGGGAGGAGCTTAGTCACCCTTAGAGATAGGGTGAGTAGCTCAATCACTCTTAGAGATAGGGTGAGGAGCTCAGTCACCCTGAGAGATAGGGTGAGGAGCTCAGTCACCCTGAGAGATAGGGGGAGGAGCTCAGTCACCCCTACAAATGTCTGGCCTGCATGGCGTGCGCCCTGAGAGCCTAAGTATTAAATATCACTCAAAAATAAAAAGAGAATTTTGAATGACCCTTTATCCATGTCAAATACAGACGTCAAACACATCAGTAGAATCACCAATTAACTTTGTGTGCATGTTTTAGATCGTGGGAGAAAACCACAGAAAACCCACAGAAAAAAGCCCCCAGGGCCTCAAGCATTTCTGTTGTTGGTGTGAGGTGAGAATGAACAGAACACTGCGCAGCTCCAGAGCCGGATTCCTTTATTCACCACAGCTGGATGAACCTCCTGCTCTCTGAAAGGCAGGGTTGAAATGTGGGCCTTGTGTGCTCAGTCTGTCACAGACTGCTGACCCCCCTCTTTGTCTCACCTTTCCAGGTGGCGCTCTCATGCTGACTCTTGACCTCATTAGTTCAGAGACACTTACCCATTTTTCTGCATGACGAAACTTTCTTTGGAAACATTTTACTGTCGAACTAAAGCTTCATTCAAGATGTTGTTTTTATCCTAATTTGTTGGCTTTAGATGCTTTAAAGATCACTGAAATGTGTTTTTATTGACGTCTTCATGATGGCACCAACTTTTATCAAATTAAGTTGTACTCCAATCAAAATAACGATGAAATAATTCCATGTGTGACTGTTGTTCGGTCCACTGATTACTCCTCTGAGGGGTTGTAATTGTTTGCTCCCTGAGTCCACACACAAGCTGAAGTCTTTAAGTAAACATTGACACATTTTTCATTAAGTTCATCAAGTTCAAACTCTTTAATCCCCCAGCAGAAGTCTCCAACATTTTTCAAACCAGGGAACCCTGAAATAATGCATGTATGGAGGAGAGACTTCCTGCTGTGTATTTATTGAATTGAGGTTTGTGCAGAGTGTTCTTTTACACAACAATGGAGCGAGGAGCCGCTCAAAACACAACCTTTTGTAAACACTCCAATGCCAGATCTGTGGAAATATACAAAATGTACATACGCAACGTTTGTGCGTATGTACAACCCTTCAACCCTGTCTACATTGAAACATGGAAAACAGAACTTTTTGGAAATGCTGCTACTGTACATTGGCATCACGGTCATAATAAATAACTCTTCTGCACATGCTCAGTAGATGGACAATAACAACGTTGCCTCCAAAATGTCATGACTCCAAGTCCATATTCTCCTGGAACTTGGTGGTTTTATACTTGGTGGTTTTATCACAATAAAAACTGGTCATCTGTCCAGACGAATGTTCGTGTGCTCCCATTGTTAATGTTTATAGTGTATTATTAGTCTCTGCAAAGATGTGTGTGGTTTCAAGACAAAAACAGACAACAGTGCACACTTGTGGCTCAACATGCTAACAACATATATATCCGTATTTCCATGGAAACAGACATCGTTTTCAAAACATTGCGACTTGAAACATTGTCACATAAACCAGGCTTAAGTTTGGACTCTGATTCTAGTCGACGAAACACATAAAGTTGTTGTCATGGTTCTGTAGGGATTTCTTACCTCATAAGGATCACTAGGAACCATTTATGTTGTGTTTGGCTATTTATAATGATTAATAATTATTGAAGATAGTTTTTAAATGTTATTGAAATTTAATCTGATCTGTATCAGAACCTCGGAGCTCCACCTGTCTTAACAGGAAATGATAGACAATTCAGTTCTATCAGTCTCATAAGATATACTAAACAGTTCATCAGGAATTTGAATTAATAGTTAAATAACTGCTCCTAAAATCATTATCTTTAGAACTCAATCACTGTAACAGAATCAACACATCTTCATAAAGTTAAACAGTTCTATCATAGCATCAGGTTTAACTAATCTCAGGTAAAGCCCAGTTGTTACCACTTCCTTGAAGGAGTTCAGTTGTTGTCCTGCTGGAGGGAAGCTGGTGTCTTCTCCTGTAGTTAGCACCTCCTGCTAACTGTGGTTGCTGGTTCTGCAGGCTGAGGAGAAGAAGATGAAGTTGATGTTTCAGGAGTCCTTCTTTGCAGCTCCTGGTTGTTCCTTTTGTCCAGACTGAGGAGCTGGTCGCTCAGGTCTGTGATGGTTTTCCTGCTGGTTGAGGAAAACACAAAGAAGTTCTGTGAGGCGTCGTTTCCCTGGTCCGTCCTGGAGGAACTGCTTGGTTTTCCTGGTTGATGGGAGATCAGACTCTGGGTGCTGGTCTCTGGATCAGGGGAAGGTCTGACCCTCGTGGTGGGTCAGCAGAGGAGTGGAGGAGGGAAGGCCCCTGGTTGCAGGCCTCTGGTGTTAGCTGGATGCTAACATTGGGTGAGAGTTAGCTGTATGCTAACGCTGGGTGAGCGGAGCCGCTGGGAAGCAGCTCTTCCTTGGTGTTCACAGGAGAAGACTCTCTGCAAGACTGCTTTTGCAGGCTCATTGTTGAAACTTGATGGATTCGAAGGTGTCAAATCCTGAGAGCTTCAACCAATCAGTGACTGGCTGAGTGCATGGGGGAAGTGTCTTTTCAGCAGAATGCGGGGGAGGGTCTGCTGTGGCAAAAGGTCCTCCCACTGGGTGTGATGGTCAATCACATTTCTGGGTCAGAATTCATATGTCATGACTGTATCATGACATATGAAAATTGTCTTTCCCTAGAAATGAACAATCTTTCTGTGGTCTTGTGAGATCCCAACAGTTTTTAGTACTTTGGATGATTTCCAAGACTCGAAATGCAGGTTTAATTACATTTCACTTTATGAATTTTTGCAGTCAACCAGCCTGATAATCATTATGTTTAGACACACATTATCAGTAGCTTTCTCTAAACTCCTCTGTTCTACTATGTCACACCAACTCGATAGTCATTCTTGTATTAATTTCCAAAAAGCTGTTTATGCATGCACACACTCGTCTGACTCCAAGCTGACGTCAGAGGTCAGCAGTCCTGGGAAACAATGAGCCACGTGGAAGTGTTCTGTCTGTCTCGTTTTAGAGACCCCGTCTCTGGGAAGGGACAGCTCAGCTCCCCGTGTAAGGAGAAAGGAATGAACAGTGAGTTAAAGACCTACAAACCTTGAGAATGGATTAACACAGGAGTTTATTACATAAGATAGAAGAAATACCGGCCTTTACAAGAATATTCCCGGGTTCTGGAGCAGTTCACCACGAATAGATCTTGCCCAGAACCGCTTCCGCAGAGAGAGAGAGAGAGAGAGAGAGAGAGAGAGAGGGAGAGAGAGAGAGAGACCCGGAAAATGCTGCCTGTTTCATAGTCTTCCGGCTAAGTCTCCTCCTCCCAGTGGGTTTCACTCGCAGGGGGGGCTGTTTGAGGGGGGTCTTGTTACAAAGCAAATTGTTCTCTCACCGGTGAGCTTCACACAAACAAAGAGTCGCATTCAACCCCCGTTGCATGTCAGTGGCCTTCCACTCCCCGAGGCTATCCCAAGGAAGTCATGACAAGCCAGGCCAGGCTGGCTTTGGTCACTTTTAACAGTTTACACAAAGCTACCAATAATTTTTATGCCTGCCTATTTTTTCTATGCTACATATTGTTTTATCTCCAAAATATTCCCTGGATATGAACAAGATAGACATTCTGCCTCTTGCGTTTGTTTCACTTTCACAGCTCGCAGGTTATTGGGAGAAGAGTTTGGTGGAACAACCAAATGTATTCACTCACCCATGAAGGTGTCATGATGTTATATAAAGTATAAACTGTATAAAGTAAGTAGCATAACAATTTCAATCATCACAAGTTAGTGGGGTAATTTAAACTTTAAACTTAAGTCCGTAGGTTTAGGAGGGCAACGTTGGAGGCAATGCAGGGTGTTGCTTCAACAGTTTAATCTCAACACAAACTCTAATAACACAATCACACACGCAGTTACATGTCCTCTACTAACCTGACATGTACATTGTTGGATTGCAGCGTCCGGCCATGATCACTCTGGTGGGAAAACCTCTAGTAGTTTTTCATGTTCCCATTTCAGGCCTGCGTTGTTCACCTCACAGAATAGTTGATCTTGATCACTGGTCATGCTGTCAGTCTGTCAAACTGCCCAACCTTTGATTAGGAATAGAGTGTATGGCACTGATACCACTTTCATTCATTTTTGTGTGGAATACCAAGTATTAGAAAAAAAAGTGTTTGACCCAGTGAAGGAGAAAAGATTACATTTCCTGGTCAGTAACAAACTGGATTCACAGGCCATTTGGACAATCAGACCCATCATTAGCTGACCTGTGATTGGTGAGTGTCAACGTGCTGGTGACCGTGAGGGGAGACAGAGTAATGGCTGATGATGGACAGAAGACAGAGTGAAATGTTGGAGGTTAACCCCTGAGGGGAAAACCTGAATCTGTGTGAGTCCAGACAATTTCAGTGATGACAACCGGAGGGCTGATAAAAAGATCATCACTTAGAAGAACCATCTTCATTGTTTTGTTGGAGGCGTGTGTGGCTCAGTTGGTCGGGCAGTCGTCTCTAAGTCAGAAAGTTGTAGGTTTGATTCCCATTGTCCACATGTCCAAGTGCCCCTGAGCAAGACTGAAGTCCAAAGCTCTCAATAGCTGAATCCCACTAGAGAATCTGAGAACAGTGTAAAGCATCATTGTCAAGCCGTGGAAAAGTGCTATGTCAGTAAAATCATCTGGAAAACTCAATTCTTCCTGGTAGCGTGTGAAAACCCTTGCACACAGTTTTACTGTGTTTTTCTGCCTTTTGAGACGTTGCAATGACTTCAATTATTCTCCTGCTGCTGTACTACAAACATGCCTTACCATAACCAGCCTGTCTCCTTATCTTATTCTGTAGCTCAACCCTCAGACATGTCTTCACCTGCACTTTCATTCACTTCCCACACATGCATGCACAGACGCACGGACGCACGCACACACACACACACGCACACGCACATGCACACACACACATACACACACACGCACGCACGCGCGCACGCACGCACACACACGCACACACACACGCACACACACACACACACACACACACTTATTAAAATAGACATCCACTGCAGACGTCAGTTACTCCGAGGTTTCCCACTCATTATATCACTTGCTATTATTTTAGCCTCACTCCATTGTGATAAGTGAAAGTCTAAAACAGTGTTTCTTGCATCTTTCCTTTCATTCTCTTGTGTCTAATATGAACATATAGCTCATTTATCATCATGACAATGTCAACATTCAACTTAAACGTATGTCATACAAGCCTGCCTGAAATGCAATCAATTGAACGTTTCCATGCACTCTTTAAACACTTTATTTCACTTTATTAATTCAACATGGCATCACAATGAGAAGAAACAGACCAGATAGCCAGAACAAAACAAATCTAAGAAAAACACAAAGTCAACAAACTACAGAAAACCATACAGTAAGATTAAAAGCAATAAGGAAAAATTATTTTCCTTTGGTCACAACTGGGACCAAGAAAAGAAGAAGACCTTTTATTTAGACGAAGAAATCCTGAGGCACAAAGATGTCAACATCATGTTTCTTCATTTTTATCTCAAGAGGCTACCCATGAGACTGGAACCATCACATGTGTGGCTAAAAATATATTGAATTTCCCACATTGTGAGAGATGAGATCCATGTGTGTCTGCTCTGATGACATTTTAAAAACCTACTGAATTCAAACTGTCAGGAGTCACACACCTCGCTCTAGCACCGGATCCTCTCTGGGACTCCTGCAGGCAATCAGCTAATTGATTGCCATGCAGTCTTAAGCCCTGCAGTGAGGGGGGTCCGGTGCCAGAGGATTGCCTAGTCTTCAGTCCGTGTGGAGAGTCTCCTGTTGGCTGCTGCCGCAGGTGAGTCGGTGTTGTCCTCCCCGGGGAGTGAGTGTCCTCCCCGGGGTGGTTCCCGTCCCCGTTCCTGTTTCCTGGTTCCAAGAAGTCCCCGTCCGGGTCCCGTCCCGGTTCCAAGAAGTCCCCGTCCGGGTCCCGTCCCGGTTCCTAGAAGTTCCCCGTCCCGGTTCCAAGAAGTTCCCCGTCCCCATTCCAAGAAGTTCCCCGTCCCGGTTCCTAGAAGTTCCCTGTCCGGGTCCCATCCCGGTTCCAAGAAGTTCCCCGTCCGGGTCCCGTCCCGGTTCCAAGAAGTTCCCCGTCCGGGTCCCGTCCCGGTTCCAAGAAGTTCCCCGTCCGGGTCCCGTCCCGGTTCCAAGAGGCCCCCCAGAGATTCCCCCGGGTCCCGTCACCGTTCCAGCTCCCCTTTCCCTGTTTCCACAATAAAACTTTTACGTTTGCAAACAATTTTCTGTTTGAGGTCTGCTTCTGGGTTCTAGCTCCACGCACCGGCCCCCAGCCGTGACAGAATCCTCTGGCCAAGGATGAACCCAGCGGACCTCAAGCACCACGCTCCAAGCCCCAGATGCCCCAAGCCCCCCCCGGATGCTCTCGGGGATCTACGCCGAGCAACCGGACAAGCCAGGTAGGTCGCCAGGTGGCGACCATTGAGGGGGGGGTACTGTCAGGAGTCACACACCTCGCTCTAGCACCGGATCCTCTCTGGCACTCCTGCAGGCAATCAGCTAATTGATTGCCATGCAGTCTTAAGCCCTGCAGTGAGGAGGGTCCGGTGCCAGAGGATTGTGTTGGTCTCCAGTCCGTGTGGAGAGTCTCCTGTTGGCTGCTGCCGCAGGTGAGTCGGAGTTGGTTCCCGTCCCCGTTCCTGTTTCCTGGTTCCAAGAAGTCCCCGTCCGGGTCCCGTCCCGGTTCCAAGAAGTCCCCGTCCGGGTCCCGTCCCGGTTCCAAGAAGTCCCCGTCCGGGTCCCGTCCCGGTTCCTAGAAGTTCCCCGTCCCGGTCCCATCCTGGTTCCAAGAGGCCCCACAGAGATTCCCCCAGGTCCCGTCCCGGTTCCAAGAGGCCCCCCCAGAGATTCCCCCGGGTCCCGTCACCGTTCCAGCTCCCCTTTCCCTGTTTCCACAATAAAACTTTTACGTTTGCAAACAATTTTCTGTTTGAGGTCTGCTTCTGGGTTTAGCTCCACGCACCGGCCCCCAGCCGTGACAAACATTACTAAGGTCAGTCTTCAAATAAAAACGCATCATATTTGTATTTGTGTTTCAGAAAAGTTTCACATTTACAACAGAAACATTTTGAAAACAATGTTTGTTTCCACGGAAACTGTAAGATACGCATCATTTTAGGTCTGTGGAGCTGAGACACAAGTTGACTTGGTTTTGGTCAATAAAGATCATCTCTTGATAAAAAGCAGTTTTTGTTTTATGTTTTTTACTGATTTTCATGAGCTACTGTTGCTCTGTGTAATTTATCTTTCCCATACTTTGTCTGGATATCATGTTTAGATTTTTCTACATTTCAAGTTCAGACAACTATATTTTTCATTAATTAGCTCTCAAAAGTAATGTTATACAGTGGAAGAAGAAGATAAACTATTCCAGTCACAACCAGTGACCGGCATAGTTTTCAATGACAAAGAAAATAGCTGTGTGGCCCTTTGGTCGGCTCTTTAAGACATTGTCCAAAACTGGGAAATTTTAATGACAGAGAAGGCCATATTTTCCTACAACACCACCGAGGGCCACACGATAACTATGAATTTTCATCATACACTGCTTCATATAAACATATTTTTACATTTACGAAAAAACAAAGTGACAAATATATTTTGACCAGTAACAATGTTGATTTGACATGTTTTTACAATTTTTAACATTCAAAATGCAAGTATTTTGATTTCATATACAGTATATTATATCCTACAAAAAAGTGCAATAACAAGAGTAAAATGCAGAACTCCCAACAAAACTGGCAACACCTAACATGTTTGTAATGGCTTGATCTGAACTATTTCTACACCGCCCTCTTATTCCACATTGCATTTCAAGTAAAGTCCTGAAAAGACCCTGCCTCACCGACACCTGGCTCTGCAATATTTGTCTAAATGAGATACCTGTGGCCTCTCCTGCTAGTGTGTAGCTGAGTAAATATTTTATATTGAAATATTGTTTTATTTAAAGGTGTACAGGAGGATGTTATACTTCCGGGTGGATCATCAAGACTATTGGTCCTCCCAATTGTCAATCATTCTGGTGACGTAAGGCCGTCGTACGTGCTCGTCCCCAGGTAGCGTGGATCTATTAGTTTTCACTTTCTGCGCATGCGCGCTTTACGGTGTATATGGTGAGCTACGCCTTCAGCGAGCTCGCAGTTCTCACTGGGTACTTTGAAAATGGCAGAGGGTCGCAAAAGAGAAAAAGTGTCTTCGAAGTGTATGAGAAGAAGAGAAAGGCTTGGGAAGAGAGAAACAAGACCAGAGTGTTTCTGGGGAGATTCTTTCACACGATGGCGCTGAAAGCCCAGGTTGGGCTTCCCACTGACGCTTCAGTCGCCAAGTTTCTACTCCACAGGTAAAGTTTGGCATTCTATTTGGAGAAATCCATTTCAAATCACTTCCAGTAAAAGTTATCTATGTCTATATTGTAACTTTCCAGGGTTGATTAGTTTATTTTGTAATTTGCATCGTCAGTAGTTATTACGGCGAGCTTGTGTGAGCGACGCCTACTTGTAAACAGAGCGTGCACGAGGAGAACTGGGCTCGTCACGTCTCTCTACACATTTTAGTAGGCGTTCCGTCTCGGGAGCAGGGAGGGCGTTGCGCATGTGCATTTTTTCAAAAGGTAGAGAGGGCGGGTCTTTCCTACAATTCAGGAAAATCCTCCTGTACACCTTTAAATTTGTGAACATTCTCAAAATTACATTGTAATATTTTCTGCCTTATGAATTAATACAACAGACTGCCTCACTAGTATTTTAGTTTATATTGTTTATGTCTAAAGTTCATTAAATAGTTCCTCTTACCTGTTGTAGTTGGGGGGACATGAATTGCTGACGCACGCAACACACGCGCACATGTGTTGGAGCTGCATGTGTCCAGCAGAACCCTGCAGCTTCTGAATTGGTAAGATGTGCTGAACCTCTCTCTCCATTGTTTCCAATTCGTCAATGAAAAAGTCACTGAATCCCTTTAAAAACTGTACGAAATAGTAACAGCCATGTTTTGTGACATGTATGAGGACCAAATTATTTGATTTTAAGGGTAAAAAAGGGGTTTTTAATCAACTTTGAAAGACAAGTAGTTCTATATCTAAAAGCTGCTTTTTAATTGCAGCTTTGTGGACTAATGAACAAACGGAGTTTTAGTGTCTCATGAGCAGTCGGCTTGATTGTGTTGGTTTGATTGTGTTTATACACTTTTTTTTCCATCTGTTTGCTAACACAATGTAAACAGGATGTTAAATGTGTCATGACCTCCACCTCTGGCTCTGCCTAGTGGCAGAGTTTTTTCCCTTCCCCCTCCCTCTTTTCCTTTTTTCCTAGGTGTGTGTGTGCTGCATGACTGTGAGGTGTGGAGGAGTGCAGTGCTGATTCCTGAGTGCACTCACCTGCAGCAGGGTGTGGCTTCTCCCAACATGCACCTCTCTCTCTATAAAGCTGGCATCAGATGAAGACTCGGCGTCGGACCGTAAAACTACCTACAGTTAGTGGGACCCTGCTCTGCCTTGCCTCGCCTCGCTTCGCCTCAGTCTGTGTGCCTCGGTGTCAAGTCTGCCTCTCTTCTGCTGCAGTACTGGACCCACCCTGCTGCACCAAGCTCCTGCCTGGGACTCTGTTCTTGGCCCACTCCAACAGCTTCAGCACCACTCCACCTCCCGTGTCCTCCAGCTCCAGCCACGCCACTCCGCATTCACCACTTCATTCCGGGCAGTGTGCTCCTTAGTCTCCCGCTGGGTCCTTCTAGTTTTGTTTGGGTAAAGTACCTGGGTTGTCATTAGTTCTGTCTTGTTAGAGTTTTGCTTTCCTTGGTATTTTGGTTTTGAGTTCTTTGCCTCATCACTTATTAATAAAGTGTTATGAGAGTATTCCTGATTGCTGTGTTTCTGTCCGCACCTGAGTCTCTGAGAGTGAACCGTGACAAAATGTAAGGCTGCAAATACATTTGCTCTTGATCTAGCAGCTTGAGCAACACTGCAGAGTCCAGGGACATTTTCAGTTCATCTATATGTTTCCCCTCTCGTTGACCCACATCAATCCAGATCAGCCATGGATTTCCTGCTCATGCACACTCTTTACTCACTTTTCTTTGTGCGATGCATATTTCATCTAAACGTCACTCTCAGCCTCTCAGGCATTATTCGAACCGCCCGAATAATAATAATAATCTGCTTGACATAGTGCAAACATGTTGGAGATGAAAATGTGATCCGTCCTCCGGCTAAATGCAGCTTGGTCTGCATTGTGTGGGGGAAAAACACTCACATACATGCATAAATGCATATGTACAGTATATATGACATTTCTTGACACATCCTTGCCTCAGGTTGTCTCTCATGCATCTGGCTTTATTTTCCAACAAACAGTGTCTTAAAAAGGCACAAATGTCAACTTGTAACTTTAATAACTATGGAGAGTCTTCCGAGATATCATGACGGGCTTGGGTGACAAAGGATGACATTCAATGGAACGGACACTTGTGCAACTCAGATGTTTTGATTGACTGAGCTTTCTTTGTGATTTACAGAAATTCAAGGGGGTTTTCTGGATAAGACAGACCCCCCTATTTAGAAATCAGCCCGAAGGGATGACGTGGGCCCATCCTCCTCTTCCTCCTGTGAGCCCACCACCCACAGAGACTACTGTGGGGGTCAGGTGCAGTGTGGATTGGGTGGCAGTTGATGGCAGTTCACCCCGGTGAACGAGAGGATCACATCCCTATGCCTTCGGGTAGAGGACAGGTCTTTGACTGTTGTCTCGGCCTATGGACTGAACAGCAGTATGGAGTACGGGACCCTCTTGGAGTCCCTGGGAGGGGTGCTGGATAGTGCTCCAACTGGGGACTCCATTGTTCTCCTGGGGGACTTCAACGCCCACGTGGGCAATGACAGCGGGACTTGGAAGGGGGTGATTGGGAGGAACGGCCTCCCCGATCTGAACCCGAGTGGTGTTCTGTTATTGGACTTCTGTGCCAGTCACAGCTTGTCCATAACGAACACCATGTTCGAGCACAGGGGTGTCCATAAGTGCACGTGGCACCAGGACACCCTAGGCCGGAGGTCAATGATAGACTTTGTGGTCGTGTCATCTGATCTCCGGCCGTGTGTCTTGGACACTCGGGTAAAGAGAGGGGCAGAGCTGTCAACTGATCACCACCTGGTGGTGAGTTGGATGCGCTGGACTGGGAGGAGGCCGGATAGACTCGGCAGGCCCAAACGTGTTATGAGGGTCTGCTGGGAACACCTGGCCGAGCCCTCTGTCCGCGCAGTTTTCAACTCCCACCTCCGGGAGAGCTTCTCACAGATCCCGAGGGAGGCTGGAGACATTGAGTCCGAGTGGACCATGTTCTCCACTTCCATTGTCGAAGCTGCTGCTCGGAGCTGTGGCCGCAGGGTCTCTGGTGCTTGGCAAAAACTCAAGTCTGGGAGGAGTTCCGGGAGGCCATGGAGGAGGACTATCCGTTGGCCCCGAGGAAATTCTGGCAAACCAGGGGAGCTGTTGACCCCAACTGGAGATATCGTTGGGCGGTGGACGGAATACTTCGAGGACCTCCTCAATCCCACCACCACGTCTTCCACTGAGGAAGCAGAGGCTGGGTTCTCAGAGGTGGACTCGTCCATTACCCAAGCTGAAGTCACCGAGGTTGTTGTGAAGCTCCTCAGTGGCAAGGCACCGGGAGTGATGAGATTCGCCCAGAGTTCCTTAAGTCTCTGGATGTGCAGGGACTGTCGTGGCTGACTCGCCTCTGCAACATCGCGTGGCGGGCGGGGACAGTACCTCTGGACTGGCAGACCGGGGTGGTGGTCCCTCTCTTCAAGAAGGGGGATCGGAGGGTGTGTTCCAACTACAGAGGGATCACACTCCTCAGCCTCCCCGGGAAAGTCTATTCCAGGGTATTGCAGAGGAGGGTCTGGCCGTTAGTCGAACCTCGGATCCAAGAGGAACAATGCGGTTTTTGTCCTTGTCGTGGAACACTGGACCAGCTCTATACCCTCCACCAGGTTCTCCTGATGGTGGAACACTGGACCAGCTCTATACTCTCCACCAGGTGTTTGAGGGTTCGTGGGAGTTCGCCCAACCAGTCCACATGTGTTTTGTGGATCTGGAGAAAGCATTCGACCACGTCCCTCCAGATGTCCTGTGGGGGGTGCTCCGGGAGTATGGAGTCCGGGGCCCTTTGCTAAAGGCTGTTTGGTCCTTGTATTCCCGGAGCAGGAGTTTGGTTCACATTGCAGGAGTAAGTCAGACCTGTTCCCAGTGCACGTTGGCCTCCGGCAGGGGTGTCCTTTATCACCGGTTCTGTTCATTACCTATATGGACAGAATTTCTAGATACAGCTAGGGGCCGGAAGAGGTCCAGTTTGGGGACCACGGGATCTCATCTCTGCTATTTGCGGATGATGTGGTTCTGTTGGCTCTATCAAGCCTGGACCTTCAGCGTGCACTGACGTGGTTCACAGCTGAGTGTGAAGCAGCTGGGATGAAGATCAGCACCTCTAAATCCGAGGCCATGGTTCTCCATCGGACAAAGGTGTCTTGCCACCTCCAGGTGGGTGGAGTGCCCTTGTCACAGGTGGAGGAGTTCAAGTATCTTGGGGTCTTGTTCACGAGTGGGGGAAAGATGGAGCGTGAGATCGACAGGCGGATCGGTGCAGCGTCTGGAGTTCTGCAGACGTTGTATCGGTCCGTCGTGGTGCAGAAGGAGCTGAACCGAAAAGCGAAGCTCTCGATTTACCGGTCGATCTTTGTTCCTACCCTCACCTATGGTCATGAACTATGGGTCATGACCGAAAGAACGAGATCCCGGACACAAGCGGCTGAAATGAGCTTCCTCCGTAGGGTGGCTGGGCGTACCCTTAGAGATAGGGTGAGGAGCTCAGTCACCCTTAGAGATAGGGTGAGGAGCTCAGTCACCCTTAGAGATAGGGTGAGGAGCTCAGTCACCCTTAGAGATAGGTTGAGAAGCTCAGTCACCCTTAGAGATAGGGTGAAGAGCTCAGTCACCCTTAGAGATAGGGTGAGGAGCTCAGTCACCCTGAGAGATAGGGTGAGGAGCTCAGCCACCAGGGAGGAGCTCAGTCACCCTTAGAGATAGGGTGAGGAGCTCCTCAGCCTTAGAGATAGGGTGAGGAGCTCAGTCACTCTTAGAGATAGGGTGAGGAGCTCAGTCACCCTTAGAGATAGGGGGAGGAGCTCAGTCACCCTTAGAGATAGGGGGAGGAGCTCAGTCACCCTTAGGGATAGGGTGAGGAGCTCAGTCACCCTGAGAGATAGGGTGAGGAGCTCAGTCATCCTTAGAGATAGGGTGAGGAGCTCAGTCACACTTAGAGATAGGGGGAGGAGCTCAGTCACCCTTAGAGATAGGGGGAACAGCTCAGTCACCCTTAGAGATAGGGCGAGGAGCTCAGTCATCCTTAGAGATAGGGTGAGGAGCTCAGTCACCCTTAGAGATAGGGTGAGGAGCTCAGTCACCCTTAGAGATAGGGTGAGGAGCTCAGTCACCCTTAGAGATAGGGTGAGGAGCTCAGTCATCCTTAGAGATAGGGTGAGGGGCTCAGTCACCCTTAGAGATAGGGGGAGGAGCTCAGTCACCCTTAGAGATAGGGTGAGGAGCTCAGTCACTCTTAGAGATAGGGTGAGGAGCTCAGTCACCCTTAGAGATAGGGTGAGGAGCTCAGTCACCCTTAGAAATAGGGGGAGGAGCTCAGTCACCCTTAGAGATAGGGTGTGGAGCTCAGTCACCCTTAGAGATAGGGGGAGGAGCTCAGTCACACTTAGAGATAGGGGGAGGAGCTCAGTCACCCTTAGAGATAGGGTGAGGAGCTCAGTCACCCTTAGCGATAGCGGGAGGAGCTCAGTCACCAGGGAGGAGCTCGGAGTAGAGCTACTGCTCCTCCACATCCAGAGGAGCAGCTGAGGGGCTCGGGCTCCTGTTTCGGAAGCCCCCTGGACACCAACCCAGCCCCGGATAAGCGGCGGAAAATGGATGGATGGATGGATCAATCATGATAAAATAAATAGAATCTCTAGAAATAAGTAATTATGCTTAAAACTAGTAATGTTCCATAAGTTTGTGTCTTTTCCCCTCACATAGGTTCAAACTACTGCAGCATGGCAGCACTTGGATTCCATCAGAGGGTCTATGAAAGTGGCTGATTTCATTTAGACTAATTCACTGTGACAGAATCAAAAACATCTCCCATGGAGAATTGATTTTATAGTTCACAGTCAGCACATAACCGACACTGCACCCTTTGCTGCGGTCTCACATTCACTTTCCAAGAAAGGTAACTAAATAAATGTCCCAGCAGGAAAGGACCGCAAGAGTTCTGAAAAGAAGAAGGTCTTCCACTGCCAAGGCTTCCCCAAAGACAATCTTATCATGTCTCTCTTTACTGGCGTTACAGAAGGCTGTGAAAGTACATGTTCCCTGATCACTATCTTCCACATGATCCACTCAATCAGACATATTGTACAGAAAGCATAAGCGGTCAGTAATGAAGTCCTTAAAATAGATTCTACCTCCAAGCTCTACAATTATTAAATGTAGTGTGAAGCCCACCATGACCGCGTCTCTCTCTCTCTCTTTCACACACACACACACACACACACACTCACACACGCACACACGCGCACACACACACACACACACACACACACACACACACACACACACACACACACACACACGCGCACTACATTGACCTGCTATGCAACAAGCAGTATAATTTTATTATGCTTATAATAGTGTAAAGAATTAAAAATATCTCTACTTTGCTGAAATTCTGCTTCAGTAAAAGTCATAAAGTACGTCATTTATAAGGTATTTCAATAAAACTTATAACTCCTCCATGTATCAAAAAAGATGTCAAGTCAAAAATCCAATCTAACACCAGTTTGATAATTCAGACATTTCTGGACGTAGAATTTGCAAATTAGTTTCACATCATCCTCCCTGCAATACCGAGACACAAGCAGGGAGCTCCGGAGCGGAGTTAGTAGTGTGCTTGAGGCGGCTAACGGCAGCTTCCTTGCTGCAGTCCTGATGCACCCTCCCTCCTCTCCCCGGGAACTGACGGCTCACCCCAGACCTCCAAAGGAGACGATGATCTCCTTTGCTCTTCTCCATCACGTGCCTCTCCCCTCCACTTCATGGCACATGTGTTCTTAGTCATCAATGAATACACACAAACCAAAACATAACCTTCAACCAACGTTCATTTGGCGGAGGTAATAAATACAAAGACTCAATACTCGCAATTCGTGTGCAGGAAGTAAACGACACTGAAAACTAACTGAGGAAGATCAAGTCGAACAGGCACCAGATAGACCGCGCACCTTCGCCAATGCCACATTTGTCACCATAGAAACGAATGGATTTCAGGGTATTTGATCGACCACACCACTCCTTCCATCATTTATCATGGTCGTCTGAATTGCTTTATGTCATTACTGTTTGACATAGTTGTACACACATTTTACAATTTTTGTGTGACCCCTCCTGACCTTTGACCCCACAACCGCTAACCAGGGTAATGACCTCACTGCATCATGTATATCAGAGAATAAGAGATTGAAAACTAAACAGTTTGGTGTTGGTTTGACATTAATCAAATTAAAACTCACCACGTCATGATGAAAATGCAGTTGTTTTTTAAAAAACTTTTTATTGTGCTTTTGCATATCAAGCATCGAAACATGTTCATACATAATTATGTTACATGGCACAAATCACACTTTTTTTTTCCACCCATTGTGCCAAACACTCATAATAAATACAGATACACATACACACACATTCATATATGTACATACCTAAACTCATACCCATATATACCATGTACATGCATACACATATGCTAAGAAAGAAAAAGTAATAAACAGAAAAGAGAAAAGACATGTACACATACTACACATACACCTACAAAAACAAAACAAAAATTCTAAATTTGGTTAGTTTATAGAAAAACAACACCCTGGCTTAGTTTTTTTTTTCCTCTTTTCTTTTCCTTCCCTCTTTTTCTTTCATTACTTATTATATTTAACAAACAGAATTAAGTCGACATAAAAAAAACTCTGGCTTAGTTTATTTTGTTTTCAAATTATTAGTCCAGTATAAGCGGATCACCTAGTCTTAAATATGTTGCTTTTCCCTATTGATGTGTACCACATTTCTTCATTATTATAGAGCATATGTGTAGAATTCTTCAATTTGTCAAGGCGAGGTGGTTCACTCCTTTTCCAATGTCTAGTAATTTGTTTCATTGTGATACATGGCAACACCCAAAACATGTAATGATGTTCTTTTTTTAAGGTTCTTTGGTTGTAAACCCAGCATAAGGTGTTGCTTTTCCAAACTTATCTCTTGACCAAATAATTGATGGATGAAATTGGCAACTTGGTCCCAATACTGCTCTATGTGTGGGCAAGAATACATTACATGAACTAGATCTGGGTTCTCTACTCCGCAACCTCTCCAACAGTCTTGACTGTGACGTGTACATTTACTAATCATAAGAGGTGTTCTGAAATAGCGGGTGAGAATCTTCCAGGATAGATATTTGTCACACTCTGACTCCAATCCTCGTCCTCTATTTCGTTTCCATGAGTTTTCGTTTCTAGAATTCTATAGATTTGTCCTATACATTTTTTTAAATCAGAGTTTTCACAAGTTTTCATGATGTTGAATCATAGGATGAAGATTTTGAGAAATTAAGACTGTCTTTTATGTAGCTACGGACTTGGTGGAATCTATAAAACTGAGAAGTAGATAGATTGTATGTTTTTAGATAGATTTTCAAATGAATCCATCACTTGATTTATGAACAAATTGTGGAACCTGGTTTGACCTTTTACTTGCCAAAGCTTGAAGCCATCGTCTCAGCAATTAGGAGTGAAGTTGGGGTCGATGCAGATTTCTCTCAGGCAAATGGTGTCTTCTGGTTTTATCTTTAGGATTTTACTTAATCTTTGCCATATTTTAAAAGTATTAAACATAGTATAAAGTATGATTTTTAATCTTATTCACCATTTGGCCTGAGAAAATATAGGCGCTTAGTGAGTCTCCCAAGCCCGCCTGTCATACTTTCCATTTCGGAGAATGCATGAACGAAAACAAAAATCCAACCTGCTCTGAAAGAAATAAACACACCTGTCAAACTGACGGAATAATGACTGTGGTACAAACCAAGGGACTAATACTAAAACACATGGAGCAGGAGAGCAGGGAAGTGAGCAACAGGATGAAGTGCAGCGGGCAGAGCGCAGGCAGGGAGCACCAGGGCGACGCCGTCTGGCTGGAGCTTCATGGGGACTGGAGCCATTATGAGTCTTCCCTGCAGACGAGTCCAGTTGAGGGTCAACGGTAAAGGTTGCTTCATTAGTACTCCGGAGGAGATTTGTTTGGAGGAAAATGATTGTGTTTGGCAATTCAGAACAAAACCACACATTGCGCCATTAAATCTCCAAGCGACTCGATCGACCAAAGCATCCAAAACTGTTGAATGTCATTTTTGAAAAGTGGAACAACACTAAACATGTTTCTCTTACGCCTGAAACCCACTAACTGATCTTCATAAAAAACTAAACTAGTTCTTCAGGAGGCCGATCAATGGCTCACTAAAGCGATGATCACAACCCTGTGTGTTTTTAGACCGTACATTTTTTGGGGAGGCCATGGCCATTTTCTGAAAAGGTGGGGAGGGAGTGGCAATAGCTGGGAGGGAGTACATCAATGCAAGGTGTAAGTACGTGGCCGTGTGATGGTTGTTGAGTGTGATTCCTCTTGCCATTGTGTTGTATTTTTGTTTTTCATCAGGTTTATTATTTTTGGTTGTGGCCCTGTTTAATAATAAGTTTTTCACTGTTTTATTTTGTTTACTAAACCCCTGCAGACAGAAAGGTGAACCCTGTGCTGAGCTAGTGTGCTACCCGGAGTGCTCATGGTAAGTTGGCGAAAGCTAAGCTCCCATAAAATAACTTATCAAAGTGGGAAAAGAGTCTTTTAGTTGCCATACTTGTTAGGTGTGCTATATATAATGGTTGCTGATGGTTTGTAAGTAAGTAAGTAAGTAAGTAAAACTTTATTTATAGAGCGCCTTTCTCAGACCGAGGTCACAAAGCGCTTTACATTTTTAGTAAAAAATAAAAGATAAAATAAAACAGGAATAAAATGCAAATACAGATTTAAAAGGCCAAAACAACACATTGATATACATAACATCCCTAAAAGAACCAAGCGAAAGCCTGAAGAAATAAATAGGTCTTTAGTTGACCCTTGAAGGAATCAACAGACTCAAGAGAACGCAGAGAGAGCGGGAGATCGTTCCAAAGTTTAGGAGCAACAGTCTGGAAGGACCTGTCTCCTCTGGTCTTGAACAGAGTACGTGGAACCATCAGGACGTTCTGATCCACAGACCTCAGAGCCCTGGCTGGGGCGTAAGGCTGGATCAGGTCTCTGATATAAGAAGGAGCCTGACCGTGCAAAGCTCTGAAGGTAAAAATCAGAATTTTGAAATTGGTCCTGTAGGACACCGGCAGCCAATGAAGAGCTTTAAGGACAGGAGTGATGTGCGTCCTCCTGTTTGTGTGGGTCAGGATTCTCGCTGCAGAGTTCTGCACTAACTGCAGGCGAGACAACTCCTTCTTGTTAAGACATGAGAATAGACTGTTACAGTAGTCTAAACGCAAAGACACAAAAGCATGGATAATCACCTCCAAATCATTTTGTGAGACCATTTTCCTGACTTTGGAGATTCTTCTCAGCTGGAAAAAGCAGTTCCTAGTCAGCTGTTTACAGTGTTGCACCAGTGACATGTCTTTATCAAGAAAAACACCCAGGTTTCTTAGGCTCAGTTTAACAGACTGGCCTAAGTCACCTAAGTGCTGGGTTATCCCTGGAATTAAATCGTCAGGGGCTATAACCAATGTTTCTGTTTTGTCTGTATTTAACTGCAGAGTGTTTTCACTCAGCCATTGCTTGATTCCAGCTAAGCAATGGACCAAGTAATCAAGCCTGAGGAGCTCAGTTGGCTTAAAAGTGCAGTAGAGCTGGATATCATCAGCAAAGATGTGGTAGGAAACATGACAAAAACTCTGGATGATTTTCCCTAACGGAAGCAAATACAACAAAAATAATACCGGACCTAAAACAGAACCTTGAGGGACTCCACATAACACGTCTGCTGATTCAGACCTTATCTGGTTTGCTGTCACACTGAAGCTGCGACCAGAAAGGTAAGAAGTGAACCACTGAAGAACTGACCCTGACAGTCCTACTTCGTCCCTCAGTCTTCTCAGCAGGATCTGGTGGTCGACAGTGTCAAAGGCTGAGGACAGATCCAGGAGAACAAGAACAGTGCACTTTCCGGAGTCAGCGGACATCATGATGTCGCTGGACACTTTCAGTAGGGCCGTCTCTGTAGAGTGATGTTTACGAAAGCCAGACTGAAATGTCTCGTGCATGTTGTTTAGATCCAGGAATACTGACAGCTGTTCCGAGACCACCTTCTCAAGGATCTTGGACAAAAAAGGGAGCTTGGAAATAGGCCTGAAATTACTGAGCTCAGTCGGGTTTAAGCCTGCCTTCTTAAGTAGTGGCTCTACTATGGCATGTTTAAAGGCATTAGGAAACACGCCTGAGGAAAGCGAGAGGTTCACCATTTTGGTGACCCAGGGGCCAATTACCTCAAAAACTTTACCAAAAAGCCTGGATGGGAGGATGTCAGATGAGCAAGAGGATGGTTTGATTTTTGTCACCAATGTTGAAATGTCAGCAAGAGACACAGACTTAAAGGAAGACCACAAGCTAGGGGCCGGCTCAGTGACAGCAGGGGGACCCCTCAAGACGGGAGGGATTTTCTCCTTGATCAACTTAATTTCTCAGTGAAAAATCTCAAGAAGGAATTACTGTCTGCTTCACAAAATACAGGGGTAATAGGAGCATCAGGACAAACAAGAGAATTTATAGTGTCAAACAAAACTTTCGGATTTTTCTTATTTAGTGAAACCAGTTTTAGGATGTAGTCCGATCTGGCATTCTCCATCATTTCATTTAGAGACGCCACAATGTCTTTTAGATGAAGTCTGTGCACCTCAAGGTTTGTCGATTTCCACAGACGCTCAGTCTTTCGACAAAGTCTCTTCAGACCCAAGATGGCCTCATTTGTCCAAGGGCACACTGTCTTCAGTATTGACAGGTTGAATTTGACAGGAGCCACCTGATCTAAAATTTCAATACAGTGAGTATTAAAACAGTGCATGAAATTGTTCACATCGAGGCAGTCCGTGAACACAAGAGGGTTAAACATAGTAGAAAAAGAGTCTGCTGTATTTGGTGAGATAATACGCCTCTGAGACCTAACTACTGCAGGCTTAGGGTCAGGACTGAAGCTCAGATCAAATAAAACAAGGCAATGATCACTTAAAAGGACATCATTTACAGACAGATTTGAGATGTCTAGGCCAAGTGTAAAAACTAGATCTAAAATGTGTCCTTTTTGATGTGTGGGCTTGAAAACATGTTGCTCAAAATTAAAAGCTTCTGACAGTGATAAAAGTTCCATTGCGGAGCAAGACGAGCTGTCATCAATATGAAGGTTAAAATCTCCAAGAATCAAAACAGATTCCAAATTTATTATGGAGGATAAAAAGTCACTAAAATCCTTCAAAAACACAGCAGCAGGGCCAGGAGGGCGGTAGATCAACACACAGCAAAATGGGTTGGAAGAGCCCACCTTGACCATCTGGCACTCAAACGAAGTGAAATCCTGGGTCTGTGACGTTTTGCACGAGGAATTGTCCTTGTAAACAACAGCCAGGCCTCCTCCACGACGAGAGGGGCGGGGCTTCCCCACAGCAGAGCAGCCAGGGGGACAGAGTTCCTTGAGATGAATGAACTCATCCTCTTTCTGCCATGTCTCCGATAGACACATTACATCCATGTCTTCTCTTGTAAAAAGATCGTTCAATGAGAAGGATTTATTTGCAATAGACCGTGCATTCAAAAGGCCGAAACGCAACGACGATGACGTCACGGAAGCAGTGCCTGCGGAGGGCAGCGTGATTGGACGAAGGGACGTCCAGCGGTCACGTGAGCTCCAGCTGGACCATGCGGTGAAAGCCGGTGTAAACACGGAAGCGCGTGGACGCGAGGGGAGCCAGTACTGACCACTGCTCCAGCGCTGAGAAGGCTCCAGGACACCCGCTGCAGTCCGCGCGGGCAGTGTCATGGGTGCGCCGTCACACAGGAGCGGAATCCGGCGTAAGCACCGCGCACGTTCTCCGTGGCCGAGGAAGGCAGAGCCCCAGCGGGCAGTAGCGCGTCTTCGCCGAACCTGGACTCCGGAACGCGAGCCTCTTTTCCTCGATTTCCTGCGGGACTTCCGAGGTGCCCGACACAGCAGCAGGTACTCAGGTGAGTCGGGGGCGATGGTGATGGGAGGAGGAAATGTTTGTTCGTACCCGTCCCGTGTACCAAACAGGTCCTCCATAGACTCTTTAATTCTAAACAGAGAGTCCCGATCATAGATCCGCAAGGCAGAGGCACATCCATTAGAAAAGCGGGTTGATATGATCAAATATGATGTGGAAATGACCATTAAAAATCTGTAGAGCAGGAGGCGAGCTGAGGCACTGCCAGTCACAGGCGCCATCTTTGCAGAGTATTGATTTGTCTTGCATTGTATTGTTTCATAAGCTACTGTGTGGTTAGCCTGCTTTGAAAGCTAATGGCTAATGCTCGCGGCGTGGCCTTTGTCAGTAACTCCTGTTAATTAAATTTTATTTCAGTTAATTCTATCCATGGACTTGGCTGTGAGACCTATAATGAGAGTGTTTATTTGTGTTTTTCATCAGGTACCTGTGATTTTTTTATTTTATTTATTCAGCTGTCATTTTAGTTTTCTATTGACCCTATTCCGGAAGTTTGCGTGGGCGCCGCCATGCGCGTAATCACACTTCCGGTTTAGCCCCGCGCTACTTGATTTGCGATACCAGTCTCTTGAATTGTTTCCAATTTTAAGGTACTTTTAAGCTAATTTAAAGCTATCAGAGATGGCCGGGGTTAATTGCGCAGTGAGTGGTTGTCACAATAGCTGGTTAAAAAGGAAACTAACTCTGTTGCAGCTTTGTTTTGAGCACCAGAGGAAGAGGTCTGAGTGTTGTGGCCCTTTGTTTACCTTGCACTGCCCCCCTACCAAGGACGAGGATCGGCGAGCTTGGCTGAAGGCGCTGAATTTAAAGAATCCGCCGAAGTTACCTTTCGTCTGCTCTTTTCACTTTGTGGATGGTAAACCTCCACCTGAACATCCTTACCCAGAGAAATGGTTGGGCTACGTCGCTCCTCTGAAGAAACCCCGTCGGGTGCTTGTGAGACCATCAAGTAAGTTGATATCGACTTTAAACAAGCCGTTTGACGAGGCCTGATCTCCAATCAAAAACAATCACTTCATTCTTTGATTTGTTAAAATTATGTTAAGTTACTATGTGATGTGTTTTATGTAACATTTTGTTAAACTATGTGATCAGATCTTTATGTCACTGATGAAGCTCCGCCTAAATTTGCTGCAGGATGACCTTGCTGAAAGATTTCATGTGTCACAGTCACAAGTCAGCAAGATTACATCGCTGTGGTTCGACATCATGGAGGAGAAGCTGAGGAGTTCCATCCCTTGGCTGCCCAGGGAGACAATTCCAGCAGGTCATAATGTACATGAACATATTATTAAAAAAAACAAACCCATTTCCAAGTGGTGTTGCCAATGTAGGCTTTGTTATTTGTACATTAAAAGAATTAACCTCTCATATAAAGTGTGAATTATTTTGCTTGTCGTTTAAAGGAAAATAACAAAACAAAATAATAAAAAATGTCGGCATATACTATTTCCGGCCATCTTCTCATGTCATCCACCCACTCTGAAATATCTCTAGGGTGAGCCAAAGATATTCCTCCTGAGCTCCTCAGTGCATGTGTGGTCTCTTCCCATGTCGTTCTCTCCATGTTTCTGTGACACACAGTGAAAGACAAGTCATTAGCAGAGTCAGAAAAACAAAGTTTGACAAATGGAAATAAAATATAACAGACTATTGGTGCAACAGAAAGTATAATAAGATAAAGTAGCTGTACTTTAGTTTTTACATCCATGCTTTACTGTTCTCAGTTTTAGAATAGACTAGACTACATTATCATCATCAAATGTCTGGGCCTAAGGTGATGGTAGTGAGCATTCATTAAAATCTTTTAAAACAACACAACTATCAAATTATTTAACAGCTGTCTGTGTCTTTCTAGTGGCTACTAGATGAGTGTGAATATTACGTACAAACACTATTACGTTTGAAACATTACACCACCACTATCTTTACAAAGCATGTTGTGGGTAGTTTTTAGTGGCTGGGTTTGTTTAATAGATGCCTTAATATCCTAAGCAAGACGCGGCTTAAGAATCGCTAGACCGGCTGCGTTAGCCTGTCGTCTTGTAAACACTGCCAACTCCGCGCTGCGGCACTATAATGACAGCATGTAGCACTGGACACACTCTGATTTAGACAGTGTAGTCTGTAATAAAGTCACCTCTATATGGAATATTGTGTTTCCACACTTAAGAATCCTCCAGATTGTTGTTGTTTGCTCTCCTCAGTGAAGAGGTCGCTCCGTACTGAGCACACAGAAGGGAGGCGATCTGACCGGCAAACGGGCTATATAAACACCTCAAAGTCGTTTTCAAACTATCAACACAAGCAATGCATCGTTTACTCGTTGGTGTACATGATCATAGCACATTTGACGCAAAACAACTTACCTTATGTGATATTTTAGACAAAAGTCTTCCCAGTAGTTCTCCGTAGAAATGAATGCGATTTCGCTGTAACCGGAAGTGCGTTTCAAACAGGAAGTGAGGGACAGAAGTAAAAGTGGGCGGGGCGGAATAAGGTGGATATGTGTGTTTCTGAGTTAGTCTGCGAGCTCATGTTCATTTTATCCGTGTACTTGGCTGTGAGACCTGTGATGAGTGTTTATCTGTGTTTTTCATCAGCATTCATTAAAAAATCGTCAATTGGAGCCCAACTGACTGTCATCAATCAACACAACATACGAGAGAGTGAAAAAACTGCTACACCCACACGCCACGCCTTGCTGCATCATACGTTACATATGTGGTAAGTAAGTTGTCGGTGCTTGCAACATAAGATCTCCGTACAATGACCACGTTATCCTATGGAGACCGTACTTATACGTACTGCTCATGTACGGTGTCCTTACTCACTCGCATGCTGTAAGTGCGTGCAAGTGCGATAAACATGAGTTCTTCCAGATAGATGATTCCCAGATAGAAGACTTATTATAATCAGTGAATTATTTGTAACATTTCAGTGACCGAGGATAAATAGTGATGGATTTATAACTCACACAGACACATAGTTTAAAATCTCGGAGGGGGGAGTGAAAAAAAAAAAGAAAAAAAAAAGCAGTCATTACATTTCCAAATAAATATGAGCAATCCAGAGCAACTTGTGTTGTTTTTGTCTTCATTATGCATTTTTTATGCATTTTTTGACCAATGCAAAAAATAGATTTGTATGAATGACCTTTGATGAACATGTTGGCTGGAAGCTGCATATAACAGCAGAAAAAATATTGGTATAATGTGTAAAATCCGATTCAAGATTTAGCTCAAAATTAACTCAACTTATTAAATAACTCCCTCATTCCTCCATATCTGGGTTATGATGTGGAAATATGGGGAAATAATACATTGATTATGATTATAAAAGTGAACGGACAACTCAGCCTCTGATGAGATTTCAGATTTTTTGGGAGAAATTATATCCTGTACAATGTAGTTTTTCATATTATTCCTAATTGATATTTTTTATATATTTAATATACTGTGGTGTGCACCTGAGGGGGAGGTTCTCCCAACCAGAATGGAGTGGGTGTGTCGGTCACGTGGTGTGGTGTTGATAGTGGGAGGTGTTTATAAGGGGAAGTGCGGTGACACTGGGGGTTGGTTATCTGACAGGTGAACTGTCAGACGGTTGGAGAAAATAAAGGAAAAGCAACTCGACTCCTTCGTCCGTCTCCTCATTCTCCGCCTCCACAATACCCAGTATATGCTCATATATATTTAGTATAGTATCATATGGCTTTTTTTTCTCATGAAGAATAGTCTTCTTTGCACACAGGACGCCCACCCCACCCCAAAACTGGGCATACATGTTCCACCTGGCTAATCAGTCATATTTAAATCATGTCTTTATACCGTTACAGAGACACTTTGAAATCCAATCCTTCAAATCAATAAATCTGAAAGAGCATGTAACATTGCTCTGAGCCCTGCAAACCTGGGATGTCGGATGTCCGACAGTTTAACGAGCACCTGAACGCATCACTCCAAGCTGTCATTTTTAAAGCTGCATTCTAACTTTAAGGCTAATTTGTTTTCAGAAATACAGCTGTCACTGTTTACCATTCATCCTCAGCCAGTGACATATGACAAATAATTCACTTAACAAAATGCTTTTTTTCTTTTACTTCCCCACTACATTTTAAACAAAGTTTAAAATGTAAAAGCCTCACAGAGTTAGTGCTTTGTGTGCTCATTGGCTGTAGAAGGCAGGCACGTCACCCGTACAGGAGGTGAATCTGTAGTCCTAACGCAGCAAAGGTTCGTCATGTATGAAAATTGCTACTGTGTGTCTGTGTGCTCCCAATCTGTACGGAGGCGGTACTCACCTCCGACGGATGCCGTGATTTTGGCCACAGTTCTGCAGGTAGACAGCACCCACTTCCAAATACGGTGGGCTGTGATCGTCGCTTAGAAGAACATCTATAAAATTGCAGGTTTGGCTGTTGATGATTATGTGGTTTTATAAGTCTGATATGTGTTGACATTGACTGAATGAGATGAATATGGCGTCAATTCACCACCTCAGCAACACTGCTGCCGTTTCCCCCGTCTCCAAAACGTGCGTGTGCAAGGTCCAAACTTGGTGTGCAAAGTGGTGTACACATCTTTCAGGCCCCGTTTTGTGTGTTTACATGTAAATGAACTCTGGTCAAAGTGGAGATTTGGAAAGAATCCCTCTTAACCAGTAATGCCAGTAACGCGCTACTTAGTTACTTAGTAATGCGTTATTTGAATATGACCGCTTGTTTTCAATACTGAGGACCGTATTTTCACGACCAAAAGGCGCACCATACAAAAAGGCGCAGTCTCAGTTATGTGTGCCATTACTGCATTTAACACACACATACAACGCACCTGCTCATAGAGCGCGGGTTTTATATACAATCCATGCCCACACTTCCCCCTTTAACGTTCTCATGGTGTCCGCCTTACAACACACACACACAAGCATACAAGTGTGCGTATTTTAAAATAGAGTGGGAGCAAAACTGAGTTTGGTTGTGCTTTATTTAAGTATTGATTACAAAGTACCAACATTTTGTTTTACCTGTAATGGTCATCAATCAAACCCATCAAAGTCCTCATCTTCTGTTTCTGAATTGAACAGCTGCGCTAAATCTCCATCAAACACACCAGCTTCACTTTCTTCACTGTCAGTCACTTTCCGTGCCGTGCGGCTCCTTGGAAATGATGCCGGCTTTTGCGAAAGCTCGAACGACGGTGCCAGCAGACACGTTAGCCCAAGCGTCTACAATCCATTTGCAAATTGTGGCGTACCTCGCCCTGCACTGCCTCGATTTCCATGTTCCTCCGCGTAGCTGATGGCCTTCAGTTTAAACTGCTTCATAAGCGTGTCTCTTTGCCATTTTCAGGGTTGTTAAAACTACGATGTTCTGCATAATGCACATACCCGTTCATTTATATACCCGGTACAATCCACGCCCACACTTCCCCCTTAAACGTTCTCATGGTGTTCCCTACTACGTCCGCCTTACAACAACAACACACACGTAGGGCGCACTGCACCATAGGGCGCACTGCACCATAGGGCGTGCCGCACATTTTGAAGAAAATCTAAGACTTTTATATGCGTCTTATAGTCGTGAAAATACGGTATATATATATATATATATATATATATATATATATATATATATATATATATATATATATAGTTAGTTAGACCTTATTTGTATACTCATGTATTTTATTGTATGATATAATTGTATTTTTTGGTTTCACAGGTGCACTTGATGACGCCCTTGAAGATATCAAGGAGTTGGAAGCCCGGCTGCAGAAAGTGGATTTGTCTCCAACACTTTTTAGCTGATACTGTGCTTCTGATGAGCAGATCCGGTTCTACACCAAATTCCCATCCGAGAGTGTGTTGGGGATCTTCTGGGAGTCCATTGCGTGACCATCAGCATCCCGCCTCGTATACTAGACTAGAGCACAGAGAATTGGAGATGACGCATTTGCTGAACCAGCCCTGCCCGCACAATGCCTCTGATTGAAGAGTTCTTAATGTAGTCATTCAGGGTGGCTGTGGGCCTGAAGGAGCAGCTCATCGCTCACATGTTTCAAGTGAGTGTTGCTTCTGTCAGCAGAGTGACCATTACCTGGGCCAACCACCTTTTCATTGTGTTTTTTCACAGTCATCTTGGACTGCACAGAAGTGGCTCTGGAGGCTGCATCATCCCTGACATTGCAATCCCAAACGTTCTCCGCCCACAAAAACCGCACAACCCTGAAACGGCTGATTGGAGTTGCTCCTTGTGGGTTGGTGACATTTATTTCATCTTTGCACACAGGCTGCATCTCTGACAAAGAAATGACTGTAGCTAGTGGAATCCTTCCTCTGCTGGAGCCGGGAGATGAAGTCATGGTAGATAAGGGCTTCCTCATTCAAGACTCCTTGAAGTTGGAGCCAAACTCACCAGTCCTCCTTTCCATCACCCTGGTCAGTTCAGCAAGAAAGAGACCCAATCCATTGCTCATCTGCGGATCATTGTGGAGCGAGCAATTGCCAGCGTCAAGTGCGACCACATCTGGGACTCTCCTGTGCCTCTCGCTTTAACAGGAACTGTCAATCAGATCTGACACAACTGTTGTGTTCTGGCAAATTACCAGGGAGGACTAAATTAATCATTATGTAAATAGTTCTATTGTTCTTGGTTATGTAAATGTTTGAAGAGTTTTTATTTTTTTAAATGTGCTCTTAAAGTAGCGACTCCTCTCTCTCCCGTCAAATCGGCATTTTTGTGTTTTTTGGGTTATGCACACACGTGCACATGCTCGTCCCTGTTGTCCTCGCTACACCTGAGACGCACCTACTCCCGTGAGGTTCTGCTCGACATCAGCAGGACCACTTTCACAGAACCTAAACCAGCTGACGCGGAAGAGCTACGCGACTGCGGTCTGCTCCGGGAGCCGGCTCATCCACCGACCCCCACTCCTGCATCCAGCCCACAGTGGAGGCGCCACAGGCGGTGCATGAGGAAGCAGAAGAGGGAAGAGCGGAGGTATCCGAGCTAGGCTAGCGGCTAGCCCTCACCGGCCGACCATCCCTACCATCACGCTGGCCAACGTTCGCTCTCTGGACAACAAAATGGACTATATCAGACTTCTCCGCACAACTTCCAAGAGCGTGAGTGACTGTTGCGTTCTTGTGTTTGTGGAAACATGGCTGAATGACGGCGTACCGGACTGCGCTATCCAGCTAGCCCGGCTAACATGCTACCGGGCAGACAGAGCGCTTGTCGAGGGGGGGAAGACTCGCGGCGGGGGACTCTGTGTTTACATCAGTGACGCTGCGGTGGTCTGTAAACATTGCTCATCACTGGTGGAGCTTATGGTTTTTAAATGCTGGCCATTCTACCTGCCGAGGGAATTTAGTGCCATACTGCTGGTGGCAATTTACATCCCGCCTGGCTCCAACAACAACAGGAGTGAGGCACTGAATGAACTCCACCAGCACATCAGTGAGCAGCAGACAGCCCACCCAGATGCTTTCCTCATCCTGGCTGGGGATTTTAACCACGCCAACCCCAAAAGTGTGTTTCCACAACTCCATGGACACATCAACTTTCCAACACGGGGAAACAATATCCTGGACAATGTCTACACCACACACAGAGGGGCCTACAAAGCCCTCCCCCTCCCCCACCTCGGAGCCTCAGACCACTCCACTGTCATACTAATGCCAGCTCACAGGCCTCTAGTTAAAGTCATCAAACCAGTCAAAAAGCAGGTTCAGGTGTGGCCGGAGGGGTCGTCAGAGGCACTCCAGGACTGCTTCTCCACCACTGACTGGAGCATGTTCAGACAGGCAGCCACCTACAACAACACCACAGACCTCCAGGAGTACACAGACACCGTCACTTCCTACATGAGGAAGTGCATGGAAGACGTCACGTTCAAAAAAACCATATCCATCCGGGCCAACCAGAAGCCATGGTTTACAGGAGAGGTCCACAGGCTCCTGAGGGCTCGGAACGCTGCCTTCAAAGCTGGCGACGAGACGGGCCTGAGGTTAGCCCGGGCCAACCTGACACGTGGCATCAGGTTAGCCAAGAGACAGTACTCCAGGAGGATCGCCGACCACTTCAGTGACAGCAGAGACACCAGGAACCTGTGGCGGGGGATACAGACCATCACAGACTACAAGCCCTCTCCACAGACCTGTAACAACTCCTCCTCTCTGCCTGACCAGCTGAACCACTTCTTGGCTCGCTTTGAGGCAGACAACAACACCCCGGCACAGAAGACCCCACCACCTCCTGGCGACCAGGTGCTGACGTTATCCCCGGACAGCGTGAGGCGATCCCTCAGAGGGACCAACGCACGCAAAGCCCCGAGTCCCAACAACATCCCTGGTGGTGTCCTGAGAGACTGTGCCGAGGAGCTGACAGATGTCTTCACATCCCTGGTGGTGTCCTGAGAGACTGTGCCGAGGAGCTGACAGATGTCTTCACATCCCTGGTGGTGTCCTGAGAGACTGTGCTGAGGAGCTGACAGATGTCTTCACATCCCTGGTGGTGTCCTGAGAGACTGTGCCGAGGAGCTGACAGATGTCTTCACATCCCTGGTGGTGTCCTGAGAGACTGTGCCGAGGAGCTGACAGATGTCTTCACATCCCTGGTGGTGTCCTGAGAGACTGTGCCGAGGAGCTGACAGATGTCTTCACATCCCTGGTGGTGTCCTGAGAGACTGTGCCGAGGAGCTGACAGATGTCTTCACATCTCTGGTGGTGTCCTGAGAGACTGTGCCGAGGAGCTCTCAGATGTCTTCACTGACATCTTCAACACCTCACTGAGCCAGGCTGTTGTCCCCACGTGCCTCAAAGCCACCACCATCATCCCGGCCCCCCACCTGCCACAATGACTACCGCCCGGTCACACTCACCCCCATCATCATGAAGTGCTTCCAGCGGCGAGTCATGCAACATATCAAGTCTGCCCCCCCCCCCCCCCCCCCACCCTGGACCCTTTCCAGTTTGCATATCGGTCCAACCGCTCAACCGATGATGCCATCTCCACTGCCCTCCACTCAGCCCCCCCCCACCTGGAGACCAGAGACTCCTATGTCAGAATGCTGTTCATTGACTTCAGCTCAGCATTCAACACCATCATCCCTCAGCAGCTCAGTCAGCGGGGGCTCCACCCCTCCCTGTGGAACTGGCTGCTGGACTTCCTGACGGGGAGACCACAGGCAGTTCCAGTTGGCAGCAACACCTCCAGCACCATCACGCTCAACACAGGGGCCCCCCAGGGGTGTGTGCTGAGCCCCCTCCTCTTCACTCCACTGACCCACGACTGTTCACCATCATCCAGCTCCAACCTCTTCATCACACAACTGTGGTGGGTCTCATCAACAACGATGAGGAGACCGCCTACAGGGACGAGGTGAGCCACCTGGCCATGTGGTGCAAGGACAACAACCTCCGCCTGAACGTGGAGAAGACGAAGGAGATTGTTGTGGACTTCAGACGACGACACTCCCAGCATGCTCCACTGACCATCGACGGTGCTGCGGTGGAGCAGGTCAGCAGCACCAAGTTCCTGGGAGTGCACATCTCTGAAGACCTGTCCTGGAGCAACAACACAGCATCACTGGCCAAGAAAGCCCCCCAGCGCCTGGACTGCCTCCGCAAGCTCCTCCCCCATCATGCTCTTCCTCCAGAGGCACCATGGAGAGCCAGAGCCCCTCCCCCATCATGCTCTTCCTCCAGAGGCACCATGGAGAGCCAGAGCCCCTCCCCCATCATGCTCTTCCTCCAGAGGCACCATGGAGAGCCAGAGCCCCTCCCCCATCATGCACTTCCTCCAGAGGCACCATGGAGAGCCAGAGCCCCTCCCCCATCATGCACTTCCTCCAGAGGCACCATGGAGAGCCAGAGCCCTGCCCCCCCCCCCCCCCCCCACCCCATCATGCTCTTCCTCCAGAGTCACCATGGAGAGCCTCCTCTCCAGCTGCATCACCGTGTGGTACGGCGCCTGCACCGCATCCTGCCGCAAGACTCTGCAGCGCATCGAGAGGATCATTGGTGTCTCTCTCCCCCCTGCAGGACATATACAACACCCGCAGAGCCATCAGGATGGCAGGTGACCCCCAACAGCCTCTTTAGCCTGCTGCCGTCGGGGAGGAGACTTCAGAGTCTCCGAGCCAAAACCAGCAGCTCAAAGACAGTTTCTGCCACCAGGCAGTCAGGAGACTCAACTCCCTCCCTGCTCTGCTCTGCTCTAGTTTAACCACTATATTCCTTCACTATTTACAGTCATTCAATCTTCACAAAGGGTCACAACACAAAGGGACAAAGGAGTCATTTATACATTCTGTGCAATAAACACATTGATAAAAGTGTTAAAGTAAAACATGTCCAATTTTGATTTCATCTGGTGAATGAATGAGTCATCACGCCACACTCGCTCAACAGTTATTGTTGTGAGTGTGTCGGTGATATAGTCGCACTATTCCACTCCTGTCATTGCCAGCTGACCCTGGACCTGCCAGTAGTACGCGTGTACTACTGGCCTCAGACTTGCTTGGCCATCCTGAACATTGAGGTGAGCAACTTGGGACACATCATCTTTGGTGCTGCTTTTTACCTCAGACAGTCCAAATGGGGGCGATCTGATGTGTCATACACCCTGCCATCTGGACTTGCCCCAAGATGTGATGCCTCGGGGCGAATGATGAACCCCACTGGGAGTACGTTGACCTTCATCAGCTCAGCATAGTTTGCCAGCACCTCCGACTCCATCTGCACGCCACGCTTCATGGCAGCAGCTTGTTTGGTGGACCCCTGATCATCTGTGCTGCCAGTGCTGTGGCTGCAGACTCCTCCTCTGCACTTCCTCTGCAAGCATCACGGAAATGACTTGCAGTTAGTCTTGGTTGTCGGAGCTGTACCCATGCAGGACATCTGAACTGCTCCCTGGTTCCGGCCTCTATTTCACAAGACATTTCCAGTGACACTTGCAGAGACTGAAGATGCATAAGTTGACCTAATGTGGGCACAAAGCACATGTTGGGAAGACTGTGCTCTATCATAGGAAGAGCAGGGAAGTGTGGAGCAGGTGGTGCAGCATGAGGCCACCACAGGACTTATCAGGTGGGCACTGGTAGGACATCGGAGAGCCCCGTGGCACAGGCCCACATCTGGATGGGACCGACTCCAAAGTTGAGAGGTCATCTAAAACAAGAGCCATGAGTGGTTAAGACTCCAGTTGGTGTAGTTTTTCTCCTGATGCCCAGATGTCGGGATCAGGAAGTGGTTCTACAAACACATGAGTGACGTCATCACAGTAAGTTATGACAAAAGAAACATTACAAGCATAAAAATATTACCAGCCAATAAATTATACCTGTGTAAGCACTGTACAGACTGAAGACATCGTTTTCCGACCGTTTTGGGCTTTTGCACCACCACCTCACTGGCAGGTTCAGGATGGATCCCCTTCAAAACAATAAACAAATCAATAAATAAAAGGACAGGTGAGCAATTTGGTAGGACATGGATGGATAGATTTGTGAGAGTTAAGATTTGTACTTAAGTTACTAAAACTACAAAGGAGATTGATATTACAAAAGGAAAACAAAGGTTCCAACCTGTGTTCTTGGTCTGTGCCATCTTTGCAGCTCACTTGTGCAGGCCAGGACAGGAGGAACAGCTGGAGCTGGGAGGAGTGTGCAGTCTGATAAAGGAGTGCAACTCCATAGTTGCAAAAACCTTTAGCAGCTGCACAACTACAGGAACAGGCCAACAACTCAGCCTTGTCAACACCTAGTCAGATCTAAAACAGATGCCTGTTTTTAGCACATATATAAATTGATACTTGTTAAAGCATAATTTGCTTCAATTAAGTAATATAATCATGTTTGAAGATGAACTGCAACTGCAGCAGCAGAAGAGAAGTAGTAAGCTCTCAGTCATACAGGAGTTGTCCAACGTACATGAAGGTTCTTCAGCTGGCATCAACAGAAACTAATGAACATGAGCCAAAAGACTCTCTGACGGTTTCAAACCTGCAGTCTGTGAGGTTCTTCATTGTTCCTCATGGACCTGAAGCATCCAGCTGTGACCACTACCTGTCCCTCCACAATACTTGATACTATAATCATACAGAGGCAAAGCAGGGTTCAGGTGAACATCTGGCATCATCATCATCATAACTAATATCTAGCATGTTTTCTTTCACATATTAATATCAAACACATATCACAATGTTAACATATTTCAAAGTCTATATCATCCCTCTATTAAATATGTCAAATAATTTAGCACACTAAATTAGACTTCTTAATCACGATGTGATTAGCGGATAGCTCGCTCAGCTACGTCTTTTCTTACCTTGATAGCGATGGATATATTCTTCATGGAAGAACTCACACCCCTTTTCAAGTTTATTTGTTTGTGAATCCGCTGCTGCGATTGCCTCCGCATCGGCGAATGAAAAAGCTGGCAAGTCAAGGAGCACTGATGAAAAAATATGGCCCATTTTTAATGAGAGTGGCACAAACAGGAAGTGACTCATCCCCACGAAGCGCTATTTCCGGTTGTTGTGAAAAAGGTCCATTGAAAGAACTGTAATTTCAAATATATCTCCTCACAAAAAGTAAATCTCCTCTGCTTCACAATTTATGTCACAGTGGGTTTATGCCAAAATAATTACACCCCAAAACATTTGTTCACATGAAGCTGGAACTCATTGGCACCGCTCACTAAAATATAGCAGGCTAGTTCATATTATGATCAGAATATCTATAAATGATCTTTAACGTCAACACATTGTGTCGTAATCCCGATCACCTGAACTGACTCCCCACATAATGACTAGAGTGTGAAATAAACATATTGCAGTAAATATCATAATTTCTCACAGCAGAACCAATTATGGCCCTGTGAGGAAGTGAACTCCCGTTCTCACGTCAACACAGCTCACCTCACGCACTTCCGGGTCCTCGGCGGAGCGCTGAAGGAGCTGTACTTCAGTGGGTAGACGCAGGAGGAACAGTCCACTGGGTGTGGGGGTGCACTGTTTGTATTTTGGGTGTAAATATGTATAGTGGGGACTGGGTGGTGTATCACAATAATATAATGTATATATTTTGTATATTATTATGCTTGTTGGATGGATGTGTACTTTATTCATGTATTTCTTTGGTTTGGTTAATTTAGGATCAGTTAAACACCCCTTAGCCGGTTGGTGTCAGTCCAGCACGTCCTGATTGGCTCAACTCAGGGTGGGGCGGGGCCTATTTAAAGAGGCCCGCTGTCAGTATCTGGGGGACTGAGAGACTGAGAGTCAATGAGTCTGTGTCTGCTGGCCTGTTGTGAGGCTGAAAGTAAAAGAGTCCTGTGAACGTTTGTATTGAGGAAAGTCAAAATAAATGTAAGTTTATTTTTGAAAACACTGTCAACCCTCTCATCCTTGCCGCATCCTCTCTCCCAACACCCGCCGACCACATCCCGAGTCGGGGTGTCCGCCTTGGAACCTCACATTTGGTGGCAGTGGTGGGATGTGTGTCGCCAACTGAGAAGCTGGAGAGGAGAGGAAGGAAAAGAGGAGGAGGTGCAGGGCGTGCACCCAGAGAAGAAGAAGGTCAGACCTGGTGGGGAATGACGGACCCCAGACTGACCAGAGGGGACCAGGTGGAGCCACCTGAGGACCTGGAGGTCCTAGAGGGAGCCACCCTCCAATCCAAGTGCGAGAGTCCGCCGAGGATGAGTGAGATGGCGGCCCTGTGGCTACTCCTGGAGTCTTCTCCAGGAGTAGCCACAGGGCCGCCATCTCACTCATCCTCGCTGAGAACCAAGGAGGAGGAGGCCTACAGGCAGGAGCAGCGCTGGAGGAGTGTCAAGACCCAGCTGGACCAGCTTCGAGAGGGGGCGGAGACAGAGCGGTCTTCCCCAACCCTACCGGCTTCAGCGGCGGTGGCTCCAGTGGCGGCAGTTGCATCTATGGCAGGGCACCGAGGCAACATCCCCAGGCTGGAGGAAGGGGATGATGCTGAACAGTACCTCACCACGTTTGAGCGGCCTACCGCTGGCCCAGAGAATAATGGGCGGTGCTTTTGGTGCTGTTGGGACCATTATGTAGCTCATATGAATCACTATTCATGTTATGGTTGGCTATCGATAATGATTAATAATTATCAAAGATAGTTATTAATAATGTTGTTGAAATTTAGTCTGATCTGTATCAGAACCTCGGAGCTCCACCTGTCTGAACAGGAAATGATAGACAATTCAGTTCTATCAGTCTCATAAGATATACTAAACAGTTCATCAGGAATTTGAATTAATAGTTAAATTAATTACAATTACCAGAATTAACAATGTATGATTGAAGGATTTTGGAGTTCTTGACACAGAAGAGGTCGACATTTCATTCACCTTTGTGCTCATTAATAAAACAGCAAGTATGATTCCAAACATTATATTTATTTACAATGAAAACAAATAAAACACAGATTCTAACTACCTATATACAGCTGGGTGTGTGTAGGTGCATGTGTGTGTGTGGAGAGAGAGAGAGAGAGAGAGAGAGAGAGAGAGGTGGAGGGAGTGTGTGTGAGACGTGTAATGGAACTACAAAACAAGATGGCGGATCACAAGAAACTACATTCCAAATGGAGGTTGTCAGAGAACAGGAGGTCTGTCCTGGGTCTCCACCATGTGCTGATAGCAATGGAACAATAGAATATATATACATTCATCTTTTGGAATAAAGCAAGGTAATTCTTTCCATGAAAGCCTCTTCATTTGTTTACAAAAAGTGAAGATGCACGACCGTGAGCTCTGTAAAACCTTCTATTGGTGCAAACACACTGTCTTGTTTACAGCAAAAAGCTTGAAAGAAATCTTTTTGAATCAAAGCATTGTCTTTGTGTTTATCACTGCAAAAGTGAAAGAGCAGGAACAGACATGTGATCCAATATATATATATATATATATATCAGGTATAATTTGGTCTCCAACAGAAGTGTGAGGAAATGAATTCTGTCACATCGAGTGATGACAACCCATGTCCAAACTCAGTCAAATGAAAGGAAACCATAATGGGAAGTCGCCATGGTAACTAGCTCACAGTTTGACTCTATCTCTAGATGAAGGATGAAGAGTTTTTCTCTTCAGCAACAAAGCAATTCAGAAATGAGCTCCACCGACAGAACAGTCACCACAGAGTACATGTCAATCCAATGAAAGCTGCCAGTTCTTCCTCAGCCTGCAGCTGCACTCAGGAAAAAGTTCCCCAGCGCCTCATGAGATAAATTACATCTGAGGGCTGTCAAACTCAGAAATTCCTACTGGTACCGTGGGAAGATTCTGAATTTCCAGCAACAATATTCACTCATGATGACAACATTTTTGCATCAACCTGAGAAATAATATTCTACACTGACTGAATCAACCTCAGGCCAAAGTAAATATTACCTTGGATGAATATTTCTGTTGAGAAAAAACATACTTCATTCATCCTTTTTGAAAAATTGCTTCTCTGCCTGTAGCCCATTCAACCTTAACTGGTGTTGTAGTCAAGACTATGTAACTCAAGACCAAGGAAAGACAGATACTTTAAGGGACTGAGTCCGAGTCAAGACCATGACAATATGATTTGGAGAGCGGACTTGGTCTTGAGACCTACAACACTACCGTTATTCTGAACTATACAAGATTGGATTCTACCAGTTTAGAAATGAATATCTTGACTGCTGACTGAGCGAGTTCCTGCAGAAAACGAATTTCTGGGACCCTAAATGATGATGAAATGTAGTTCATGGGTATGAAGGAGACTATGGAAACAACTTGTATCTGACCTGAGCAATAACCCCCGAGAGTAACAAAAAGGACTAGAGGTTTGAAAAGCAGACTAAGGATTGGAAGTTCACAAGTTTGAATGTCACTGCTGACGGGTCACCAATGTGCACCCCTGACCATGACCCTTGATCCCCATCAGCTCCCAGGACTGCTGTCCTGTGGCAGCCCACATGTGTGAGTTTCCTATGAACATGATGGGTCAAAATGCAGAGAAGGAACGATCCCAGTGCAGATGAGGTCACAGAAAAACAGCGAATAGAAGGAAAATGAACGTGCATGCCTCCTGTAATAAGACAAGCTGTGGCATAATGTCAAGTCAACAAAATGTGAACATTTAAAAAGTCGTAATAAACAACATCATTAGTAAGTTTGTGTGCTGTGCAAATGGAGAACAAATGACTTACTATTTAAATTTCCATCAGCAGATTGAACATGTGTGAAATAGAAAAAGTTGCTCATCAAAAAGGTGTATGGCTTGTCCCTGTTTTGACGTGGCTCTGAAGAGAAACTATATCCCCCACTAGATTACATGGATTAGACAGATTTTATGCATAGAGAGATACTTAATCTCACAGAATGGTCAATTTAGCACAGGGGTGTCAAACTAATCATAGTTCAGGAACCACAAAACAGCCCAACTTTACCTTGAGTGGGCCGGGTCGGTAAAATAGTGCCACAATAACCATTAAATGTTAACTTTAAAGTTTTTCTTTGTTGTGATGAAACAATCACTACAGAAAATGACTACATTCTGACCAGAAAACCATTTTGAATGAAACCTTCTGCAGCAAAATACAGTGAAAGGTAAAAACAAAATCTCTGCTATACCTGTTGCATTAAGGGTATTTTTACAAACTCTACCTGACAGCATGACTTTGAGGCAAGTTTGATAACAACCAGGTAGCTATCTTCCATGGCAGCATCACTGATATCGCAACTTAGACCTCAGGGTTGTGTTGAATCTGCTACTCAAAGAACTTGTTTTATAAAATCTATATTTCCTTTTAAATTTGTATCATTTCCTTGGGGGTTTGGCCGGAGTGGAGCCTGACCTGAAGTGATGAGAAACCCGACTCCTTGAACTGATCCTTTGAGTCGTTCATCCAAGTGAACCGGTTGTCTGAGTCATTTGATTCAGTTGTGTATGCACACTATTTCCACCTCCTGGACCTGGAGGCTCAGCTGAACTGCGACATGAACCACGGGGGGGCCTCATGTATTCATAGTGTAGGGATTTCTTACCTCATAAGGATCACTATTTATGTTATGGTTGGCTATCAATAATGATTAATAATTATCAAAGATAGTTTTTAATAATGTTGTTGAAATGTAATCTGATGTGTATCAGAACCTCGGAGCTCCACTGTCTTAACAGGAAATGATAGCCAATTCAGTTCTATCAGTCTCATAAGATATACTAAACAGTTCATCAGGAATTGGAATTAATAGTCAAATTAATTACAATTACCAGAATTAACAGTAAAGCTTGAAGGATTTTGGAGTTCTTGACACAGAAGAGTCGACATTTCATTCTCCTTTGTGCTCATTAATCACACAGCAAGTATGATTCCAAACATTCTATTTATTTACAATGAAAACAAATAAAACACAGATTCTAACTACCTATATACAGCTTGGTGTGTGTGTGTGTGTGTGTGTGTGTGTGTAGAGAGAAAGAGAGAGAGAGAGTTGGAGGGAGTGTGTGTGTGAGACGTGTGATGGAACTACAAAACAAGATGGCGGATCAGAAGAAACTACATCCAAATGGAGGTTATCAGAGAGCAGGAAGTTTGTCCTGGGTCTCCAGCATGTGCTGGAGAACAATGGGATGTTGGGCCACTCAACCTCATGGAAGGGGGGAGGGGGGACCACGCTTCGAGAACAATGAGGCCACATGCTCAGGCCAAGAAAAGTTCGCCATTGGTCATGTGACCCTTACCCCGGGTCCCCCCCCAGCATGGTGCAACACTGGAGGTCAACAGCAGGGGAGCCCAAGAGCTCCCTCACCAGCTGGAATGTCCAGGGCGGGCTCTCCTTCAGGATTGGTCCACATGGCCCTGAGCCCAGCGAGAACCCGGAACCAAGCGGAGTGGTATAAAACCCCCCACGAAGGTAAACAAACTCTCTTCCAAGTCGAATGTGCTCCGAGAAGGACGCACCTCTTCGCACGGAGACGAAGTACCGCATGTGTTAACACTCTGACCGGCCTGGAGCTTCCTCACCTCGCTGGACGAGCCGAGAACCACCGTGGAATTACTTTCGTTTTTCCCTTTTCCCTTTTCTTCTTCACTGGATCCTGAGTGTGCGCTGCAACCGCACATGCAGACCTGAAGCTGCTTCTTCTTCCCTCCTCACAAGAAGCTCCTGGGATCATCCTGTGGACATCTCTAGTGGGCCCCTCTGGCCTGGGGGGGGGGGGGGGTCCTCTCTGCACCCTTTATCCTTCTCTTGTGGGCCCCTCTGGCCTGGGGGGGGGGGGGGGGGGGGGGTCCTCTCTGCGCCCTCCGGCTGGTGCCTCCCGGGTTGGGGCGTGGCTCTCCGGGGGGGTTTGTTGGGGCGTGGCTCTCCGGGGGGCTGTGGAGAAATTCCACCTGCTGTATTGGCTCTTTAAGTCTGGATGTAATGAATCTATCAAAATGACATAAACCACCAATGGATGTAAATGCAGCACACAGTGACATTCACATGACTGAGGCACCAATAGAGGGTTTCGTGAGCTTTACTGAGTTTCTTTGTACAGCCTTGCTGTCATGTCAGCTAAGGCTGTTGTCCTAATTGTTGTGATTTCACTTAACTCCTGTTTGCTGGAGGACGTGAAAGATGAACAACTCTGAGTAACACTGTTTCCACAGTAACAAATGAATAGTCGTTAGCTTTCATATCAAGGAGCTGTTTGCATGTTGAAATGCTGAAATTAGATAAACAAACTACGAAAGTAAAATGACTAGCATATGACACAGCATTTACACCAGCGTCCATTTATCAAAGATTTTAATTCTGGTCTGACAGGGGTGCTTATTGTAAAATAGTGAGTTATGAAACTCTGAAGAGTAGATATGACCTTGAGAAGCCAGGCATATTCAGGTACTTCCAAGTATGAGAGTGTTTCTACGCAGAGATTTAAGACCATGAACCAGACACAAATGCAAATCAACTTTTGAGACCTTTTATACAGGCATACAGTGAGGTTGTACAGAATACTGTGTCTCAACTATATCAAAGTATTAATGATTCTAGAAAACACATGACTACATCAAAGAAAGATGGGGGAAAAAAAATGAAAGCCACAATCTCAGCTGAGCAATGGACAAATATGTGTAAAATACAACACTCTACTACAAACTCTAATACCTGGTGAGATTCAGCTGGAAAAACATGACACGGTTTTGTATGACGGGGGAGAACCGCAGACATGCTGGAGGAACTGTAATGAATATGAAGTAATGAATCACTACCACATTTTCTAGAGCGGTCCTGGAATCCAGCAGTTCTGAAACGATATGTGGGGAAAATAACTAGAAATTTTGTAGTTGAATATACCAAATTCACATCTGGTGCTGTACCTGGGAGATTTCTGAGATGAAGTGAAAGGAAGTGACAAATATGTATTGAAAATATTTACAGCAGCTGGGAAAAAGGCTATTACTCATAAATGGCGACAAGCTGATCCCCCTTCTATAGAAAATTGGTTCACCATAGTTTCCAAAATCTTTGAAATGGAAAAACTGACTCTAAACCTAAAACTAGATAGAACAGGTTTTGAAAGAAAATGGGGGAAAACAGACAGATTTTGTAAATAAAAAAACGAGAACAAAGACGATAAAAGTGAATCGATAAGGAAAGAGGAACTCTGTATTAACATGTAAAACATAAATCTGAAAAATCAGGTACGTAGTGCATTTTGGTATGTATGTATATTGTGTGTCATCGGTTCAATGCATGTGACCTTATCTCTGTGTCAGCCCACCATCATTAATGCCACAATTGTAACAACTTACTCGAAATCATGAATGTGTAACTTACTATCATGTACATGATTTTAACTGGCACCTGCTATTCTGATCATGTTCTATTTTGTTCACAATATCAACGAAATATAAGTTAAACAAAAAAATAAAAAAAAGGAGCTGTTTGCATGTTGTTTTGCTGCTTGTTAATTTTCAAATCTGATCCTCAAAAGCATATTCCACTGAATAACTGACATTGGCTGAAAATCATAGTTGAATCAGTTGTTAAACCCTATGGCAGAAACGCTTAAAATGATGTAGTGACCACATTGGGCAACTAGTGGGTACTGTCATTCATTTTGTAATCAAACTATACATGCAATATGCCATGAACATGAACAATGTGAGAACACAGACATTCCAGTGGACAGATGAACAAGTTGGATCAAGATGGTGACTGTCAATTATGGACCAAACCCTAACCATAACCATAACCCCAATCCTAAAACCCAAACCCGAACACTAACCCTAACCCTAAACCCTAACCCTGAACTTTAACCCTAACCATAAACCTGAACCTTAACACTAACACGAACCTAAAGCTAGACTTAACCCTAAACCTACACCTTAACCGAACCCTGAACTTTAACCCTAACCATAAACCCGAACACTAACACTAACACGAACCTAAACCTAACATAACACTAGCCTAAACCTAACCCTAACCGTAACACTAACACTAACCTAACCCCAACACTACCCTAACCATAACATAACCATAACCAGCCAAACTTTGAGATGAGCTTGTGCTTACTTTTCCCATTAATGGTTAAAGAAAAACGTTCGATGTCAGGAAACAACAGGAGAGCTGTGTGTACATTAACATGACTGACCTCACCAAAGAATACTGGCTCTTTCTTTTCACTAAGTGGGTAAAATAGCCAATAGTTTTCTAGTATATTAACTCATTCTTATGTTCTCACTTGCAAAACTATCTGAAAACACAGTGAAAATGTCTTGGTTTGACGTAAAACTATTGAGTGTGACTCATGACTAAAATACAATTGGTCAGAACTAAGTGATCTCATTATTTCCACCATGGAAAAGCCCAAAACACAAAAACAACCCTACAAATGATGAGATCTTGAAATACGAACTCAAGGCAGGAGCGACACAGTTTTATAACTCGCATGAGGCGAACACAAAGACCAGCCTGTTCACTTAACTGGCATCATGTACCAAGTTTGTTGTGAGACGAAATTGATTCTGGGGTTGAAACAAGATGGCATTGAGCTTCGCACTTACAGCCACACAGTGGAACACCTCATCTGTCTTGAGCTGTCATGAGAATCTCACAAGCATGAGGGGAAGATTATGGTCTCATGATGCTTATCCTATTTACAGGCATGAAGAACCAGAGATCACCATTATATCACGAGGCATTAGCCTTTCGTTATGATGCTTTAAGGTTGATTCGTATAGTGCACTTCTGATATGTTCGCAGTCATTTGACTCCATTTTTAGCCGAATGACTGAAGCTGATTCAAAGACCGTCTGAGACACTTTCTTATTTGCATGCTGTCGATGGTTCGTCTCAGCCTAACTCCGGCCCCGTTTACACAACAAGGTTTTGAAGTGAACACACTGAACTTTTGCTGTGTTTTGGGTGTGTGTTTAAACAACAACGCTGCTCAGAGTCACTGAAAACGTGGAAGACGGAACTTTTCGAGCACATTTCCGACGACATCTCTGTGGAAAGTCAAACTTTTCTGAAACACTGCTACTGAGCAAGACACTGAATCCCAAATTTCGAGAAGCCGTCGGTGGGGAATCCACCGCCGCCATCTTGTTCGGCCATTTTGATCCGAATCACCACCCCAGCGCCACTGTTGGTGGGAGGCAGTACTACATGCAATATGTTTTGTTCCGACGCACAATTACAGCGTCACTGTCGGTGGGAGGCAAGAGTACATGATCCGCAATGCAACCGTGCTCCTCCAGACTTGAAACCTCGCCAGTGCGGTATAAAAATGGCGGTGTACGGCCGCTGACATGCTTGTTTGTGGACGCCGCCATTATTGCTCACGGCCAACGCCATACTAATCTCAAAACACAAACCTCGCCAGTGCGGTATCACAATGGTGGCTTATGGGCACCGACATACTTGTTTTTGGCCGCCGCCATGCGTGTTTATGGTCGCCGCCATATTTAAAAGGACAACTGACGTCACTGCTTCAGTTACGTCACGGTTTCATGGATCATGTTCAGTTTGAAGAAGCACAAGAACACTGAAGAAACATCCAGGTAGATATTATGTGAATAGAGCTCAGAGTGTTTATAAGGTCCAGAGCCAAGTGGATTGAAGAGGGAGAATCCCCCCCCCATCATATTCCATATTCAATATCTCTCTGAACCTATTTCAACAAGACACTGCAGCTGGAACCACATCTGTAGAGTTCAGCTACTAAACTGATCTGCCTTCTTCATTCATGCAGTGACAAAGTGTGGTGCATTAAGCAAAACTAACTACAAAAATGGAGAGTAACTGTAGTTACTTCAGAGTAAATGTCCATGACAAACCTTCAAAAAGTACCTCTGACAACTTTAAAAGAATAAAACCATCCATGAATCATGTCATTGTTCTTTATTATATTTACAAGCACTTTTAAAGAGAAAAGCCAACAAATCCACATGAGCAAGCGTGAGCGACTGTGGAAAGGGAAAAAGTCCCTCTAACAGGATAAATCTTTGCAGAAACCAGACTCAGAGGTGGAGGCATTCTGCTGGCCGGTTGGGGTGAGAGGATAGAGGAGAGGACAGACAGATAGATAAAAGATACACTCTGAAAATTGGGACAGGAGACTTCAAACCACTATATTGATAGACATCCGGCAGGGAGGATGAAAGCACAGACGACAGGAGCTTGCTAGAACTTTCTCCCACTGGCTATGATGACCTGTGCTTGAAGCCTTGTGTGACCTTCAGCCATCAGGATGTTGATGATGATCTGAAAAAGATGGACAAGGTGCATGCAGATAGGTTTCAAAAGACACAAAATATTGACCACTACTTCTATGATGTCCTCCATTGATTGATCATCTTAATTCTGGAAGCATAACATCAAAAATGTAATCGATGAGTCTCAGGTCCCCCTTCTTGATTTCCATGACCTCCTCCATCTCTTTCAGCATCTCGAAGATCTGTTGCAATACAGACGAATAAAAATAAACAAACTGAGCTTATGTTACATAAAAAATCTCAAACTTGATTGATGAGTCATAGGAGTGTTCTGCATGCAGACATGCGACACTCAATTCCTTTACGGTCTCTGGATCCGTGGTCAGCACAGATGCTGTGTGCATTGTTGGGTGTGCATATGAATGCTCCATGCCCACGCATTCGCTGCTACGATGACGTGACATTCTGATTGAACACTGCGTCTGAAAAAATATTTAAATCAGAATCATTAGTATTTGTTCAAATGTACTGATCTCTCATTGATGATTGCAAACTGACAAGCATCCAAGTGATTCATTGCAGTATGTTATATATAAGATATTCAATCTCCCTCACAACCATTAAACTTTCTCTAATTTGGATGCTCTGATAATAACACAGAAATCCCAGTCAGGTTGTAAAAATCCAGTAATGCAGTATGATAAAAAATACCAGTACGGGTCTAAATAAACCAACACATGGAACAAAGATAAAAAAAGAGCAACATAAACTTTGAGCTGATCTTACTTGAATTGCTCCCAACGTAGCGATACAACAACTCTTACTCTCACTAATACTGATATAATGACACCTATCAACCATGTCCTACTTATTAGTGCAGGCTGATGCACACCGTTTTGAGGCTTTTCACCCACGTGACAAAATTCAGCCATTTAGGACGTAAACACAACTAAATGTTGTGATGAAACTGCAGTTAGCAGGAGTGATAAGTGAAGGCACACAGTAAACTGTGAGTTGTCTGGACGGAGAAATAAAGCAGCAGATATGTGGACAGACTGACACAGTTGGGGAGAGATGAACATATCTGTTCCCTCATGGAAGGTTGTGAAGCTGATCTGGCTCCGGTCTTCCAGTGCGAGTATAAACATAGTCTCTAAATACTGGTATAACTCCACCTACTATTTCATTCTTATTAGTGCAGGCTGATATTTTACACATAGAAAAAAATGCAATTATTTACCTTAGCAGAAGACAATCCTTTACTCTGTTGAGCTTCGAGTACACGTGTGAAGAAAACAATGCAATGGGAACAAATGTGCGTTTGAAGCGCGGCGCACAGTTTTTTTCCGGCGAGTGGGTCCTCCAACGTCACTTCCGATAGGTGGGCCACCGAAAACGTAATTCCCGACGTTCCGCGGGGGTCTGATACGTCACTTCCTGTATGTCGCTTCTGTAAACGTCACTTCCGGTACGCATATTTTCAAAATGGCGGCGCCCGCAACACCGCCATTTTTGATTCCCCACCGACATCTCTTGCAAATTTCTGCCAATGGAATTAAAGCATGGTGAATGTGAAGCAATGATGTAAGGCGCATTGTGACTGCTCATGCCGTTCAACAGCACTATATAAAGCCCCGTTTCCACCACACAAAAAGTGCTGGAATGAAACGGTATAGTCCGTTACGGTTTGAGTTTCCACCGCAAGAATTTGTGATGTTCCGTAAACAACCGCTCCAAAGGCAGTTGCTTTCCACTACCCCTCCATCGGGGTACCAGGACCATGGAACTGATTGGTCAGTGATTTACTACACGCCCTCAATATTTTAATATGTCGGCTGGATGAAGCCTCTGTCAGTGTGGTCAGCTTTGCTCTGGTTGTTTTGGTTTTTTTCCTTTTTCTTTTCTCTTCTCAACTTTCATGTTGGTCGTGAAAGAGCAGATGTGAGGCAAGAGGAGACCAGGGCTCGGGGCTTTGCGTCTGCGTTGCCGGTGGTCAGTGTTAGGTGAAAAACCTGGAAGAATGAGAGAAAAGAGACAAACCCCAGTATCGAGAGTAATGACAATCAAAATCAATATTTTCTTGTACAAGGGCAGAGAAATGAAATCACCTCACAACTCGTTCATCGATCTGCACATTTCTTTCTCTCTGCTGTCCAGTTTTATTGAAACACTTGGAGTAGGAGTTTACATTTTCATGAAGCAAGTGTGGTACAATCAAGACTGGTTGAAACTGGTTCAGAGGCCAATGAGAGTGAATCTTCTGTGTGAGCAAATTTGAAAGGAATGTTTATGATAAGGTGATCTTCTGGCCAAAGACCTTGGAGACGTCACAAGGTAGTTACAGTCAAAGTATCTTCCTGTGAGCGCATCTCGTAACCTTGCAGTCATGAGCAGTGTTCATCACAAACATACATGAATCAATGATAACTTAAAGTATTGATTGTCATTATATTAAGTACTAATAATTAAGATAAAGAACAAATTTACTTAACAGTCAGGCAGAAGGCGGACGTGATGTAAAGAGACTCTTGGAGCAGCTTCCATGTCCGGCGTTTGAGCAGAAAACCAATGGCTCCCCTGTCCCGGTGCAGCGCATCTGCCGCCAGGCTAAGACGACTGTTGTAATGTCACATATCTGCAGAGCTTTAAGCCCCGCCTACTTTTTAACCTACTTTCTGCAGTGGAAGCGGGTACTGGATATGGCCCCAGTTACGCTTTGCCATACCGCTTCATAAGGCTCTGTTCCATCCCTGCACTTTTGGTGTGGTGGAAACACGGCATAAGTAAAAGGCCATTTACCATTTCTTTGGTAGAAAAGAAAGAACGGTGCTTTGGTTTAAACCTCCTCCTCTGGTAGGCTTCTGTTACTCCTCTCTCAAACACCTGACTGTTGCCCTGCAGACACTGGATGTAAATATTTTAGCCTATATCAAGGTTGCTGCACTGTGGACTGCATTGTACGACACTGGCTAAAGTCCCAGTTCATTGGATAAAGAGGGTTTAGAATTGCGCTGCACAATATTTCAAGAAAGCCAAACAAAACTATGATGAAATGGGTTTTAATACACTAAGCATTGTTCACATTCAGGTGGAGACCAATTACCCCAGATGTCTATCCACCAGCTGAACTTGAGCACCTTTGGTCACAAGGGTGTAGTGTGAACAGTGTGTGTTTTGTGGATGCACTGCGGGACAGTGGCGTCGCAGGAAAACAAGTAATGTGCAAATGTCGTCAGCGTGCGGTGTGTTTCTGTTCAAGAGACAGCGTTGGTCTGTTTTTAAAATAATTTTAAAAACTTTCTAAATAAGCTCTGGAAAAGAACATGAGAACTGTGCCTGGAGGTCTGCAGAGACACAGTGCCTTATAGCAGCCTGGGTGAGGAATCCGCCCAGCGAAAGCTGGACGACTCAGAACTGCACGCCAGGCCAGTTACATAGAGTGATGGAGAGGCAGTGACACAATCTGATCTCAAGTGGTTCACCCCAAACGCATGATGTGGGCAAGTGTGAACAGTCTGCGTCATGGCTCACCACATGTGATCTGATTACTAAAAATGGGTGTTAACACAAGACAGAAACAGGCCTTAGTGTGTGTAAGGACTAAAAGACATGTAGCCCGCACACGGGGCACCAATTATATAGGGATTTATTACCTCATAAGGAACCATTTATGTTGTGGTTGGCTATCAATAATGATTAATAATGATCAAAGATAGTTATTAATAATGTTGTTGAAATTTAATCTGATCTGTATCAGAACCTCGGAGCTCCACCTGTCTTAACAGGAAATGATTGGCAATTCAGTTCTATCAGTCTCATAAGATATACTAAACAGTTAGTCAGGAATTGGAATTATTAATAAAATAATTACAATTACCAGAATTAACAGTAAAAATTGAAGGATTTTGGAGCCCACATACCAAAGTGTCCTTGGGCAAGACACTGAACCCTGAACTGTGTGAATGCAGAGTGAGAGTGAATGGTTGGTGGTGGTCGAGGGGCCGATGGTGCAAAATGGCCGTCTCGCTTCCGTCAGTCTGCCTCAGGGCAGCTGTGACTATAGACGTAGTTTACCTCCATCCTGTATGGAATGAAAGAATAATGTAATGTAAAGTACCTTTGAGTGTGAAAAGCGCTATATAAAACGCTATATAAAAAGCGCTATATAAAACGCATTATTAATTTTAAAAAAGTATATTTATTTACAATGAAAACAAATAAACACAGATTCTAACTACCTGTGTGTGTGTGTGTGTGTGTGTGTGTGTGTGTGTGTGTGTGTGTGTGTGTGTGTGGAGAGAGAAAGAGAGAGAGGTGGAGGGAGTGTGTGTGTGAGACGTGTGATGGAACTACAAAACAAGATGGCGGATCACAAGAAACTCCATTCAAATGGAGGTTATCAGAGAGCAGGAAGTCTGTCCTGGGTCTCCACCATGTGCTGGAGAACAATGGAACATTGAAGCTAGTCTTTAGCGTCTGCTTCCTGTGTGTCTCTGCTAAAGGACCATTTCTAGAATGACTTGATGTGAAGGAGACTTGTTTTGTAAAACGTCAGGAGTCGTCAGATGGTGTTCAGTTACTGTGTGATGTTGTCTTTGATGTGATATGTGTAGGATTGTGAGTTAACTAGTTAGTAAAGCAAAGATTAGCATGCAGACCCTGTGTCTGTGGCAGAGCTAACATTGGTTTACAGGTTGATAACTGCTCCTAATATCATTATCTATAGAACTCAATCACTGTAACAGAACCAACACATCTTCATAAAGTTAAACAGTTCTATCATAGCATCAGGTTTAACTAATCTCAGGTAAAGCCCAGTTGTTACCACTTCCTTGAAGGAGTTCAGTTGTTGTCCTGCTGGAGGGAAGCTGGTGTCTTCTCCTGTAGTTAGCACCTCCTGCTAACTGTGGTTGCTGGTTCTGCAGGCTGAGGAGAAGAAGATGAAGTTGATGTTTCAGGAGTCCTTCTTTACAGCTCCTGGTTGTTCCTTTTGTCCAGACTGAGGAGCTGGTCGCTCAGGTCTGTGATGGTTTTCCTGCTGGTTGAGGAAAACACAAAGAAGTTCTGTGAGGCGTCGTTTCCCTGGTCCGTCCTGGAGGAACTGGTTGGTTTTCCTGGTTGATGGGAGATCAGACTCTGGGTGCTGGTCTCTGGATCAGGGGAAGGTCTGACCCTCGTGGTGGGTCAGCAGAGGAGTGGAGGAGTGAAGGCCCTGGTTGCAGGCCGCTGGGTGAGTGTTAGCTGTATGCTAACACTGGGTGAGCTGAGCTGCTGGGACGCAGCTCTTCCTTGGTGTTCACAGGAGAAGACTCGCTGTGTCAAGGTTTGTGAACTCAATTGCACGGTAGACAAGAAGCTCAGTTCAACAGTGTTTTATTCTCAGATGAACTGGCAACTGGAGCTGGAAGAGAGGGAACTAAATACACACTAATGACAATGACAGACAGCTGTGATCAGGAGGAGGAAGCAGGAGAGCATTTCATTTCATTTCATTTTATTGAGAGCCCCATTAGCTTCTGACTTATTGCAGGAGCTATTTTGCCTGGGGTCTCCTTCAATTTTATTACAAATTAATACATAAAAAGCAACATAAACACACATACACACACACACACACACAACAAACCAAACAGTGGAAGTTCAATGTGAAACAAAAAACATATCACATAATGATAGCAACATTATCATTTTGCTATCACCTACTGACAAGTTTAAATTAACAATCAGAATTCATTCTTGTGTAAACAGAAACACTTTCAACTTCTTTTGAAAACATATTTTGTTGTTCTCTGACAACAAAAATCCAGGTAAAGCATTCCAGGCAACCATGGCTCTGTAACAAACAGCTCGCTGCGTTTGGTTAGTTTTACAACCGGGTAAAGCACACCTTGTGTCAATGGCCTGACGTGTTTCATAATTATGGCTATCTGAGAAAAATGACAATTTATTATATATGATTTGGGGTGTTTTTGTAACAATTACATTCCTCGTAAATGTTGTTAGGAAGTACTTTAATCTACATTTAACTGTTAACCACGCCAAACTTTCATGCATTGTCCTCACATTGGTTCTATATGGACAACCTAAAATAATTCTTGCCGCTTTATTTTGAGCTATTTGCAACTTCTGTAGGTTCTTTTCATTTGTGTTTGACCAAACAACTGATGCATAGTCTAAGTACGAAAGTACAAGTGATTGAACTATTCGCTTGGTCAACCACTTGGGAATACATTTTCTAGAATATTTAATCATGCCCATACTCCTCCCCATTTTCTTCAATACATTATTAATTTGACACTGGTAGGTGTTAGTCCCCGTGTTCCAGACCGGCCACTTCGGGGTGGGGCGGGATGGCGCGGGGGGTCCAGCTGGGCTAAGTCCTAGCGACGGGGGGACCTTCTCCCTCTCAGCCCCTCCTACCTTACCTCACCATACCTCATTCAACAATAGGGGCCAGTGGACGGGGCCTAGGGTGGGGGGTCCAGGCCACTTAACTGTGGTCTGCCCCTCCCCCGACTTTGCGCCGCCCACAATTTTAACTACACTTAGTCACGCAGGGTCTTGAGGGGATCAGCTGGCTTTCGGGGTTCTGCCGCTGGGCAGCGGTAGAACACCCGGGCCCCCGCTACCCCTCAATTTTAAACCGCACCCTAGACACACACATTGCACCACCTCTTCAAAACTCAAATACACACATCCACATGCACCCAACACCCCACAGGGTGGAGGGGGGGGGTGGGGGCTCCCCCAGCACCTCCCGCTATGGTCCCGCCGTGTTCCGGGGTGAGTGCGGCTGGAGTGCGGGGGGCACGCTCGCTCGGGCGTGGCGCCTCCGGGGGGGCTGGGTAGTGGTCCTCCCTCCCTATTCACAGTTGGACTGGTGGAGGACGAGATCCCGTAGTGGCCTGGTGGGGGCCTGGCTGGCGGCCTGGGGAGTGGGGGGCACCCCCCTCCCAACCAAATAAATGTATGTACGTATGTCTGTATATATGTAGATATGTATGTCTGTGTGTATGTGTATGCTTGGTGTGTGTGTCTGTGTGGGTGTGTATGTATGTCTGTGTGTGTGTATGCGTATGCTTGGGTGTGAGTGTGTGGGTGGGCTGGGATTAGGTGATGGGGTGGGGGGGGGGGGGGGGGGGGGTGGCTGTCCTCCGGCCGGGCCTGGCTGGGCCTTCGCTCTTCCTGGTCTGGGGGGGGGGGCTGGTCTGGGGCTCGGCGGCTGGGGCCTTCTCTGTCCCGCCGGGGGTTGGGGGGGTGATGGGGGGATGGCCCCCGGGGGTGCGGAGGGCTCCGCTGTCGGGGCCGGGGGGGCTCCCTGCCCGCGTGGCCTGGGGGCGCTGCACCGGCCGGTCCCGGCTTGGCGGCTCGGTCGGGGCCCGGGGCTCTGCGCCCTTTATCCTTCTCCTGTGGGCCCCTCTGGCCTGGGGGGGTCCTCTCTCCGCGCTCCGTCTGGTGCCTTCCGGGTTGGGGCGTGGCTCTCCGGGGGGGTTTGTCGGGGCCTCCCTGGATCCGGTGGGTCGCTGGGTGCCGGAGTAGCGACGTCCGGCCCTGGTGGCCTTGGGCCCCGGGGTGGTGCTGCGGCCCCCCCACAACAGTTCCATTCACATCCAGAGGACAAACCACACACACACACACACACACACACACACACACACACACACACACACACACACACACACACACACACACACACACACACACACACACACACACACACACACACACACACACACACACACACACACACTCCCACTCCTCATTGACGAGATTGTTCTGTTAATTATCAAAACCAAGTTGTTGTTTGCTTTTGTTGTTGTTGTTGTGTTTGTTTGTTTGTTTTATTTATTTATTTATTTTTGTTCTATGTCCTTTTTGTTTTTGCTTTTGTTATAATTGTTGTCATTATTTAGGTCTTTTGCTCTGTTGTTGCTCAGGCTGGTCTTAATCTCATGGCAGTTGGAAAATATTTAGATCACTGTGGTTAACGTATTATCAAAAAAAACAACAATTGTATGTAGCACTAACAAGGGTATTGTATGTATTTTGTATTTTGTATTTTTTGTATTTATTTTGTTTCACCAAGCCTTTCTCTGTCTCTCCTCTCCTCTCCTCTCCTCTCCTCTCCTCTCCTCTCCTCTCCTCTCCTCTCCTCTATCCTTTCACCCCAACCGGTCAGCAGAATTCCTCCACCTCTGAGTCTGGTTTCTGCAAAGGTTTCTCCTTGTTGAGGGAGTTTTTCCTTTCCACAGTCGCAAACACACCTGCTTGCTCATGTGGATATGTTGGGCTTTTCTATTTTCTCGATAACAGCAAATTGGAATGACTGTAAAGTATTTAAAAATAATAATTAAAAAAAAAAAAAAATTTATTTGACTGGTCCACGACAGTTTAGAATCCACTATTACTCCCAACAATTTTGCATGATCTACTTGTTCAATTGTCATATTTCCTGAGGTCAGATGTAACATCGGTGTTGTTTTTAATCGGTGGATTGAGCCAACTACCATGCATTTAGTTTTTTCAACATTAATTACTCATTTGTTTGCTCTAATCCAGTGGATTACTAAGGCTAGTTCCTCATTTAGAATATTATTAAGTTGGATATCTGTTTGTGCAGATACAAATACGGTAGTGTCATCTGCATATGTAGCCATGGTTGCATTTTCCAATACCAGGGGAAAATCATTAGTAAAAATTGAAAACAAAAGGGGTCCCAAACAACTTCCCTGAGGCACTCCACAATCCATCTTCACAACATCAGAATAATTTCCATTAAAATAAACTTTAGACTCCCGATTACTAAGATAACTTTCTAACCACTTTAAGGCAGGCAATTGAAATCCATAACACTTTAACTTATTTAATAAAATTGTATGACCCAAAAGATCAAAAGCTGCACTTAAATCTAAAAATATTGTACCAATTATTTTTTCATTATCAATTTCCTCTAACCAATGATCAGTAATCTGAGTAAGTGCAGTAGTTGTGGAGTGACCCGTTTTATATGCATGCTGATAAATTGTGTTTAATCCCTGAGCTGCAAAATATTTCTGTATTTGGTCACATGCTATCCATCCATCCATCCATTGGCTACCGCTTTATCCGGGGCCGGGTCGCGGAGGCAGCAGTCTGAGCAGAGTTGCCCAGACTTCCCTCGCCCCAGACACTTCCTCCAGCTCCTCCGGTGGCACCCCAAGGCGTTCCCAGGCCAGCCGAGAGACATAGTCCCTCCAGCGTGTCCTGGGTCTGCCCCGAGGCCTCCTACCGGAGGGACATGCCCGGAACACCTCCCTCGGGAGGCGTCCGGGGGGCATCCGAAATAGATGCCCGAGCCACCTCAGCTGGCTCCTCTCGATGTGGAGGAGCAGCGGCTCTACTCCGAGCTCCTCCCTGGTGGCTGAGCTCCTCACCCTATCTCTAAGGGTGACTGAGCTCCTCACCCTATCTCTAAGGGTACGCCCAGCCACCCTACGGAGGAAGCTCATTTCAGCCGCTTGTATCCGGGATCTCGTTCTTTCGGTCATGACCCATAGTTCATGACCATAGGTGAGGGTAGGAACGAAGATCGACCGGTAAATCGAGAGCTTCGCTTTTTGGCTCAGCTCCTTCTTCACCACGACGGACCGATACAACGTCCGCATGACTGCAGACGCTGCACCGATCCGCCTGTCGATCTCACGCTCCATCTTTCCCCCACTCGTGAACAAGACCCCAAGATACTTAAACTCCTCAACTTGGGACAAGGGTACTCCACCGACCTGGAGGGGGCAAGCCACCTTTTTCCGGTCGAGAACCATGGCCTCGGATTTAGAGGTGCTGATCTTCATCCCAGCTGCTTCACACTCGGCTGTGAACCGTGTCAGTGCACGCTGGAGATCCAGGCTTGATGGGAACCACATCATCCGCAAATAGCAGAGATGAGATTCTGTGGTCCCCAAACCGGACCCCCTCCGGCCCCCGGCTGTGCCTAGAAATTCTGTCCATATATATGATGAACAGAACCGGTGATAAAGGACACCCCTGCCGGAGGCCAACGTGCACAGGGAACAGGTCCGACTTACTGCCGGCAATGCGAACCAGACTCCTGCTCCGGGAATACAAAGACCGAACAGCCCTCAACAAGGGACTCCGGACTCCGTACTCCCGGAGCACCCGCCACAGGACATCTCGGGGGACGCGGTCGAACGCCTTCTCCAGATCCACAAAACACATGTGGACTGGTTGGGCGAACTCCCACGAACCCTCAAGCACCTGGTAGAGGGTATAGAGCTGGTCCAGTGTTCCACGACCAGGACGAAAACCGCATTGTTCCTCTTGGATCCGAGGTTCGACTAACGGCCGGACCCTCCTCTCCAGTACCCTGGAATAGACTTTCCCGGGGAGGCTGAGGAGTGTGATCCCTCTGTAGTTGGAACACACCCTCCGATCCCCCTTCTTAAAGAGAGGGACCACCACCCCGGTCTGCCAGTCCAGAGGTACTGTCCCCGCCCGCCACGCGATGTTGCAGAGACGAGTCAGCCACGACAGTCCCTGCACATCCAGAGACTTAAGGAACTCTGGGCGAATCTCATCCACTCCCGGTGCCTTGCCACCGAGGAGCTTAGCAACAACCTCGGTGACTTCAGCTTGGGTAATGGACGAGTCCACCTCTGAGAACCCAGCCTCTGCTTCCTCAATGGAAGACGTGGTGGTGGGATTGAGGAGGTCCTCGAAGTATTCCTTCCACCGCCCAACAATATCCCCAGCTGAGGTCAACAGCTCCCCACGTCCACTGTAAACAGTGTTGGTGGAGAACTGCTTCCCCCGCCTGAGGCACATGCTACTTTTTCCATAATTTTGCTTAGTGCAGGTAACAAACTTATTGGTCTACTATTTTGACCCGACAGTGGTTCTTTATTGTTTTTAATTAAAGGGATGATTTTAGCCATCTTCCATAAAGATGGAAATATGTTTTTTCTTAAACTTAAATTAATTATATAAGAAACAGGAAATGCAATGAAATCTACCACCATCTTTAATAGTCTGATCTCAATATTGTCAGTACCAGAGGGTTTGTCTTTACTCTCTTTCAACAACTTTTTTACGTCATCCTCTGTCACTTCAACAAATTTGAAAGTACAATTTTTGGTCTGCATTATGTGTCTACGTATCAGTTGATATGTTATATTTTCTTCTTGTCTCACCTCCATGGAATTTCTCAATTTTTTGATTTTGTTGGTGAAAAACTGGCTCAGGTAATTGGCAATTTCCCTTGGTTTAGTGAGATATACTCCATCCCCCTCCAAAAAAGTAGGAGCGACCCTTGTTTTCTTTCCCATAAGTTCATTTAATGTAATCCATACTTTTGCACTATCCAATTTAGCCTCATTAATCTTTTTTTGATAGTACAGGCGTTTTTTGTTTTTATTTAATTTAGTTACAAAATTTCGTAATTTACGGTATTCATTCCATTTTGCCAAATGATTTGTTTTTATTGCCTCTGTCTTGACTTTATCCCTTTGCTTCATGTATTGTTTCAGATCTTTGTCCAGCCATGGAGCAGAGACATTTCTCACTGCTTGTTTCCTCATTGGAGCATGTTTATCAATCACCTTTGTTATCAAACTATTAAAAACGTCCACAGCTTTATTTGGATCTTTTTGTGTTACCTCTGACCAATCTATATTCCTTATTTCTGCTACAAAATCGCTCTCTTTGAATTTTTTGAAAGTCCTTTTACAAATAAATGTTTGTCCTCGTTTAGGTACCTTTGTTTTCCTCACAACTGCAATTAAATTGTGGTCAGTACAGCCAACTGGGATAGATACTGCCTGAGAGCATAACTCTGCCACATTGGTAAAAATTAAATCAATAATAGTCGCAGAACATGCACCATTAGTTTTTAAATGTACTCTTGTGAACTCTTTTACAAGTTGTTTCAAATTACAAGTATTAGTACAAGAAATTAATTTGCTCCTTAATGCACAACTTTCCGATTTCCAATCTATATTTAAATCTCCTAAAAAATACATCTCGTTTCCTGTGTCACATACACAATTGTCCAATATTTCACATATTTGCTCAAGGTACATTATAGCTGCATTTGGTGGTCTGTAACAACATCCAATGAGAACAGGCCTCAGATGTGGTAGCTGTAGCTGTAACCAGAGTACTTCGACTCCTGTGGTGGTTAGATCTGGTCTTACTTTGACTGGGATGTGATTTTGGACATAACAAGCTACACCTCCACCATATTGATTTCTGTCTAGCCTATAAATATTATAGCCATCTATATGTAATACAGGGCTGTTTATTGTTGCATTGAGATGTGTTTCTGATATTGCCAATACCTGTAAATTAGAGTTTTGTAAAATATCCTGAATATCATTTATTTTATTCCTTAGGCTGCACACATTCAAATGAGCTATTTTAAACCCCCCTTTTTTCAACAAAATATTGTCTTTAATCATCTGATATTTTTTCTAAATTTATTTCTTTATTTCAAAACATAATGGTTTGAATCCAACAATATGTTGATTAAAATACCCATTGAAATGATCAGTGGACACATTCACTCAGTGTCCTGTTTATTTCCTTGAGGTCTTGGGGTACTGGTCCTGGGATGAATGATTAGTTTGTCATAACGTAAAAATGCAATGTCTCCTCTTTGTCGCGCCTCTCTCAATTTTGGCATCAGCTCCCTCGTCTTTGTCTTAACAGCCTCGGTATAGTCCTCATTGATGTAAATATTTGTGCCTCTGAGGGCTTTTGTTCTCTGTAGTATGTCCGATTTATCCTTAAATCTTTGCAATCTGACAACAATGGGTCGTGGTTTATCTCCTTTAGGTTTTCCTGCACGGTGAGCCCTTTCCATCTCAATCTCCTTTTTTATGTTCAGCTTCTCACTCAGAACTGTTTTCACTTTTAACTCAGTGTCCATCCAGGTTTCACCAGGTGACTCAAACACGCCCTCTATCACCAGGTTATTTCTCCTGGATTGAGACTCCAAATATTCCATCTTATCAGTGACAGCAAGCATACTATCACATACCTTAAACAAATCTGTCTGTATTGAGCTGCAGTCTTCCTTTTGTTTGCCCAACTTTGTCTTAATATCATCCACCTCCTTCTGTGTGAATTGTAGGCTGGTTTTCAAATCCTGCAACTCCCTTGTGAAATTTTCCATATGAGTGAAAGATTTGTCCATGATAGTATTGACAAATCCTGAAAAGATTTCCTGCTGTTGTTTTAACAGCTCCTTGAACATATCTTTTTGTTGCTGAAGCAAATCCGTTACCTGTGCATGTGACACATACTCATCTTCAGGTTTATCCTCTGCTCTTGGTTTGGGTGGCATTTCAGCTGAAGTCAAAGAGAAGCTAGGGCCAGCACTTTGTCCCTCAACAGAAGCAGAAGCACAGTGTCACACACCTTAGCAGTAGTAGTAGTAGTAGTAGTAGTGTAGAGGCTGCTCCCTGGGCCTGGTGTGGAGGCTGCTCCCTGGGTCTGGTGTAGAGGCTGCTCCCTGGGCCTGGTGTAGAGGCTGCTCCCTGGGTCTGGTGTAGAGGCTGCTCCCTGGGCCTGGTGTAGAGGCTGCTCCCTGGGCCTGGTGTAGAGGCTGCTCCCTGGGCCTGGTGTAGAGGCTGCTCCCTGGGTCTGGTGTAGAGGCTGCTCCCTGGGTCTGGTGTAGAGGCTGCTCCCTGGGCCTGGTGTAGAGGCTGCTCCCTGGGCCTGGTGGAAGCTAGCTGCTGCTGGAGCCTGGTGTAGAGGCTGCTCCCTGGGCCTGGTGGAAGCTAGCTGCTGCTGGAGCCTGGTGTAGAGGCTGCTCCCTGGGCCTGGTGTGGAGGCTGCTCCCTGGGCCTGGTGTAGAGGCTGCTCCCTGGGCCTGGTGTAGAGGCTGCTCCCTGGGTCTGGTGTAGAGGCTGCTCCCTGGGCCTGGTGTAGAGGCTGCTCCCTGGGCCTGGTGTAGAGGCTGCTCCCTGGGCCTGGTGTAGAGGCTGCTCCCTGGGTCTGGTGTAGAGGCTGCTCCCTGGGCCTGGTGTAGGGGCTGCTCCCTGGGCCTGGTGTAGAGGCTGCTCCCTGGGCCTGGTGTAGAGGCTGCTCCCTGGGCCTGGTGTAGAGGCTGCTCCCTGGGCCTGGTGTAGAGGCTGCTCCCTGGGCCTGGTGGAAGCTAGCTGCTGCTGGAGCCTGGTGTAGAGGCTGCTCCCTGGGTCTGGTGTAGAGGCTGCTCCCTGGGCCTGGTGTAGAGGCTGCTCCCTGGGCCTGGTGGAAGCTAGCTGCTGCTGGAGCCTGGGCCTGGTGTAGAGGCTGCTCCCTGGGCCTGGTGGAAGCTAGCTGCTGCTGGAGCCTGGTGTAGAGGCTGCTCCCTGGGCCTGCTGTGGAGGCTGCTCCCTGGGCCTGGTGTAGAAGCTGCTGCCAGCCTGGATGGCTGTGGTGGATGGCTGTGGCCTAGCCTGGGCCAGGTGGGAGAGCCCCAGTGCTGTCAGTGCTAGTGCTGCTAGCACAGGGGCGGAGCTAAGGGGAACACAGGAGGGGAGGAGTGAAAGCAGGATCATGACACACAGCAAGACTCACTGCAAGACTCTATTGCAGGCCTTTTGTTGAAAGTTTGTGGATTTGAAGGTGTCAAATCCTGAGAGCTTCAACCTGTCAGTGACTGGCTGAGTGCATGGGGGAAGTGTCTTGTGAACAGAAAGCAGGGGAGGATTACATGGGTCTGCTGTGGAACCCCCCCCCCCCACACACACACACACACACACACTGGTTGTGATGGTCAATCACATTCCTGGGTCCAAATTCATGTCATGACTGTATCATGACAAATGGAAAGTGTCTTTCCCTAGAAATGAACAAACTTTATGTGGTCTTGTGAGACGGAAAAGAAACGGTGTGAAATGAGAAGTCTTGGAATTAGATATGTCACACATAATGGAGGGATTTATCTTTAAACAATTGGTTTCTGGGTTTCTGGATCGCAGTGGTCAAATTGATGGCCAAGCATCATTATGGGTAAAATGTTAAAGTGACTTGTTAAATTTATTATTTGATTATTTACACTGTCAAACATCAATCCCACTAAAATCAGCCAGAGCAGCTACATAGGAAAAGTAGGTTCTTAAAATACTGTTGTCAAATGGTACATTCCTATTGGTCAAAGATTTAATTGTAGGATTAACGAAAGGATCTGACTGTAAGAAAGAAAACTGATCTTCCATTTCAGGTTTGGAATTGTCTGATGGAGGGGGTGGAGTGATTACATAACTGGTGGCAGCCGTCAGTCTGTCTTGGTAGCAGTGACATCACAGTTTCATCAACCAACATCCAAGCGTTTATCAACCTTCTGTGAATGTTTTATTAATGTCAGAGTTATGAAGCAGTCAGTTGAGTGAGAGACATTATGCAGTGTGAGTTCACTGACTTATCACATATGTATCCTTCAACTCCCACATTAATCAAGTCTGCAGGACTGACTTTTTTCACCTACATAAGACGCATTTCTATAATCAGCAGAATTACACAGAAAAAAAAAAAAATCCATTTGTTACTTCCAGAGTAGACTATAACACCCTATGGTCAGAGTGACCAGAGTCTTCAGTTGATTCAAAATGCAGCAGCAAGAGTCCTGACAGGAACCAGCTGAACTCCAACTTCAACATGAACTTCTCTTCATGGCTCCCTGTTAAATCTAGAATAGATGAAGAGCTGCTAGTCCCAAATCTCTCCAGAAGATATGATTCTCAAATTCTTGAGTGCTGCCCGCTGGAGGTTCCTAGATTTAATTACAATGCTATGCAGAGCTTTCAGCTCTCAGGCTGAAAGCTTGTGTAACCACATCCCAGTTTCAGTTAGGCAAGCTGAAACCGTCTCTCTTAAGATTTGGCTCAAGATGTTTCTATTTAATAAAGTTCACAGTTAGGGCTGGTTCAGGACACCCTGGACCATTTTCTCGTGAAGCTGATGTTGGGATCTCACAAGACCACAGAAAGTTTGTTCATTTCTGGGGTAAGACAATATTCATATGTCATGAGATGCAGTCATGACATATGAATTCTGACCCAGGAATGTGATTGTCTTTCACACCCAGTGGGGGGGGCTTTCGCAGGACCTTCCTCCCCCCCTTTCTGCTCACAAGACACTCCCCCCATGCACTCAGCCAGTCACTGATTGGTTGAAGCTCCCAGGTTTTGACACCTCCAAATCCACACGTGGAACAAAAGGCTTTCAGCCAGCCTCCATCTCACTCTTGCAAGACAGACTCCGAGGAGGTGAGTTGCTGAAGGCAGCTCAGCCAGCGTTAGCATCCAGCTAGCACTCACCCAGCATTAGCAAACAGCTAAAACTCACCCAGCGTTAGCATACAGCTAACACACACCCAGTGTTAGCATACAGCTAACACCAGAGGCCTGCAACCAGGGCCTTCACTCCTCCACTCCTCTGCTGACCCACCACGAGGGTCAGACCTTCCCCTGATCCAGAGACCAGCACCCAGAGTCTGATCTCCCATCAACCAGGAAAACCAACCAGTTCCTCCAGGACGGACCAGGGAAACAACGCCTCACAGAACTTCTTTGTGTTTTCCTCAACCAGCAGGAAAACCATCACAGACCTGAGCGACCAGCTCCTCAGTCTGGACAAAAGGAACAACCAGGAGCTGCAAAGAAGGACTCCTGAAACACCAACTTCATCTTCTTCTCCTCAGCCTGCAGAACCAGCAACCACAGTTAGCAGGAGGTGCTAACTACAGGAGAAGACACCAGCTTCCCTCCAGCAGGACAACAACTGAACTCCTTCAAGGAAGTGGTAACAACTGGGCTTTACCTGAGATTAGTTAAACCTGATGCTATGATAGAACTGTTTAACTTTATGAAGATGTGTTGGTTCTGTTACAGTGATTGAGTTCCATAGATAATGATATTAGGAGCAGTTATCAACCTGTAAACCAACGTTAGCTCTGCCACAGACACAGGGTCTGCATGCTAATCTTTGCTTTACTAACTAGTTAACTCACAATCCTACACATATCACATCAAAGACAACATCACACAGTAACTGAACACCATCTGACGACTCCTGACGTTTTACAAAACAAGTCTCATTCACATCAAGTCATTCTAGAAATGGTCCTTTAGCAGAGACACACAGGAAGCAGACGCTAAAGACTAGCTTCCATGTTCCATTGTTCTCCAGCACATGGTGGAGACCCAGGACAGACTTCCTGCTCTCTGATAACCTCCATTTGAATGTAGTTTCTTGTGATCCGCCATCTTGTTTTGTAGTTCCATCACACGTCTCACACACACACTCCCTCCACCTCTCTCTCTCTTTCTCTCTCCACACACACACACACACGCACACACACACACACACACACACACACACACACACACACACACACACACACACACACACACACACACACACACACACATGCACCTACACACACCCAGCTGTACATAGGTAGTTAGAATCTGTGTATATTTGTTTTCATTGTTAATAAACATAATGTTTGGAATCATACTTGCTGTGTGATTAATGAGCACAAAGGTGAATGAAATGTCGACTCTTCTGTGTCAAGAACTCCAAAATCCTTCAATCATACATTGTTACATGTATAACATAGAATTATTGGCATCTATAACCTCACTAACCTCCTCTGTAACCGCACTGACCTCCTCTACAACCTCACTAACCTCCCCTATTACCTCACTGACCACCTCTATAACCTCACTGACCTCCTCTATAGCCTCACTGACCTCCTCTATAACCTCACTGACCTCCTCTATAACCTCACTGACCTCCTCTGTAACCTCACTAACCTCCTCTGTAACCTCACTGACCTCCTCTACAACCTCACTAACCTCCTCTATAACCTCACTGACCTCCTCTATAACCTCACTGACCTCCTCTATAACCTCACTGACCTCCTCTATAACCTCACTGACCTCCTCTGTAACCTCACTAACCTCCTCTGTAACCTCACTGACCTCCTCTACAACCTCACTAACCTCTATAACCTCACTGACCACCTCTATAACCTCACTGACCTCCTCTATAACCTCACTGACCTCCTCTATAACCTCACTGACCTCCTCTGTAACCTCACTGACCTCCCCTATAACCTCACTGACCTCCTCTATAGCCTCACTGACCTCCTCTATAACCTCACTGACCTCCTCTATAACCTCACTGACCTCCTCTGTAACCTCACTGACCTCCTCTATAACCTCACTGACCTCCTCTGTAACCTCACTGACCTCCTCTATAACCTCGCTGACCTCCTCTATAACCTCACTAACCTCCTCTGTAACCTCACTGGCCTCCTTTATAACCTCACTAACCTCCTCTATAACCTCACTGACCTCCTGTATGACCTCATTGGCCTCCTCTGTAACCTCAGTGACCTCCTCTATAACCTCACTGACCTCCTCTATAACCTCACTGACCTCCTCTATAACTTCACTGACCTCCTGTATGACCTCACTGACCTCCTGTATGACCTCACTGACTTCCTCTATAACCTCACTGACCTCCTCTGTAACCTCACTGGCCTCCTTTATAACCTCACTAACCTCCTCTATAACCTCACTGACCTCCTGTATGACCTCACTGACCTCCTGTATGACCTCACTGACTTCCTCTATAACCTCACTGACCTCCTCTGTAACCTCACTGGCCTCCTTTATAACCTCACTAACCTCCTCTATAACCTCACTGACCTCCTCTATAACCTCACTGACCTCCTCTGTAACCTCACTGACCTCCTCTGTAACCTCACTGGCCTCCTTTATAACCTCACTAACCTCCTCTATAACCTCACTAACCTCCTGTATGACCTCACTGACCTCCTCTGTAACCTCACTGGCCTCCTTTATAACCTCACTAACCTCCTCTATAACCTCACTGACCTCCTGTATGACCTCATTGGCCTCCTCTGTAACCTCACTAACCTCCTCTGTAACCTCACTGGCCTCCTTTATAACCTCACTGACCTCCTGTATGACCTCACTGACCTCCTGTATGACCTCACTGACCTCCTCTATAACCTCACTGACCTCCTCTTTAACCTCACTGACCTCCTTTATGACCTCACTGACCTCCTGTATGACCTCACTGACCTCCTCTATAACCTCACTGACCTCCTCTATAGCCTCACTGACCTCCTCTATAACCTCACTGACCTCCTCTATAGCCTCACTGACGTCCTGTATGACCTCACTGGCCTCCTCTATAACCTCACTGACCACCTCTATTGCATGATCATATATAAAATGGTCATTATTATTATCTATGTCAAAGGTAATGAGTGAATTTAAATCCCAGTAATTGTAAATGTTTGACCAATTTCAGTATATTAACTGATGTTTGAAAAAATAGAGTGAAGTGTTGCTTCATGACGCATCATTCATGAAGGCACACTTAAGTAATGCCACTTTTGTAACTGCACTGAGTCACCGTAGCATCCAATCTGTCTTCACTTCGACTCTGATTTTTGGCACTTTACTCAGAAGCTTCTGTCTTTGTTGGTCCACCGACCAGCGAGGACACTTCCTTTAGTCCTTTAGTGCAGCCTGGTGGGACACAGAATTTCTAACGTGTCAGGATTTATGTCACAAAAGCATCAGACACCACAGCAAGACTGTGGTTTCAGGTTTAGAAATTCAAACTCATTCATAACCAACATGCTTTAGAGGCCAATTGGAGGAGAGAATAATTGCTACTTGATAAAATCACCATGCTGCACCTTCAAGCCTGAGGGCTGGATTAAAAAAACATAGAAACAAAACAAAAAGTGAGAACTGAGAGCTATTTCTCACTTTCTGCATATGAGCAGCATCGAACGAGTGGGTCTCCTGTTTTTTTCCATTTATTTATTTATTTAATTCCACCTGGCAGTCAAATTGCTGAAAAAATCTGTGCCAACAGGCTCAGTGGGCTTCACTGGTTATCGAGCTGAAAACAAAAAGCTACAGACACATCACCACAAATAGATGCTAAATGACGGCTCTCCACAGTTTCTATCCACTCGTCGGAGTCCGATCTGTACCGGGCCAAATGAGGGCGCTCAGACTCTGAGTCCCCAGTTTTCTGCAGGGTCCAAACAGATTGCATGGTAAATATATGGGATCTATATTCAGTATGCTCTGTGTCCAGCCTGAACTTTCTCATTAAAGAGGAGTTGCATTTCAATTTGACTGTACAAGGCTTAATCTCCTTCTCGCTGATAGAGGTGGCGTATAGAAGGAATTTCTCACGTGTCAAGAATATCGACATTATGGAAAACTGATGTGTGCATTCAAGTGCAAACCCCCCAACTAATGGAAAACCTGGTCCCTGCAGCTTCTTTTCTCAATGTGATATTTTTCTAACTAGATATTTTTCTAACTAGAGATGCTAACTAGAGATGCAAATACTGATACCATTATTGGGTATCAGGCCCAATACTGCAGGGAGTATCTTGTACTTGTAAAAGATCTCCCATACAGCCTGATGAGTACTTGGTGATGTCCTCCATCAGCAACATCAGCAGCAGGTGGACAAGAGAGGATGAATGATGTCAGTGGTTTGGAGATTCTTTAATAACAAAAGTAAGAAAGTGTAAATTATGTTCTGCCAAACTATGAAGAGGAGGAGAAACATAGTTCATGACACCAGCAACTTAATGACCAGAGATATTTGGACCAGAAAAGTTAGAACAATTAGTTTATCTACTCAGTGAATCAGGAGAATTTTGCTCTGACCTGTTCTACATGCTACATGCTAAAGACTTTCAGGCTCACACACCAGTGATGCTATATACTACATGCGAAAGAGTTTCAGGGCTCACAAACCAGTGATGCTACAAGCTACATGCTAAACATGATTATAGTCTGACTGATTAACTCATCGACAGCTCAGTCCCTCAATCTACAGGTTAAAGTACGCAGAGCAGTGCGTCGATAGATGCTACGCACAGTACTTACTGTAGACTATAAAATTGTTGAAGGTGCATTTTGTGTCAAAGTAGAGGCTGTAGGGAGCTGGTTTATGGCAAAGTACAACCCATGCGTGTCATTTACGAAGGAGTATAAATGAAGCTTAATGACATTTACTAATGGGGTGTTTTCACCACAGAACACCGTTATGGAGCGGTATGGAGCGGTATGGCAAAGCGTAACCGGAGCCAAATTTTCCCGTTTCCACCACAGAAAGTATGTTAAAAAGTAGGCGGGACTTAGAGCTCCACAGATATGTGACGTTACAACAGTTGTCTCAGCCTGGCGGTAGATCTGGAGCTTATGACTCCTCTGTTGTTGTTTACATACTCCGCTTTGCACTAGTTTTTGCAGCCACAGAGCTGTAGCTGCAACTTCCATGTTGGTCCCGAGAGAGCGAACGCTACGGTGACTCGCCCCAAACCCAAGCGTGCCCCGGCTGGCCATGGCCCAGAGCCGAGCCCGTGTGCCACGCTGGGACACAGGAGCTGAGCCAAGCACCAAGGTCCGTCCCGCACTGCGCCTTCTGCCCAAACGCAGAAGCCAAGGCGGTCACATCCAGTGGTGCTGACCCCCAGAGTGGCGGAAAGCCGCCCCAACCTCCGCGCCTGATCAGAAAGCGTGGACGCAATGCAAAGACAGACCCCGGTGCTCGGAGCAGCCCCCATGCCATGGTGCGGCGCACCGGCCCGGCTCCGGCACCGTTGAGCCGGGCCGGATGTCGGAGGACCACTACAACAGTCACATCAGCTGCCCAAACACAGAAGTTAAGGCCGTCACATCCAGTGGCTCTGACCACCGGAGTGGCTGCTCTGGCGTTTGAGCAGAAAGCTTGGACGCAGTGCAAAGACAGACCCCGGTGCTCCTCGTAGCATCTGTTCCCGAGCCCCAGTCTCCCCCTGCCTCACATCCGCTTTTTTGCAAGTCGCGACCAACGTGAAAGTGCAGCAAAGAAAAAATACAAAAAACTACCAGTGCAAAGCTGAACACACTAACAGTAGAGGATTCATCCAGCCAACATTAAAATATTGAGGGCGTGTTGTAAATCACTGACCAATCAGTAGACGGCTCCTGAAACTCAGACCCGTTCCATAGTCCCGGCTTGACTGCTCGTATTGGTACTAGGCATTGGCAAGTAGCTAAATATTAGTAAGCATCTTTTAAAAAATGGGTATTGGTGCATCCCTAATGATAAAGTTTGAAAAATTTAACTGATGAGGTGAATAAGGTGTGAGGATCCACACCTCGCTCCAGCACCGGACCCTCCCTCACTGACACTCCTGCAGGTAATCAACTAATTGATTGCTCCACCTCTTAAGCCCTGCAGTGAGGCGGTCCGGTGCCAGAAGATTGCGTTTCTTGTACGAGCAACCTGCTTTGTGAATGCACTCCACGGCTTCCCGCTTCAAGCGTCCTGGGCCAGCCTCCTCGCCGTGCAGCTCTCCCTGCTGCGCTCCTCCTGCGTACTCTGCATCCCGGAGTCTCCGTTTCTTCGTCTCCCAGGTCCTGGTTCTCAATAAAATCACTGCCAAATACACCTGTTCTACCTCCTGGTCTGCTTCTGGGTTTCAGGATTCCATGCACCGGCTCTCAGCCTTAACAGAAGGCCTCATTCACACTGCATAGAAATGCAATTCAATTCCAGTTTTTTACTCACAGTGACTCATATCCAACCTGTTTTGTGGCCATATGAAAGATCCAATTTCGATTTATTCACACCAGATTTAGGCTTTGCTCATATGTGGTGCCAATTCTGATATTTTTCTACATCCGACTGCTTCATCATTAATGTGTGACTGACATCACGGATAAGCGCCGGACGAAATGGCTGCCCCAAAATGTTAAAAGCTGTGGTTGCTTTTTTCCTCATTCTCTTTCTTCTTTCCCTCGTCATATTGTCAAGATTTTGTCATGTCGTATTTAACACCCACTTTAAAATGAATCTACACGCTGACCAGCATTGCCAGATATGGTGATATCCCCCAATTTGGGCGCCAAACTCTCTTACCTTTTAATTTCATGCATTTATGGCATCGTTGTTATTATACATGTAACAGTTTTACAATTTTAAGAGCAATTTGGGCTGGTTTTAATTGAGGTGTGTGGGTTTTCCTTTGTTTGGGCTGGAAACAGTGAGTCACATCTGGCAAACCAGGTGCTGAGTGGTGTGCCATGCGTAAATAACATGCTCTGCATGACTTCACGCCGTCCTCTGCGCTTTGGGGCCTGAAAACATCTGGTCCGTTCACCTTCACATGGCAGGTCGTGTTTGAAATTATCAGGCAAAAAAATCTGATCCAGCAAAATATTTTACTTGAGCATCAAGACCTGCTGGTTGAACATAGCCTAAAGCAACTCAAAGCTAACGAGAAGGGAAACAGAAATAGTTGAAAATCCAGCTTTATCATCGGATTAGCAATGAGCATGCTGGGAAACTCCGAGATGCTGAGGTGGGTGGAAGTCTGCACGTGTGGAGCCAAAGTTGCAGCAGTTGGCGTTTTTGTGTCTCACATTACTTTCTGTTATTGTTGCAGCAGTGAGTGAGTCTGCGTGAATGAACCACTTCCTCTATTACATTCCAACAAGTGTTCGAAAGACACCAGGATCCATTCTTTCCACCCAGCTTCGCAATGACCTCCAGAGGCGCAACATCTTCCCACTCAACTCCTCTGTTAAGGAAATAATGTTATGAGACAAAACCTGTAATTACACGTGGGGGAAAAAAGACTTAGGGATGGATTTGCTAAAATCCTGTATCCCGCGTACTGAATTGTAGGCTCACGGTTTTAGTTTGTGTGCAATTTGCAAGTGATTTACTTAGAATTAGACCATGAGTGACATTACATGCAAACAAGAGTATGAATATGAAGATTTTGCGTGTGTTTGGTCGTGTTTACACAAGAATGATCTGTGACAGGATCAGATGAAGTGCTGAGCCTTCACACACGCAAACATGTTAGTCTGTGGCAGGACCAAGGATGAATCAGAGCTGAAGGCAAGCACACGTCTTTATTTCGTAACTCACAGAACTCGACTGGAAAAGCCCGCAACAGCACGGGCGCGGGAGAACTCAAACCCCGCCCCTTTTCCCATAATCCTCTGGGTGAGAGGCCTGGATTATAACGGCTGCCACACAAGGCACATCTGGGAAACCAGTCAGTACCTCAATGGAGGCTTTAACGGTCTGTGATCCACATAAGCTGTGAATGAACGACCCTCCAAAAGGAAACAGAAATGACTAGTTGCCAGATATAACGCCAACAACTCACGGTCAAAAACACTATACGTGTGTTTGCTTTCTCGTAACTTGCGGCTGAAAAATGCAAGAAGCTGCCAAACTCCAGCCACCTGCTGTTCCACCACAGCCCCACCGCCATATCAGACGCGTCAGTTGTTAAAGAGATGGGTGCTTCGAGCCGGAGTCACCAGAAAACGCTTCCCTGACACCGAATCTTTGACGAAAAGCAGGTCACATCGTCCACCAGCACCCACAGCTGCTACTGATTGCTGGTACTGGCGTTTCCCGGCGCCTCCAACGAGCATGGAGGGATGCAGCGTCGCGCCTTGGCGCCAAACCGCTGATTGAAAAAACACATGCTGGTCCCGCGTCATCTCTGGGCGGTGACTCCGGCCACCACCACAGGGTTTGCGTCCTCCTTCACCAGCTGGGGGGGCTCCGCTCCCACACCTTGCACCGCAAATCTCCTTGTCGCCAGCAGAACTCGATCCGCCTCCTCAGCTAAACCTCGGAAGTCGCCTTCGGACAAGCAGCGGGAGTTAGCCAAAGCTGCACGCGCAGGCGGCGGGAGTTGGCACAGGAACAAGTGAGGGAAAAGGAATCCACCCTCGTCCTCGCCCAACAGCGACAGCATGTCGTCCATCAAGTCCACGGCCGAGCCGTCCCCTAACCCAGGCAGGAGAGGAGTTTATCTGCCCTCTCGGGGGCAGAGAGGCAGAATCTCCACAGCAGGAGCTGCTTCAGCGCGGTGAATTTCCCGAGCCGCGGGGGAGCGCCAGTAGCTGGATTACTCGCCTGGTGGACTGCTGGTCCAAGGCTGCGACGGTCAAGTAGTACCTCTGCTCATCCTCCGTGATTCCTCGCAGTTGGAAGAGCGCCTCGACATGCACAAACCACCAAGCCGGGTCATTTTGCCAGAAGTCGGGAAGCCTCAGAGCCGCGGTGAAAACCTCCGTCCGGCGCGGCTGAGGAGACGAGGACGAATCAACGTCGCAGTCTTCTACTTCCTCGAACATGTCCATAAAGGGGTCACCAATGTGGCAGGATGAAGGATGAGGCAGAGCTGAAGGTAAGCACACGTCTTTATTTCGTAACCAACAGAACTCGACAGGAACAGCCCGCAACAGCCCGGGTGCGGGAGAAATCAAACCCCGCCCCTTTTTCCATAATCCTCTGGGTGAGAGGCCTGGATTATAACGGCTGCCACAAGTCAACAAAAGAAAATGTTATAGAAACATATGGCAGCATTACAATGATCAGTAACTACTGGTACAGCACAGAAAATATTTTGGGTAGTAAATCTCCCAATAAAGCAAGAACAGTGTTTCTGCTGAAGGCTGAGCTGAAAATGAAAAAAATGAAAAAAAGTACATATATAGGCCACACTTGATTGTAAGCTGCAGGTGTCCATGTTGTAACTGCAGGAGTTTCACTGCAGAAATGCGGAAATTGCTCATATTTTTATCAATTCTCACAAATCTGTCTTTCATAGTGCTGGAAGTTCCTGCACACAGCGCTGTTTGTGTGTGTGTGTGCTTTTGTGTGTGTGTGTGTGTGTGTGTGTGTGTGTGTGTGTGTGTGTGTGTGTGTGTGTGTGTGTGTGTGAGAGAGAGAGAGTCGCTGCTGAGAAGCCAGACAGACAGACACAGAGAGATAGACAGACAGACAGACAGACAAATTAATTTATCGGTATTGTGATTCTGAGAAGAAAGATGTCCTCGGAGATCAGCAGGGCGGGTTTATGATGCACCTGAATGCACGATTCACGGCAGTCAGCTGCTGGAGTTCTGGACCACGGATAGCAGCACAATATGAGATCGTGAAGAGCAGAAATGACTTTTAGGCAAGTTTTGGAGAAGCAGAGGCTCAAACCAGCATGCATACATGCCATTGTATAAGCTGCAGGTTTCAAAGCATGTGAAAAACTTTTGTTGTAGTCTAGAAATTATGGTAAGTGTTTTCAGAAGTGCTATCTATGGCCTTGTTTACATTATCATGCTTCAAGTTGAAAGACATAATTTCTGGGTTTTTCTTTGTTTTGAGAACGATGTCCATTTCCATGGAAATAGCAGCAATGCTGAAAACTAACAATGGGAGCACACAGACATTTGTACATTGAGTTGTTATTGCGGTGACTGTCAACTATAAAAAAGTTTATTTGTGTTTTTACCATTTCCATAGAGATGAGCGATTAGAAGAGTGTTTTCAAAAAGTTCCACTTTGGGAGTTGTTTTATAAAAAACGTGTTTTCAGTGGCTATAAGCAGCTTTGTAGATTAAACAAATGTCAAAAATAATGTGAAAGTTTTCAATTTTTGCTTGAAAATGCTGTCCCATAAACAGGGATTTAGGTAGACTGATGGTTACTCATCTTTTGGCTTTATTCTGTCTTTTTAAAATATATTATTTTCAAACTCTGATCTAACTTCATGTTCATCCTTGAAGCTGCACACCACAGTATTTCGCCATGAACACGCCATGACTATGCCATGATCACGCCATGAGCCCCTCATGATCACACCATGAGCACACCATGAGCACGCAATGAACACACCATGAGCACGCAATGAACACACCATGAACACGCCATGAACATGCCATGATCACGCCATGAGCCCCTCATGATCACACCATGAGCCCCTCATCATCACACCATGAGCACACCATGAGCACGCAAGGAACACACCATGAGCATGCAATGAACACACCATGAACATGCCATGAGCACGCCATGAGCAAGCAATGAACACGCCATGAGCACCCCATGATCATGCCATGATCACACCATGAGCACCCCATGAGCATGCCATGAGCACGCCATGAGCACCCCATGAACACGCCATGAGCACGCCATGAGCACCCCATGAGCACGCCATGAGCACGCAATGAACACGCCATGAACATGCCATGGGCACGCCATGAGCACCTCATGAGCACCCCATGAGCACCCCATGAGCACGCCATGAGCACGCAATGAACACGCTATGAACATGCCATGAGCACGCCATGAGCACCTCATGAGCACACCATAGCCCTAATCCTATGCCTAACCCTAACCCTTTTAAAATATATTATTTTCAAACTCTAATCTAACTCCATGTTCATCCTTGAAGCTGCAAACCACAGTATTTCTACTTTGACAGGCTATTTTTCTCTGTGAGATGTGGGCAAACCATGAGCATGCCATGAGCACACCATGAGCACGCCTTGAACACACCATGAGCATGCCTTGAACATGCCATGAACACACCATGAGCACGCCATGAACATGCCATGGGCACGCCATGAGCACGCCATGAGCACACCATAAGCACGCCATGAACACGCCATGAGCACACCATGAGCACACCATGAGCACGCCATGAACACGCCATGAGCACGCCATGGGCACGCCATGAGCACACCATGAGCACGACATGAACACGCCATGGGCACGAAAATGCACGCCTGCTGTGGAGATTTTTTTAAATTGCCTTCTGCAACAAATGCTCAACACGGGTCATGTAAGCAGGTGTTAAAACTTGAAAACCAACGAGACTCACTTCCCAATTCTGGTCCATGTCGGTCCACCTGTTCAGCATGTTGCGTCAGAGATGAGAAGAGAAAATGTGGAGATCAAAAGTGTCAAACACAACAGGTTCCAATCTGGTCAAACCACCAAGCAAACAGTAAAAATGTCTCAGAAAACATTGATTTATTTTATTCATTTAAACTAGTGGAGACAACACAACACTCAGACCTGGGATATGATGTTTGACATTTCACTGTATTTTGCACCAGAAGGTTTAATTAAATGTTGAGATTGTTTCCATTTTCAGAAATAATTGTGTAACTGCTGTTATTTCTTCAATTGGACTTGAAAGAAATTCTACACTTGAGTTTGTTTGCACCTCATCAACATGACTCACTGGCTCAGATAAGTGTCAACAATAGTCTGAGCTCAGCTTTGAGTCCGTATTTATACTTTTATGCATTGTATAATCACGTGGGCTTTTGCTCTTGAAAACAATGCTTTTATAAAGTTAACACAAGAGTCTGTATCACCTGTAGCCCACTGATTCAGAATTATACATGTCACGCCCCACTCCTCAGAGGCCTCCTAGGGGCGTGGCTGGGTGTTCTCCCTCTCTTGTCTCTCCTCCCCTTTTGGTTGCAGGCTGTGTTTAAGGAAGTGGAGCTGCTGAGGGATTAATCTCCTGATTCAGTTCAGCTGCGACGACCGGGTGGAGCTCGTTGTCTCCTGATCAGCTACACCTCTTAAACGGTGCTGGACTCCACTCGGCGCTGGATCGTAACACTCCCTGAGTTAGTATGCCTGTGTATGTTGTCTCCCAGTTTACTATTATATTAATGCCACTTCCTTTTGCTTCCTTTGAAGACTCGCCAGCCTCAGCTTCCTTGGTTTCCTGACCCACCCTGACCAGACCTGACTCTAGCCCCAGTAGCTCCCGCCTCAGCTAGCCGCCTGGACCTCCTGCCTCCGGAGCCTGCAGCACCTTCAGTTCATGCTTGTTAAAAGAATAAACTCTTCCAAGCGTATTCATCTGTCTCCCGCTGGTTTCTCCGCACCTGAGCCTCTGAAGTCCCACCGTAACAGTACGATCCAGCCAACATGAGCTCAGCGGAGAACCGACAAGGAGCAGACTTGACCGCTGCCGTCCAACAGGCCTTGGCGAATCAGGACTCCCGGTTGGGTCATCACGACGCCCTGCTTCAGAGTCTGGTAGAGAATAACCGTGCGATATTAAACCAGGTCTCACAGTTAACCTCCCAGCTCTCTGCTCTCTCTGCTTCACCTAGCACCACGGCACCGGCCCCATCTCCTCAGCCTGACAACCCAGCTCCCCGACCCGACAACCCAGCTCGCCAACCGGCCTACCATTTCCGTGAGCCCCCTGCACCAACTCCTGAGAGGTATGCGGGAGATCTGGGTTCCTGTCAGGCCTTCCTAACCCAGGTGGGCCTGGTTTTCGAGCTGCAACCCTTAACCTACTCATCTGACCGCGCCCGGGTGGCGTACCTGCTGGGACTCCTGTCTGGGTCCGCTAGGGACTGGGGAACCGCCCTGTGGGAGAGCCAGGCCCCAGTTTGCCAGTCCTACCAGTCCTTCATCATGGAGATGAAGGTTTTTGACCATCCGGTCCACGGCATGGATGCTGGGGACCGACTGACACTCATTCGCCAGGGTACTCGCAGCATGGCTGAGTTCGCTGTGGAGTTCCGGACCCTGGCCGCTGGAAGTGGGTGGAATGATCGAGCCCTCCAAGGGGTCTTCTTCCGAGGCCTGCCGGAACACCTGAAGGATGAGTTGGCTGCTCGTGAACGCCCACGAGACCAGGAGGGTCTGGTCTCCCTCTGCATCAGCGTGGATAACCGCATCCGGGAGCGTCAGCGTGAGCGTTCTCCTCGCTGGACCCGGACTACGTCCCAACCTCAGGCCGAGCGGGGCAGTATGGAGGCCTCGTCAACCACCACGGACGCTGAGCCCATGCAGTTAGGTCGGGCTCGCCTCACGCCACAGGAGAGGAGCCATCGCCGGTCGACCAATGCCTGCCTCTACTGTGGAGAGTCGGGTCACTACATCGCCAACTGTCCTCAGCGCCCGGGAAAAGGACGGGCTTCCCAGTAGGTGAGGGGTTACTGGTGAGCCGAACTGTTACTAGTTCCCCTCAACGTCTCCAACTGCCCGGTACTCTCTGTTACCTGACACAGACTTTGTCAGTCTCTGCTCTGGTGGACTCTGGAGCAGAGGAGAATTTTATGGATCTCCAGCTAGCTCGTCAGCTCAAAATCCCATCTGTTCGGCTAGACTCCAAGCTCGAGGCCCGCTCTCTCAATGGTCTGCACTTAGCCCAGGTCAGCCATAAGACGGTCCCTGTCACCTTGGTCCTCGCTGGGAATCACTGGGAGACCCTCACGTTTCACCTGATCAACCACTCTCGACCTCCCCTAGTTCTGGGTTACCCTTGGTTGAGGAGCCACAGCCCCCAGATTGACTGGGAGAAGGAGGAGGTGAGGTCTTGGGGTCCCCTATGTTCAAATAACTGTCTCTGTGCAGCCCTGACCCCCTCAGTTACTCCAAGGCCTGCACCTCCCGAGGTGGTAGACCTCACCACAGTTCCTGCTGCCTACCACGACCTGGCACCAGTTTTTAGTAAGAGTAAAGCACTGTCCCTTCCCCCACACCGGCCTTATGACTGCCCGATCGATCTCCTCGCCGGAACCACACTGCCCCGCAGCCGACTGTACAATCTGTCTCATCCTGAGCGTGCTGCAATGGAGACCTACATCCGGGAATCTCTGGCTGCTGGCATCATTCGTCCCTCCTCGTCCCCAGTGGGAGCTGAGTTCTTCTTCGTCACCAAGAAAGACTGCTCCCTTCGTCCCTGTATCAACTTCAGAGGCTTAAATGACATCACCATCAAGAACCGGTATCCGTTGCCCCTCCTTGACTCTGCGTTCACCCCCCTCCACGGCGCCACCATCTTCACCAAGTTGGATGTCCGGAATGCTTACCACTTGGTACGCATCCGGGAGGGAGACGAGTGGAAGACGGCCTTCAACACCCCCCTTGGACACTTCGAGTACCTGGTGATGCCATTCGAACTCACGAATGCCCCTACAGTCTTTCAGGATCTAATGAACGATATCCTGAGAGACATGATTGACCGGTTCGTGTTCATTTATCTAGACGACATCCTGATCTATTCCCGAGACCCCAAAGAACATGCCCAACACGTCCGCCAAGTCCTGGAGAGGCTCCTGATGAACCAGCTCTACGTCAAGGCCGAGAAATGCGAGTTTCACAAACACACGGTGTCATTTTTGGGGTACATCATTTCCCAAAATGAAATAAAGATGGACCCCACCAAACTCATGGCGGTTCTGGACTGGCCACAGCCTGAGACCCGCAAACGGCTCCAGCGCTTTCTCGGATTTGCAAACTTCTATCGGTGGTTCATCAGAAATTACAGCAGAACAGCAGCTACTCTCACTGCCCTCACCTCGACCTCCCGTCAGTTTGTGTGGACTGCTGAAGCCTCCAGGGCATTCCAAGAACTCAAGAGTCGTTTTACGTCTGCACCCATCGTCACCCAACCTGACCCCAGCCTCCAGTTCGTGGTTGAGGTGGATGCCTCTGACTCCGGTGTGGGAGCCGTTCTCTCCCAACAGTCACACGCAGACAAGAAGCTCCACCCTTGTGCATTCTTTTCCCGTAGGCTCTCCTCTGCAGAACGTAATTATGATATTGGTAATCGGGAGCTGCTTGCGGTAAAACTGGCCCTAGAGGAGTGGAGGCACTGGTTGGAGGGAGTTGAACAACCTTTCATCGTGTGGACGGATCACAAGAACATCGAATACATCGGGTCAGCCAAGCGTCTCAATTCCCGCCAAGCTCGATGGACTTTGTTTTTTGATTGTTTCAGGTTCACGTTGACTTATCGTCCTGGCTCCCGAAACATCAAGGCCGACGCCCTGTCCCGTCAGTTTTCCGTGAAGGAACAGTCTCCAGAACCTGCTCCGATCCTCCCCAAGACCTGCACCATTGGCTCCCTCACATGGGAGATTGAGGACCTGGTTCGACAGGCTCTCCAGCAAAACCTGATCCAGGTGATGGTCCCCCTCATTCCATGTTTGTGCCTGAGTCCGTACGTTCCCAGGTCCTGCAATGGGCCCACTCCTCTCGCCTATCCTGCCACCCGGGCGTATCCCGCACCTTGGGGGTCCTGCAACGGAAGTTCTGGTGGCCTACCTTGGACCGCGACACCAGAGGGTTCGTGGCAGCCTGCACGGTTTGCGCCCGGAACAAGACCTCCCACCAACCAAGCTCGGGTCTCTTACAACCTCTGCCCATCCCAACCCGTCCCTGGTCCCACATTGCAGTCGACTTTGTCACAGGCCTTCCCCACTCCAACAGTAAAACCACTATCTTGACGATAGTGGACCGTTTCTCCAAGGCCGCACATTTCGTTGCCCTGCCAAAGCTCCCCACAGCAAGAGAGACTGCATTTTTTTTTATTCCGGGTACATGGGATCCCCGCTGACATTGTGTCTGACCACGGCCCCCAGTTCACCTCCGAGGTTTGGCGTGCCTTTTGTTCTGTGCTGGGAGCCAAGCTGAGCTTGTCATCTGGTTTCCACCCCCAGTCTAATGGCCAGACCGAGAGGCTCAACCAGGAGATGGAGACCTTCCTCCGATGCGCAGCCTCTGGGAACCCCTCTGCCTGGAGTGATCATCTACCCTGGGTGGAGTATGCGCACAATTCCCACACTAACGCATCCTCTGGCCTCTCACCCTTTCAGTGTTCCTTGGGGTATCAGCCTCCCTTGTTCCCATCCGAGGAACTTGAACTCTCAGTCCCCTCCATTCAGGCATCAATGAAGAGGTGTGAGAGGGTCTGGAAGCGGGCCCGGACAGCACTGGTCCAGGCCTCCAAGAGGATGGAGGTCGAGGCCAACCGAAGACGGGTTGCGGCTCCTGTGTTCTCGCCTGGACAACGAGTGTGGCTTAAAGCCAAGGACCTGCCACTGAGAGTGGAGTCCAGGAAATTGGCACCCCGCTTTGTGGGCCCGTTCGAGATCGAGAGGATCATCAACCCCAGTGCGGTACGCCTTAAGCTTCCCTCCTCGATGCGCATTCACCCCACCTTTCACGTATCTCAGGTGAAACCAGTGGAGGAGAGTAGTCTGGCCCCCCCTGTCCATCCCCCTCCACCACCCAGGATGTTGGATGGTGGCCTGGTCTATTCAGTGCACCGGCTACTGGACGTTCGTCGCCGGGGACGGGGCCTCCAGTACCTGGTGGACTGGGAGGGTTATGGTCCCGAGGAACGCTCCTGGGTTCCCCAGCGACGCATTGAAGACGCAGACCTGATCCGGGAGTTCCACCGTCAGAACCCGGGCCTGCTGAGTCGTGCGCCAGGTGGCGCACGTAGAGGGTAGGGTACTGTCACGCCCCACTCCTTAGAGGCCTCTTGGGGCGTGGTTGGGTGTTCTCCCTCTCCTGTCTCTCCTCTCCTTTTGGTTTCAGGTTGTGGTTAAGGAGGTGGAGCTGCTGAGGGAATCATCACCTAATTCAGTTCAGCTGCGACGACCGGGTGGAGCTCGTTGTCTCCTGATCAGCTACACCTCTTAAACGGTGCTGGACTCCACTCGGCACTGGATCATAACACTCCCTGAGTTAGTAGACCTGCGTGTGCGTTGTCCCAGTTTAGCATCATACTAACGCCGTTTCCTTTTGCTTCCTTTGAAGACTTGCCAGTCTCAGCTTCCTTGGTTCCTGACCCACTGTGATCAGATCCGACTCGTACCCCAGTAGCTCCTGCCTCAGCTAGCCACCTTGACCTCCTGCCTCCGGAGCCTGGAGCACCTTCAGTTCATGCTTGTTAAAAGAATAAACTCTTCCAAGCGTATTCATCCATCTCCCGCTGGTTTCTCCGCACCTGAGCCTCTGAAGTCCCACCGTAACAATACAGTTATTTTACATTCTGTAAAGCTGTACTTTCATTATCCCTGCAACCGGAAAAGGATCATTGCAAAGCATTCCATGCCTTATTTATTGTCAAAATTAATGTTTTTCAGTATTAAGGAATGCATCAGAAGCAAAGGGAGCGGTATCAACAATGTTTTGTTTTAAAAATATCGGATATCGGCACATATCCAATATCATGCATCCTGACTAACACCATTAGGAAACGTTATGCTCTGATGTAGTTTACTTCATCAACAGTAGTTTGAAGCATGTTTACAACAGTAAATGGTGGCCTTCTCCTGCTGTGACATCGTGAGCCAAACAGCATTGATCTGGTTGTGTGCTTGCCATGTGGCTGTGACCCATAAACACATCCAAGCCTTCAGACCTCTCAGTGATATGAACTAGTCATACTTTATTAATCCCCTTGAGAAATTTTTTTTCCCACTCCGCTGTCTTTAAACTGCTATACGCTGTTTCGTCTCCAGCTTTGTGTCTCGTGGAGTAAAGGAGGCAGATTTTTTCTGACTGTACAAACCTAACTGTGAAGGTCTCTCTGTCTCTGTGTGTGTGTGTGTGTGTGTGTGTGTGTGTGTGTGTGTGTGCATGCTGGGAGTGTGGAAGGGCGTGTGTGAGCGGCGAGCATTTGTCACAGTTTTGTGATTTTTTTTTTTTTTCTTGTTCTGTTCTTTGCTAATGTTCACTACACTGTAGTTTAATAATCACAGAGCACCTTTTGTTTTATTTCAACCTTTCTTGGGGTTCGGTGGGTTTGTGTGGCCGTGTTTGCCGGGGACTGGCTGCCGCCATGTCGGACCTCAGCTCATCTCTGCACCTTTCCCTTGCAGCGTGGAGCAGGATGCTCTGGCTGTAGGGGAGAAGGTTGGTTACAGCAGGTGGAGCAGGTGGAGCAGAATGCTCTGGCTTTGGGGGAGAAGGTTGGTTACAGCAGGTGGAGCAGGTGGAGCAGAATGCTCTGGCTGTGGGGGTGAAGGTTGGTTACAGCAGATGGAGCAGGTGGAGCAGGTTGCTCTGGCAGTGGGGGAGAAGTTGGTTACAGCAGGTGGAGCAGGTGGAGCAGGTTGCTCTGGCTGTGGGGGAGAAGGTTGGTTACAGCAGGTGGAGCAGGTGGAGCAGAATGCTCTGGCTGTGGGGGAGAAGGTTGGTTACAGCAGGTGGAACAGGTGGAGCAGGTTGCTCTGGCAGTGGGGGAGAAGGTTGGTTACAGCAGGTGGAGCAGGTGGAGCAGGTTGCTCTGGCTGTGGGGGAGAAGGTTGGTTACAGCAGGTGGAGCAGGTGGAGCAGAATGCTCTGGCTGTGGGGGAGAAGGTTGGTTACAGCAGGTGGAGCAGATTGCTCTGGCTGTGGTGGAGAAGGTCGGTTACAGCAGGTGAAGCAGGTGGAGCAGGTTGCTCTGGCTGTGGAAGAGAAGGTTGGTTACAGCAGGTGGAGCAGGATGCTCTGGCTGTGGGGGAGAAGGTTGGTTACAGCAGGTGGAGCAGGTGGAGCAGGTTGCTCTGGCAGTGGGGGAGAAGTTGGTTACAGCAGGTGGAGCAGGTGGAGCAGGTTGCTCTGGCTGTGGGGGAGAAGGTTGGTTACAGCAGGTGGAGCAGGTGGAGCAGAATGCTCTGGCTGTGGGGGAGAAGGTTGGTTACAGCAGGTGGAGCAGGTGGAGCAGGATGCTCTGGCTGTGGGGGAGAAGGTTGGTTACAGCAGGTGGAGCAGGTGGAGCAGGTTGCTCTGGCAGTGGGGGAGAAGGTTGGTTACAGCAGGTGGAGAGGGTGGAGCAGAATGCTCTGGCTGTGGGGGAGAAGGTTGGTTACAGCAGGTGGAGCAGATTGCTCTGGCTGTGGGGGAGAAGGTTGGTTACAGCAGGTGGAGAGGGTGGAGCAGAATGCTCTGGCTGTGGGGGAGAAGGTTGGTTACAGCAGGTGGAGCAGATTGCTCTGGCTGTGGGGGAGAAGGTTGGTTACAGCAGGTGGAGAGGGTGGAGCAGAATGCTCTGGCTGTGGGGGAGAAGGTTGGTTACAGCAGGTGGAGCAGATTGCTCTGGCTGTGGGGGAGAAGGTTGGTTACAGCAGGTGGAGCAGGTGGAGCAGGATGCTCTGGCTGTGGAAGAGAAGGTTGGTTACAGCAGGTGGAGCAGGTGGAGCAGGATGCTCTGGCTGTGGGGGAGAAGGTTGGCTACAGCAGGTGGAGCAGGTGGAGCAGGATGCTTGGGGTGTGGGGGAGAAGGTTGGTTACAGCAGGTGGAGCAGGATGCTCTGGCTGTGGGGGAGAAGGTTGGTTACAGCAGGTGGAGCAGGATGCTCTGGCTGTGGGGGAGAAGGTTGGTTATTGCAGGTGGAGCAGGTGGAGCAGGTTGCTCTGGTTGTGGGGGAGAAGGTTGGTTATTGCAGGTGGAGCAGGTGGAGCAGGATGCTCTGGCTGTGGGGGAGAAGGTTGGTTATTGCAGGTGGAGCAGGTGGAGCAGGATGCTCTGGCTGTGGGGGAGAAGGTTGGTTACAGCAGGTGGAGCAGGTGGAGAAGGATGCTCTCGCTGTGGGGGAGAAGGTTGGTTACAGCAGGTGGAGCAGGTGGAGCAGGATGCTCTGGCTGAGGGGGAGAAGCTTGGTTACAGCAGGTGGAGCAGGATGCTCTGGCTGTGGGGGAGAAGGTTGGCTACAGCAGGTGGTGCAGGTGGAGCAGGATGCTTGGGCTGTGGGGGAGAAGGTTGGTTACAGCAGGTGGAGCAGGTGGAGCAGGATGCTCTGGCTGTGGGGGAGAAGGTTGGCTACAGCAGGTGGAGCAGGTGGAGCAGGATGCTTGGGCTGTGGGGGAGAAGGTTGGTTACAGCAGGTGGAGCAGGATGCTCTGGCTGTGGGGGAGAAGGTTGGTTACAGCAGGTGGAGCAGGTGGAGCAGGATGCTCTGGCTGTGGGGGTGAAGGTTGGTTACAGCAGATGGAGCAGGTGGAGCAGGTTGCTCTGGCAGTGGGGGAGAAGTTGGTTACAGCAGGTGGAGCAGGTGGAGCAGGTTGCTCTGGCTGTGGGGGAGAAGGTTGGTTACAGCAGGTGGAGCAGGTGGAGCAGGATGCTCTGGCTGTGGGGGAGAAGGTTGGTTATTGCAGGTGGAGCAGGTGGAGCAGGTTGCTCTGGCTGTGGGGGAGAAGGTTGGTTACAGCAGGTGGAGCAGGTGGAGCCGGTTTGCTCTGGCTGTGGGGGAGAAGGTTGGTTACAGCAGGTGGAGCAGGTGGAGCAGGATGCTCTGGCTGTGGGGGAGAAGGTTGGTTACAGCAGGTGGAGCAGGATGCTCTGGCTGTGGGGGAGAAGGTTGGTTACAGCAGGTGGAGCAGGTGGAGCAGGATGCTCTGGCTGTGGGGGTGAAGGTTGGTTACAGCAGATGGAGCAGGTGGAGCAGGTTGCTCTGGCAGTGGGGGAGAAGTTGGTTACAGCAGGTGGAGCAGGTTGCTCTGGCTGTGGGGGAGAAGGTTGGTTACAGCAGGTGGAGCAGGTTGCTCTGGCTGTGGGGGAGAAGGTTGGTTACAGCAGGTGGAGCAGGATGCTCTGGCTGTGGGGGAGAAGGTTGGTTACAGCAGGTGGAGCAGGTGGAGCAGGATGCTCTGGCTGTGGGGGAGAAGGTTGGTTATTGCAGGTGGAGCAGGTGGAGCAGGTGGACCAGGTTGCTCTGGCTGTGGGGGAGAAGGTTGGTTACAGCAGGTGGAGCAGGTGGAGCCGGTTGCTCTGGCTGTGGGGGAGAAGGTTGGTTACAGCAGGTGGAGCAGGTGGAGCAGGATGCTCTGGCTGTGGGGGAGAAGGTTGGCTACAGCAGGTGGAGCAGGATGTTCTGGCTGGGGGGGAGAAGGTTGGTTACAGCAGGTGGAGCAGGTGGAGCAGGATGCTCTGGCTGTGGGGGAGAAGGTTGGTTGCAGCAGGTGGAGCAGGTGGAGCAGGATGCTCTGGCCGTGGGGGAGAAGGTTTGTTACAGCAGGTGGAGCAGGATGCTCTGGCTGTGGGGGAGAAGGTTGGTTACAAAAGGTGGAGCAGGTTGCTCTGGCTGTGGGGGAGAAGGTTGGTTACAGCAGGTGGAGCAGGTGGAGCAGGATGCTATGGCTGTGGGGGAGAAGGTTGGTTTCAGCAGGTGGAGCAGGTGGAGAAGGATGCTCTCGCTGTGGGGGAGAAGGTTGGTTACAGCAGGTGGAGCAGGTGGAGCAGGATGCTCTGGCTGAGGGGGAGAAGCTTGGTTACAGCAGGTGGAGCAGGATGCTCTGGCTGTGGGGGAGAAGGTTGGCTACAGCAGGTGGTGCAGGTGGAGCAGGATGCTTGGGCTGTGGGGGAGAAGGTTGGTTACAGCAGGTGGAGCAGGTGGAGCAGGATGCTCTGGCTGTGGGGGAGAAGGTTGGCTACAGCAGGTGGAGCAGGTGGAGCAGGATGCTTGGGCTGTGGGGGAGAAGGTTGGTTACAGCAGGTGGAGCAGGATGCTCTGGCTGTGGGGGAGAAGGTTGGTTACAGCAGGTGGAGCAGGTGGAGCAGGATGCTCTGGCTGTGGGGGTGAAGGTTGGTTACAGCAGATGGAGCAGGTGGAGCAGGTTGCTCTGGCAGTGGGGGAGAAGTTGGTTACAGCAGGTGGAGCAGGTGGAGCAGGTTGCTCTGGCTGTGGGGGAGAAGGTTGGTTACAGCAGGTGGAGCAGGTTGCTCTGGCTGTGGGGGAGAAGGTTGGTTACAGCAGGTGGAGCAGGTGGAGCAGGATGCTCTGGCTGTGGGGGAGAAGGTTGGTTATTGCAGGTGGAGCAGGTGGAGCAGGTTGCTCTGGCTGTGGGGGAGAAGGTTGGTTACAGCAGGTGGAGCAGGTGGAGCCGGTTGCTCTGGCTGTGGGGGAGAAGGTATGTTACAGCAGGTGGAGCAGGATGCTCTGGCTGTGGGGGAGAAGGTTGGTTACAGCAGGTGGAGCAGGATGCTCTGGCTGTGGGGGAGAAGGTTGGTTGCAGCAGGTGGAGCAGGATGCTCTGGCCGTGGGGGAGAAGGTTTGTTACAGCAGGTGGAGCAGGTGGAGCAGGATGCTCTGGCTGTGGGGGAGAAGGTTGGTTACAACAGGTGGAGCAGGTTGCTCTGGCTGTGGGGGAGAAGGTTGGTTACAGCAGGTGGAGCAGGATGCTCTAGCTGTGGGGGAGAAGGTTGGTTACAGCAGGTGGAGCAGGTGGAGCAGGATGCTCTGGCTGTGGGGGAGAAGGTTGGTTACAGCAGGTGGAGCAGGTGGAGCAGGTTGCTCTGGCTGTGGGGGAGAAGGTTGGTTACAGCAGGTGGAGCAGGTGGAGTAGGATGCTCTGGCTGTGGGGGAGAAGGTTGGTTACAGCAGGTGGAGAAGGTGGAGCAGGATGCTCTGGATGTGGGGGAGAAGGTTGGTAACAGCAGGTGGAGCAGGTTGCTTACAGCAGGTGGAGCAGGTTGCTCTGGCTGTGGGGGAGAAGGTTGGTTACAGCAGGTGGAGCAGGTTGCTCTGGCTGTGGGGGAGAAGGTTGGTTACAACAGGTGGAGCAGGTTGCTCTGGCTGTGGGGGAGAAGGTTGGTTACAGCAGGTGGAGCAGGATGCTCTGGCTGTGGGGGAGAAGGTTGGTTACAGCAGGTGGAGCAGGTGGAGCAGGATGCTCTGGCTGTGGGGGAGAAGGTTGGTACAGCAGGTGGAGCAGGTGGAGCAGGTTGCTCTGGCTGTGGGGGAGAAGGTTGGTTACAGCAGGTGGAGCAGGTGGAGTAGGATGCTCTGGCTGTGGGGGAGAAGGTTGGTTACAGCAGGTGGAGAAGGTGGAGCAGGATGCTCTGGCTGTGGGGGAGAAGGTTGGTAACAGCAGGTGGAGCAGGTTGCTTACAGCAGGTGGAGCAGGTTGCTCTGGCTGTGGGGGAGAAGGTTGGTAACAGCAGGTGGAGCAGGTTGCTTACAGCTGGTGGAGCAGGTTGCTCTGGCTGTGGGGGAGAAGGTTGGTTACAGCAGGTGGAGCAGGTGGAGCAGGTTGCTCTGGCTGTGGGGGAGAAGGTTGGTTACAGCAGGTGGAGCAGGTGGAGTAGGATGCTCTGGCTGTGGGGGAGAAGGTTGGTTACAGCAGGTGGAGAAGGATGCTCTGGCTGTGGGGGAGAAGGTTGGTTACAGCAGGTGGAGCAGGTGGAGCAGGATGCTCTGGCTGTGGGGGAGAAGGTTGGTTACAGCAGGTGGAGCAGGTGGAGCAGGTTGCTCTGGCTGTGGGGGAGAAGGTTGGTTACAGCAGGTGGAGCAGGTGGAGTAGGATGCTCTGGCTGTGGGGGAGAAGGTTGGTTACAGCAGGTGGAGAAGGTGGAGCAGGATGCTCTGGATGTGGGGGAGAAGGTTGGTAACAGCAGGTGGAGCAGGTTGCTTACAGCAGGTGGAGCAGGTTGCTCTGGCTGTGGGGGAGAAGGTTGGTTACAGCAGGTGGAGCAGGTTGCTCTGGCTGTGGGGGAGAAGGTTGGTTACAACAGGTGGAGCAGGTTGCTCTGGCTGTGGGGGAGAAGGTTGGTTACAGCAGGTGGAGCAGGATGCTCTGGCTGTGGGGGAGAAGGTTGGTTACAGCAGGTGGAGCAGGTGGAGCAGGATGCTCTGGCTGTGGGGGAGAAGGTTGGTTACAGCAGGTGGAGCAGGTGGAGCAGGTTGCTCTGGCTGTGGGGGAGAAGGTTGGTTACAGCAGGTGGAGCAGGTGGAGTAGGATGCTCTGGCTGTGGGGGAGAAGGTTGGTTACAGCAGGTGGAGAAGGTGGAGCAGGATGCTCTGGCTGTGGGGGAGAAGGTTGGTAACAGCAGGTGGAGCAGGTTGCTTACAGCAGGTGGAGCAGGTTGCTCTGGCTGTGGGGGAGAAGGTTGGTAACAGCAGGTGGCGCAGGTTGCTTACAGCTGGTGGAGCAGGTTGCTCTGGCTGTGGGGGAGAAGGTTGGTTACAGCAGGTGGAGCAGGTGGAGCAGGTTGCTCTGGCTGTGGGGGAGAAGGTTGGTTACAGCAGGTGGAGCAGGTGGAGTAGGATGCTCTGGCTGTGGGGGAGAAGGTTGGTTACAGCAGGTGGAGAAGGATGCTCTGGCTGTGGGGGAGAAGGTTGGTTACAGCAGGTGGAGAAGGTGGAGCAGGATGCTCTGGATGTGGGGGAGAAGGTTGGTAACAGCAGGTGGAGCAGGTTGCTTACAGCAGGTGGAGCAGGTTGCTCTGGCTGTGGGGGAGAAGGTTGGTTACAGCAGGTGGAGCAGGTTGCTCTGGCTGTGGGGGAGAAGGTTGGTTACAACAGGTGGAGCAGGTTGCTCTGGCTGTGGGGGAGAAGGTTGGTTACAGCAGGTGGAGCAGGATGCTCTGGCTGTGGGGGAGAAGGTTGGTTACAGCAGGTGGAGCAGGTGGAGCAGGATGCTCTGGCTGTGGGGGAGAAGGTTGGTTACAGCAGGTGGAGCAGGTGGAGCAGGTTGCTCTGGCTGTGGGGGAGAAGGTTGGTTACAGCAGGTGGAGCAGGTGGAGTAGGATGCTCTGGCTGTGGGGGAGAAGGTTGGTTACAGCAGGTGGAGAAGGTGGAGCAGGATGCTCTGGCTGTGGGGGAGAAGGTTGGTAACAGCAGGTGGAGCAGGTTGCTTACAGCAGGTGGAGCAGGTTGCTCTGGCTGTGGGGGAGAAGGTTGGTAACAGCAGGTGGAGCAGGTTGCTTACAGCTGGTGGAGCAGGTTGCTCTGGCTGTGGGGGAGAAGGTTGGTTACAGCAGGTGGAGCAGGTGGAGCAGGTTGCTCTGGCTGTGGGGGAGAAGGTTGGTTACAGCAGGTGGAGCAGGTGGAGTAGGATGCTCTGGCTGTGGGGGAGAAGGTTGGTTACAGCAGGTGGAGCAGGTTGCTTACAGCAGGTGGAGCAGGTTGCTCTGGCTGTGGGGGAGAAGGTTGGTTACAGCAGGTGGAGCAGGTTGCTCTGGCTGTGGGGGAGAAGGTTGGTTACAACAGGTGGAGCAGGTTGCTCTGGCTGTGGGGGAGAAGGTTGGTTACAGCAGGTGGAGCAGGATGCTCTGGCTGTGGGGGAGAAGGTTGGTTACAGCAGGTGGAGCAGGTGGAGCAGGATGCTCTGGCTGTGGGGGAGAAGGTTGGTTACAGCAGGTGGAGCAGGTGGAGCAGGTTGCTCTGGCTGTGGGGGAGAAGGTTGGTTACAGCAGGTGGAGCAGGTGGAGTAGGATGCTCTGGCTGTGGGGGAGAAGGTTGGTTACAGCAGGTGGAGAAGGTGGAGCAGGATGCTCTGGCTGTGGGGGAGAAGGTTGGTAACAGCAGGTGGAGCAGGTTGCTTACAGCAGGTGGAGCAGGTTGCTCTGGCTGTGGGGGAGAAGGTTGGTAACAGCAGGTGGAGCAGGTTGCTTACAGCTGGTGGAGCAGGTTGCTCTGGCTGTGGGGGAGAAGGTTGGTTACAGCAGGTGGAGCAGGTGGAGCAGGTTGCTCTGGCTGTGGGGGAGAAGGTTGGTTACAGCAGGTGGAGCAGGTGGAGTAGGATGCTCTGGCTGTGGGGGAGAAGGTTGGTTACAGCAGGTGGAGAAGGATGCTCTGGCTGTGGGGGAGAAGGTTGGTTACAGCAGGTGGAGCAGGATGCTCTGGCTGTGGGGGAGAAGGTTGGTTACAGCAGGTGGAGCAGGTGGAGCAGGTTGCTCTGGCTGTGGGGGAGAAGGTTGGTTACAGCAGATGGAGCAGGTGGAGCAGGTTGCTCTGGCTGTGGGGGAGAAGGTTGGTTACAGCAGGTGGAGCAGGTTGGTTTCAGCAGGTGGAGCAGGTGGAGCAGGTTGCTCTGGCTGTGGGGGAGAAGGTTGGTTACAGCAGGTGGAGCAGGATGCTCTAGCTGTGGGGGAGAAGGTTGGTCACAGCAGGTGGAGCAGGATCCTCTGGCTGTGGGGGAGAAGGTTGGTTACAGCAGGTGGAGCAGGTTGCTCTAGCTGTGGGGGAGAAGGTTGGTTACAGCAGGTGGAGCAGGTGGCGCAGGATGCTCTAGCTGTGGGGGAGAAGGTTGGTTACAGCATGTGGAGCAGGTGGAGCAGGTGGAGCAGGTTGCTCTGGCTGTGGGGGAGAAGGTTGGCTACAGCAGGTGGAGCAGGTGGAGTAGGATGCTCTAGCTGTGGGGGAGAAAGTTGGTTACAGCAGGTGGAGAAGGTGGAGCAGGATGCTCTGGCTGTGGGGGAGAAGGTTGGTAACAGCAGATGGAGCAGGTTGCTTACAGCAGGTGGAGCAGGTTGCTCTGGCTTTGGGGGAGAAGGTTGGTTACAGCAGGTGGAGCAGGTGGAGCAGGTTGCTCTGGCTTTGGAAGAGCAGGTTGGTTACAGCAGGTGGAGCAGGTGGAGCAGATTGCTCTGGCTGTGGGGGAGAAGGTTGGCTACAGAAGGTGGTGCAGGTGGAGCAGGATGCTCTGGATGTGGGGGAGAAGGTTGGTAACAGCAGGTGGAGCAGGTTGCTTACAGCAGGTGGAGCAGGTTGCTCTGGCTGTGGGGGAGAAGGTTGGTTACAGCAGGTGGAGCAGGTTGCTCTGGCTGTGGGGGAGAAGGTTGGTTACAACAGGTGGAGCAGGTTGCTCTGGCTGTGGGGGAGAAGGTTGGTTACAGCAGGTGGAGCAGGATGCTCTGGCTGTGGGGGAGAAGGTTGGTTACAGCAGGTGGAGCAGGTGGAGCAGGATGCTCTGGCTGTGGGGGAGAAGGTTGGTTACAGCAGGTGGAGCAGGTGGAGCAGGTTGCTCTGGCTGTGGGGGAGAAGGTTGGTTACAGCAGGTGGAGCAGGTGGAGTAGGATGCTCTGGCTGTGGGGGAGAAGGTTGGTTACAGCAGGTGGAGAAGGTGGAGCAGGATGCTCTGGCTGTGGGGGAGAAGGTTGGTAACAGCAGGTGGAGCAGGTTGCTTACAGCAGGTGGAGCAGGTTGCTCTGGCTGTGGGGGAGAAGGTTGGTAACAGCAGGTGGAGCAGGTTGCTTACAGCTGGTGGAGCAGGTTGCTCTGGCTGTGGGGGAGAAGGTTGGTTACAGCAGGTGGAGCAGGTGGAGCAGGTTGCTCTGGCTGTGGGGGAGAAGGTTGGTTACAGCAGGTGGAGCAGGTGGAGTAGGATGCTCTGGCTGTGGGGGAGAAGGTTGGTTACAGCAGGTGGAGAAGGATGCTCTGGCTGTGGGGGAGAAGGTTGGTTACAGCAGGTGGAGAAGGTGGAGCAGGATGCTCTGGATGTGGGGGAGAAGGTTGGTAACAGCAGGTGGAGCAGGTTGCTTACAGCAGGTGGAGCAGGTTGCTCTGGCTGTGGGGGAGAAGGTTGGTTACAGCAGGTGGAGCAGGTTGCTCTGGCTGTGGGGGAGAAGGTTGGTTACAACAGGTGGAGCAGGTTGCTCTGGCTGTGGGGGAGAAGGTTGGTTACAGCAGGTGGAGCAGGATGCTCTGGCTGTGGGGGAGAAGGTTGGTTACAGCAGGTGGAGCAGGTGGAGCAGGATGCTCTGGCTGTGGGGGAGAAGGTTGGTTACAGCAGGTGGAGCAGGTGGAGCAGGTTGCTCTGGCTGTGGGGGAGAAGGTTGGTTACAGCAGGTGGAGCAGGTGGAGTAGGATGCTCTGGCTGTGGGGGAGAAGGTTGGTTACAGCAGGTGGAGAAGGTGGAGCAGGATGCTCTGGCTGTGGGGGAGAAGGTTGGTAACAGCAGGTGGAGCAGGTTGCTTACAGCAGGTGGAGCAGGTTGCTCTGGCTGTGGGGGAGAAGGTTGGTAACAGCAGGTGGAGCAGGTTGCTTACAGCTGGTGGAGCAGGTTGCTCTGGCTGTGGGGGAGAAGGTTGGTTACAGCAGGTGGAGCAGGTGGAGCAGGTTGCTCTGGCTGTGGGGGAGAAGGTTGGTTACAGCAGGTGGAGCAGGTGGAGTAGGATGCTCTGGCTGTGGGGGAGAAGGTTGGTTACAGCAGGTGGAGAAGGATGCTCTGGCTGTGGGGGAGAAGGTTGGTTACAGCAGGTGGAGCAGGATGCTCTGGCTGTGGGGGAGAAGGTTGGTTACAGCAGGTGGAGCAGGTGGAGCAGGTTGCTCTGGCTGTGGGGGAGAAGGTTGGTTACAGCAGATGGAGCAGGTGGAGCAGGTTGCTCTGGCTGTGGGGGAGAAGGTTGGTTACAGCAGGTGGAGCAGGTTGGTTTCAGCAGGTGGAGCAGGTGGAGCAGGTTGCTCTGGCTGTGGGGGAGAAGGTTGGTTACAGCAGGTGGAGCAGGATGCTCTAGCTGTGGGGGAGAAGGTTGGTCACAGCAGGTGGAGCAGGATCCTCTGGCTGTGGGGGAGAAGGTTGGTCACAGCAGGTGGAGCAGGATCCTCGGGCTGTGGGGGAGAAGGTTGGTCACAGCAGGTGGAGCAGGATCCTCTGGCTGTGGGGGAGAAGGTTGGTCACAGCAGGTGGAGCAGGATCCTCTAGCTGTGGGGGAGAAGGTTGGTTACAGCAGGTGGAGCAGGTGGCGCAGGATGCTCTAGCTGTGGGGGAGAAGGTTGGTTACAGCATGTGGAGCAGGTGGAGCAGGTGGAGCAGGTTGCTCTGGCTGTGGGGGAGAAGGTTGGTTACAGCAGGTGGAGCAGGTGGAGCAGGATGCTCTGGCTGTGGGGGAGAAGGTTGGTTACAGCAGGTGGAGCAGGTGGAGCAGGTTGCTCTGGCTGTGGGGGAGAAGGTTGGTTACAGCAGGTGGAGCAGGTGGAGTAGGATGCTATGGCTGTGGGGGAGAAGGTTGGTTACAGCAGGTGGAGAAGGTGGAGCAGGATGCTCTGGCTGTGGGGGAGAAGGTTGGTAACAGCAGGTGGAGCAGGTTGCTTACAGCAGGTGGAGCAGGTTGCTCTGGCTGTGGGGGAGAAGGTTGGTTACAGCAGGTGGAGCAGGTGGAGCAGGTTGCTCTGGCTGTGGGGGAGAAGGTTGGTTACAGCAGGTGGAGCAGGTGGAGTAGGATGCTCTGGCTGTGGGGGAGAAGGTTGGTTACAGCAGGTGGAGAAGGATTCTCTGGCTGTGGGGGAGAAGGTTGGTTACAGCAGGTGGAGCAGGATGCTCTGGCTGTGGGGGAGAAGGTTGGTTACAGCAGGTGGAGCAGGTGGAGCAGGTTGCTCTGGCTGTGGGGGAGAAGGTTGGTTACAGCAGATGGAGCAGGTGGAGCAGGTTGCTCTGGCTGTGGGGGAGAAGGTTGGTTACAGCAGGTGGAGCAGGTTGGTTTCAGCAGGTGGAGCAGGTGGAGCAGGTTGCTCTGGCTGTGGGGGAGAAGGTTGGTTACAGCAGGTGGAGCAGGATGCTCTAGCTGTGGGGGAGAAGGTTGGTCACAGCAGGTGGAGCAGGATCCTCTGGCTGTGGGGGAGAAGGTTGGTCACAGCAGGTGGAGCAGGATCCTCTGGCTGTGGGGGAGAAGGTTGGTCACAGCAGGTGGAGCAGGATCCTCTGGCTGTGGGGGAGAAGGTTGGTCACAGCAGGTGGAGCAGGATCCTCTAGTTGTGGGGGAGAAGGTTGGTTACAGCAGGTGGAGCAGGTGGCGCAGGATGCTCTAGCTGTGGGGGAGAAGGTTGGTTACAGCATGTGGAGCAGGTGGAGCAGGTGGAGCAGGTTGCTCTGGCTGTGGGGGAGAAGGTTGGCTACAGCAGGTGGAGCAGGTGGAGTAGGATGCTCTAGCTGTGGGGGAGAAAGTTGGTTACAGCAGGTGGAGAAGGTGGAGCAGGATGCTCTGGCTGTGGGGGAGAAGGTTGGTAACAGCAGATGGAGCAGGTTGCTTACAGCAGGTGGAGCAGGTTGCTCTGGCTTTGGGGGAGAAGGTTGGTTACAGCAGGTGGAGCAGGTGGAGCAGGTTGCTCTGGCTTTGGAAGAGCAGGTTGGTTACAGCAGGTGGAGCAGGTGGAGCAGATTGCTCTGGCTGTGGGGGAGAAGGTTGGCTACAGAAGGTGGTGCAGGTGGAGCAGGATGCTTGGGCTGTGGGGGAGAAGGTTGGTTACAGCAGGTGGAGCAGGTGGAGCAGGATACTCTGGCTGTGGGGGAGAAGGTTGGTTGCAGCAGGTGGAGCAGGTGGAGCAGGATGCTCTGGCTGTGGGGGAGAAGGTTGGTTATAGCAGGTGGAGCAGGTGGAGTAGGATGCTCTGGCTGTGGGGGAGAAGGTTGGTTACAGCAGGTGGAGCAGGTGGAGCAGGTTGCTCTGGCTTTGGAAGAGAAGGTTGGTTACAGCAGGTGGAGCAGGTGGAGCAGGTTGCTCTGGCTGTGGGGGAGAAGGTTGGCTACAGCAGGTGGTGCAGGTGGAGCAGGATGCTTGGGCTGTGGGGGAGAAGGTTGGTTACAGCAGGTGGAGCAGGTGGAGCAGGATACTCTGGCTGTGGGGGAGAAGGTTGGTTGCAGCAGGTGGAGCAGGATGCTCTGGCTGTGGGGGAGAAGGTCGGTTACAGCAGGTGGAGCAGGTTGCTCTGGCTGTGGGGGAGAAGGTTGGTTACAGCAGGTGGAGCAGGTGGAGCAGGATGCTCTGGCTGTGGGGGAGAAGGTTGGTTACAGAAGGTGGAGCAGGTGGAGCAGGATGCTCTGGCTGTGGGGGAGAAGGTTGGTTGCAGCAGGTGGAGCAGGATGCTCTGGCTGTGGGGGAGAAGGTTTGTTACAGCAGGTGGAGCAGGTGGAGCAGGATGCTCTGGCTGTGGGGGAGAAGGTGGGTTACAACAGGTGGAGCAGGTTGCTCTGGCTGTGGGGGAGAAGGTTGGTTACAGCAGGTGGAGCAGGTGGAGCAGGATGCTCTGGCTGTGGGGGAGAAGGTGGGTTACAACAGGTGGAGCAGGTTGCTCTGGCTGTGGGGGAGAAGGTTGGTCACAGCAGGTGGAGCAGGTGGAGCAGGTTGCTCTGGCTGTGGGGGAGAAGGTTGGCTACAGCAGGTGGTGCAGGTGGAGCAGGATGCTTGGGCTGTGGGGGAGAAGGTTGGTTACAGCAGGTGGAGCAGGTGGAGCAGGATACTCTGGCTGTGGGGGAGAAGGTTGGTTGCAGCAGGTGGAGCAGGATGCTCTGGCTGTGGGGGAGAAGGTCGGTTACAGCAGGTGGAGCAGGTTGCTCTGGCTGTGGGGGAGAAGGTTGGTTACAGCAGGTGGAGCAGGTGGAGCAGGATGCTCTGGCTGTGGGGGAGAAGGTTGGTTACAGAAGGTGGAGCAGGTGGAGCAGGATGCTCTGGCTGTGGGGGAGAAGGTTGGTTGCAGCAGGTGGAGCAGGATGCTCTGGCTGTGGGGGAGAAGGTTTGTTACAGCAGGTGGAGCAGGTGGAGCAGGATGCTCTGGCTGTGGGGGAGAAGGTGGGTTACAACAGGTGGAGCAGGTTGCTCTGGCTGTGGGGGAGAAGGTTGGTTACAGCAGGTGGAGCAGGTGGAGCAGGATGCTCTGGCTGTGGGGGAGAAGGTGGGTTACAACAGGTGGAGCAGGTTGCTCTGGCTGTGGGGGAGAAGGTTGGTCACAGCAGGTGGAGCAGGATCCTCTGGCTGTGGGGGAGAAGGTTGGTTACAGCAGGTGGAGCAGGTGGCGCAGGTGGAGCAGGTTGCTCTGGCTGTGGGGGAGAAGGTTGGTTACAGCAGGTGGAGCAGGTGGAGTAGGATGCTCTGGCTGTGGGGGAAAAGGTTGGTTACAGCAGGTGGAGAAGGTGGAGCAGGATGCTCTGGTTGTGGGGGAGAAGGTTGCTTACAGCAGGTGGAGCAGGTTGCTTACAGCAGGTGGAGCAGGTTGCTCTGGCTGTGGGGGAGAAGGTTGGTTACAGCAGGTGGAGCAGGTTGCTCTGGCTTTGGGGGAGAAGGTTGGTTACAGCAGGTGGAGCAGGTGGAGCAGGTTGCTCTGGCTGTGGGGGAGAAGGTTGGGTACAGCAGATGGAGCAGGTGGAGCAGGTTGCTCTGGCTGTGGGGGAGAAGGTTGGTTACAGCAGGTGGAGCAGGTTGATCTGGCTGTGGGGGAGAAGGTTGGTTACAGCAGGTGGAGCAGGTGGAGCAGGTGGAGCAGGTTGCTCTGGCTGTGGGGGAGAAGGTCGGTTACTGCAGGTGGAGCAGGATGCTCTGGCTGTGGGGGAGAAGGTTGGTTACAGCAGGTGGAGCAGGTGGAGCAGGATGCTCTGGCTGTGGGGGAGACGGTTGGTTACAGCAGGTGGAGCAGGTGGAGCAGGTTGCTCTGGCTGTGGGGGAGAAGGTTGGGTACAGCAGATGGAGCAGGTGGAGCAGGTTGCTCTGGCTGTGGGGGAGAAGGTTGGTTACAGCAGGTGGAGCAGGTTGCTCTGGCTGTGGGGGAGAAGGTTGGTTACAGCAGGTGGAGCAGGATGCTCTGGCTGTGGGGGAGAAGGTTGGTTACAGCAGGTGGAGCAGGATGCTCTGGCTGTGGGGGAGAAGGTTGATCACAGCAGGTGGAGCAGGATCCTCTGGCTGTGGGGGAGAAGGTTGGTTACAGCAGGTGGAGTAGGTGGAGCAGGATGCTCCGGCTGTGGGGGAGATGGTTGGTTACAGCAGGTGGAGCAAGTGGAGTAGGATGCTCTGGCTGTGGGGGAGAAGGTTGGTTACAGCAGGTGGAGTAGGTGGAGCAGGATGCTCTGGCTGTGGGGGAGAAGGTTGGTTACAGCAGGTGGAGCAGGTGGAGCAGGTTGCTCTGGCTGTGGGGGAGAAGGATGGTTACAGCAGATGGAGCAGGTGGAGCAGGTTGATCTGGCTTTGGGGGAGAAGGTTGGTTACAGCAGGTGGAGCAGGTTGGTTTCAGCAGGTGGAGCAGGTGGAGCAGGATGCTCTGGCTGTGGGGGAGAAGGTTTGTTACACCAGGTGGAGTAGGATGCTGTGGCTGTGGGGGAGAAGGTTGGTTACAGCAGGTGGAGCAGGATGCTCTAGCTCTGGGGGAGAAGGTTGGTCACAGCAGGTGGAGCAGGACCCTCTGGCTGTGGGGGAGAAGGTTGGTTACAGCAGGTGGAGCAGGTGGAGCAGGTTGCTCTGGCTGTGGGGGAGAAGGTTGGCTACAGCAGGTGGAGCAGGTGGAGTAGGATGCTCTGGCTGTGGGGGAGAAGGTTGGTTACAGCAGGTGGAGAAGGTGGAGCAGGATGCTCTGGCTGTGGGGGAGAAGGTTGGTAACAGCAGGTGGAGCAGGTTGCTCTGGCTGTGGGGGAGAAGGTTGGTTACAGCAGGTGGAGCAGGTGGAGCAGGTGGAGCAGGATGCTCTGGCTGTGGGGGCGAAGGTTGGTTACAGCAGGTGGAGCAGGTGGAGCAGGATGCTCTGGCTGTGGGGGAGAAGGTTGGTTACAGCAGGTGGAGCAGGTGGAGTAGGTTGCTCTGGCTGTGGGGGAGAAGGTTGGTTACAGCAGGTGGAGCAGGTTGCTCTGGCTGTGGGGGAGAAGGTTGGTTACAGCAGGTGGAGCAGGTCGCTCTGGCTGTGGGGGAGAAGGTTGGTAACAGCAGGTGGAGCAGGTTGCTCTGGCTGTGGGGGAGAAGGTTGGTTACAGCAGGTGGAGCAGGTGGAGCAGGACGCTCTGGCTGTGGGGGAGAAGGTTGGTTACAGCAGGTGGAGCAGGTGGAGCAGGATGCTCTGGCTGTGGGGGAGAAGGTTGGTTATTGCAGGTGGAGCAGGTGGAGCAGGTTGCTCTGGCTGTGGGGGAGAAGGTTGGTTACAGCAGGTGGAGCAGGTGGAGCCGGCTGCTCTGGCTGTGGGGGAGAAGGTTGGTTACAGCAGGTGGAGCAGGTGAAGCAGAATGCTCTGGCTGTGGGGGAGAAGGTTGGTTACAGCAGGTGGAGCAGGTGGAGTAGGATGCTCTGGCTGTGGGGGAGAAGGTTGGTTACAGCAGGTGGAGCAGGTGGAGCAGGTTGCTCTGGCTGTGGGGGAGAAGGTTGGCTACAGCAGGTGGAGCAGGTTGCTCTGGCTGTGGGGGAGAAGGTTGGCTACAGCAGGTGGAGCAGGTGGAGTAGGATGCTCTGGCTGTGGGGGAGAAGGTTGGTTACAGCAGGTGGAGCAGGTGGAGCAGGATGCTCTGGCTGTGGGGGAGAAGGTTTGTTACAGCAGGTGGAGAAGGTGGAGCAGGATGCACTGGCTGTGGGGGAGAAGGTTGGTTACAGCAGGTGGAGCAGGTGGAGCAGGTTGCTCTGGCTGTGGGGGAGAAGGTTGGTTACAGCAGGTGGAGCAGGTGGAGCAGGATGCTCTGGCTGTGGGGGAGAAGGTTGGTTATAGCAGGTGGAGAAGGTGGAGCAGGATGCACTGGCTGTGGGGGAGAAGGTTGGTAACAGCAGGTGGAGCAGGTTGCTTACAGCAGGTGGAGCACGTTGCTCTGGCTGTGGGGGAGAAGGTTGGTTACAGCAGGTGGAGCAGGTGGAGCAGGATGCTCTGGTTGTGGGGGCGAAGGTTGGTTACAGCAGGTGGAGCAGGTGGAGCAGGATGCTCTGGCTGTGGGGGAGAAGGTTGGTTACAGCAGGTGGAGCAGGTGGAGCAGGTTGCTCTGGCTGTGGGGGAGAAGGTTGGTTACAGCAGGTGGAGCAGGTGCAGCAGGATGCTCTGGCTGTGGGGGAGAAGGTTGGTTACAGCAGGTGGAGCAGGTGGAGCAGGATGCTCTGGCTGTGGGGGAGAAGGTTGGTTACAGCAGGTGGAGCAGGTGGAGCAGGTTGCTCTGGCTGTGGGGGAGAAGGTTGGTTACAGCAGGTGGAGCAGGTGGAGCCGGCTGCTCTGGCTGTGGGGGAGAAGGTTGGTTACAGCAGGTGGAGCAGGTTGCTTACAGCAGGTGGAGCAGGTTGCTCTGGCTTTGGGGGAGAAGGTTGGTTACAGCAGGTGGAGCAGGTGGAGCAGGATGCTCTGGCTGTGGGGGAGAAGGTTGGTTACAGCAGGTGGAGCAGGTGGAGTAGGATGCTCTGGCTGTGGGGGAGAAGGTTGGTTACAGCAGGTGGAGCAGGTGGAGTAGGATGCTCTGGCTGTGGGGGAGAAGGTTGGTTACAGCAGGTGGAGAAGGTGGAGCAGGATGCCCTGGCTGTGGGGGAGAAGGTTGGTAACAGCAGGTGGAGCAGGTTGCTTACAGCAGGTGGAGCACGTTGCTCTGGCTGTGGGGGAGAAGGTTGGTTACAGCAGGTGGAGCAGGTGGAGCAGGATGCTCTGGCTGTGGGGGCGAAGGTTGGTTACAGCAGGTGGAGCAGGTGGAGCAGGATGCTCTGGCTGTGGGGGAGAAGGTTGGTTACAGCAGGTGGAGCAGGTGGAGCAGGTTGCTCTGGCTGTGGGGGAGAAGGTTGGTTACAGCAGGTGGAGCAGGTGGAGCAGGATGCTCTGGCTGTGGGGGAGAAGGTTGGTTACAGCAGGTGGAGCAGGTGGAGCAGGATGCTCTGGCTGTGGGGGAGAAGGTTGGTTACAGCAGGTGGAGCAGGTTGCTCTGGCTGTGGGGGAGAAGGTTGGTTACAGCAGGTGGAGCAGGTTGCTCTGGCTGTGGGGGAGAAGGTTGGTTACAGCAGGTGGAGCAGGTGGAGCAGGATGCTCTGGCTGTGGGGGAGAAGGTTGGTTACAGCAGGTGGAGCAGGTGGAGCAGGATGCTCTGGCTGTGGGGGAGAAGGTTGGTTATTGCAGGTGGAGCAGGTGGAGCAGGTTGCTCTGGCTGTGGGGGAGAAGGTTGGTTACAGCAGGTGGAGCAGGTGGAGCCGGATGCTCTGGCTGTGGGGGAGAAGGTTGGTTACAGCAGGTGGAGCAGGTTGCTTACAGCAGGTGGAGCAGGTTGCTCTGGCTGTGGGGGAGAAGTTTGGTTACAGCAGGTGGAGCAGGTTGCTCTGGCTGTGGGGGAGAAGGTTGGTTACAGCAGGTGGAGCAGGTGGAGTAGGATGCTCTGGCTGTGGGGGAGAAGGTTGGTTACAGCAGGTGGAGCAAGTGGAGTAGGATGCTCTGGCTGTGGGGGAGAAGGTTGGTTACAGCTGGTGGAGCAGGTTGCTCTGGCTTTGGGGGAGAAGTTTGGTTACAGCAGGTGGAGCAGGTTGCTCTGGCTGTGGGGGAGAAGGTTGGTTACAGCAGGTGGAGCAGGTGGAGTAGGATGCTCTGGCTGTGGGGGAGAAGGTTGGTTACAGCAGGTGGAGCAAGTGGAGTAGGATGCTCTGGCTGTGGGGGAGAAGGTTGGTTACAGCAGGTGGAGCAGGTGGAGCAGGATGCTCTGGCTGTGGGGGAGAAGGTTGGTTACAGCAGGTGGAGCAGGTGGAGCAGGTTGCTCTGGCTGTGGGGGAGAAGGTTGGTTACAGCAGATGGAGCAGGTGGAGCAGGTTGCTCTGGCTGTGGGGGAGAAGGTTGGTTACAGCAGGTGGAGCAGGTGGAGCAGGTTGATCTGGCTTTGGGGGAGAAGGTTGGTTACAGCAGGTGGAGCAGGTTGGTTTCAGCAGGTGGAGCAGGTGGAGCAGGATACTGTGGCTGTGGGGGAGAAGGTTGCTTACAGCAGGTGGAGCAGGATGCTCTAGCTGTGGGGGAGAAGTTTGGTTACAGCAGGTGGAGCAGGTGGCGCAGGATGCTCTGGCTGTGGGGGAGAAGGTTGGTTACAGCAGGTGGAGCAGGTGGAGCAGGTGGAGCAGGTTGCTCTGGCTGTGGGGGAGAAGGTTGGCTACAGCAGGTGGAGCAGGTGGAGTAGGATGCTCTGGCTGTGGGGGAGAAGGTTGGTTACAGCATGTGGAGAAGGTGGAGCAGGATGCTCTGGCTGTGGGGGAGAAGGTTGGTAACAGCAGGTGGAGCAGGTTGCTTACAGCAGGTGGAGAGGTTGCTCTGGCTTTGGGGGAGAAGGTTGGTTACAGCAGGTGGAGCAGGTGGAGCAGGTTGCTCTGGCTGTGGGGGAGAAGGTTGGTTACAGCAGGTGGAGAAGGATGCTCTGGCTGTGGGGGAGAAGGTTGGTTACAGCAGGTGGAGCAGGTGGAGTAGGATGCTCTGGCTGTGGGGGAGAAGGTTGGTTACAGCAGGTGGAGAAGGTGGAGCAGGATGCCCTGGCTGTGGGGGAGAAGGTTGGTAACAGCAGGTGGAGCAGGTTGCTTACAGCAGGTGGAGCAGGTTGCTCTGGCTGTGGTGGAGAAGGTTGGTTACAGCAGGTGGAGCAGGTGGAGCAGGATGCTCTGGCTGTGGGGGCGAAGGTTGGTTACAGCAGGTGGAGCAGGTGGAGCAGGATGCTCTGGCTGTGGGGGAGAAGGTTGGTTACAGCAGGTGGAGCAGGTGGAGCAGGTTGCTATGGCTGTGGGGGAGAAGGTTGGTTACAGCAGGTGGAGCAGGTTGCTCTGGCTGTGGGGGAGAAGGTTGGTTACAGCAGGTGGAGCAGGTTGCTCTGGCTGTGGGGGAGAAGGTTGGTAACAGCAGGTGGAGCAGGTTGCTCTGGCTGTGGAAGAGAAGGTTGGTTACAGCAGGTGAAGCAGGTGGAGCAGGATGCTCTGGCTGTGGGGGAGAAGGTTGGTTACAGCAGGTGGAGCAGGATGCTCTGGCTGTGGAAGAGAAGGTTGGTTACAGCAGGTGAAGCAGGTAGAGCAGGATGCTCTGGCTGTGGGGGAGAAGGTTGGTTACAGCAGGTGGAGCAGGTTGCTCTGGCTGTGGAAGAGAAGGTTGGTTACAACAGGTGAAGTAGGTGGAGCAGGATGCTCTGGCTGTGGCGGAGAAGGTTGGTTACAGCAGGTGGAGCAGGTTGCTCTGGCTGTGGAAGAGAAGGTTGGTTACAGCAGGTGGAGCAGGTTGCTCTGGCTGTGGGGGAGAAGGTTGGTTGGAGCAGGTGGAGTAGGATGCTCTGGCTGTGGGGGAGAAGGTTGGTTACAGCAGGTGGAGCAGGATGCTCTGGCTGTGGGGGAGAAGGTTTGTTACAGCAGGTGGAGCAGGTGGAGCAGGATGCTCTGGCTGTGGGGGAGAAGGTGGGTTACAACAGGTGGAGCAGGATGCTCTGGCTGTGGGGGAGAAGGTTTGTTACAGCAGGTGGAGCAGGTTGAGCACGATGCTCTGGCTGTGGAAGAGAAGGTTGGTTACAGCAGGTGGAGCAGGTGGAGCAGGTTGCTCTGGCTGTGGGGGAGAAGGTTGGTTACAGCAGTTGGAGCATGATGCTCTGGCTGTGGGGGAGAAGGTTGGTTACAGCAGGTGGAGCAGGTGGAGCAGGTTGCTCTGGCTGTGGGGGAGAAGGTTGGTTACAGCAGGTGGAGAAGGAGAAGGTTGCTCTGGCTGTGGGGGAGAAGGTTGGTTACAGCAGGTGGAGCAGGTTGCTCTGGCTGTGGGGGAGAAGGTTGGTAACAGCAGGTGGAGCAGGTTGCTCTGGCTGTGGGGGAGAAGGTTGGTTACAGCAGGTGGAGCAGGTTGCTTACAGCAGGTAGAGCAGATGGAGCAGGTTGCTCTGGCTGTGGGGGAGAAGGTTGGTTACAGCAGGTGGAGCAGGTGGAGCAGGATGCTCTGGTTGTGGGGGAGAAGTTTGGTTACAGCAGGTGGAGCAGGTGGAGCAGGATGCTCTGGCTGTGGGGGAGAAGGTTGGTTACAGCAGGTGGAGCAGGTGGAGCAGGTGGAGCAGGATGCTCTGGCTGTGGGGGAGAAGGTTGGTTGCAGCAGGTGGAGCAGGTGGAGCAGGTTGCTCTGGCTATGGGGGAGAAGGTTGGTTACAGCAGGTGGAGCAGGATACTCTGCCTGTGGGGGAGAAGGTTGGTAACAGCAGGTGGAGCAGGTTGCTCTGGCTGTGGGGGAGAAGGTTGGTTACAGCAGGTGGAGCAGGTGGAGCAGATTGCTCTGGCTGTGGGGGAGAAGGTTGGTTACAGCAGGTGGAGCAGGTTGCTCAGGCTGTCGGGGAGATGGTTGGTTACAGCAGGTGGAGCAGATGGAACAGGATGCTCTGGCTGTGGGGGAGAAGGTTGGCTACAGCAGGTGGAGCAGGTGGAGCAGGTTGCTCTGGCTGTGGGGGAGAAGGTTGGTTACAGCAGGTGGAGCAGGTTGCTCTGACTGTGGGGGAGAAGGTTGGTTACAGCAGGTGGAGCAGGTGGAGCAGGATGCTCTGGCTGTGGGGGAGAAGGTTGGTTACAGCAGGTGGATAAGGTGGAGCAGGTTGCTCTGGCTGTGGGGGAGAAGGTTGGTTACAGCAGGTGGAGCAGGTTGCTCTGGCTGTGGGGGAGAAGGTTGGACACAGCAGGTGGAGCAGGTGGAGCAGGTTGCTCTGGCTGTGGGGGAGAAGGGTGGTTACAGCAGGTGGAGCAGGTGGAGCAGGTGGAGCAGATTGCTCTGGCTGTGGGGGAGCAGGTTGCTTACAGCAGGTGGAGCAGGTGGAGCAGGTTGCTCTGGCTGTGGGGGAGAAGGGTGGTTACAGCAGGTGGAGCAGGTGGAGCAGGATGCTTTGGCTGTGGGGGAGAAGGTTGGTTACAGCAGGTGGAGCAGGATGCTCTGGCTGTGGGGGAGAAGGTTGGACACAGCAGGTGGAGCAGGTGGAGCAGGTTGCTCTGGCTGTGGGGGAGAAGGTTGGTTACAGCAGGTGGATAAGGTGGAGCAGGTTGCTCTGGCTGTGGGGGAGAAGGTTGGTTACAGCAGGTGGAGCAGGTTGCTCTGGCTGTGGGGGAGAAGGTTGGTAACAGCAGGTGGAGCAGGTGGAGCAGGTGGAGCAGATTGCTCTGGCTGTGGGGGAGCAGGTTGCTTACAGCAGGTGGAGCAGGTGGAGCAGGTTGCTCTGGCTGTGGGGGAGAAGGGTGGTTACAGCAGGTGGAGCAGGTGGAGCAGGATGCTTTGGCTGTGGGGGAGAAGGTTGGTTACAGCAGGTGGAGCAGGATGCTGTGGCTGTCGGGGAGAAGGTTGGTTACAGCAGGTGGAAAAGGTGGAGCAGGTTGCTCTGGCTGTGGGGGAGAAGGTTGGTTACAGCAGGTGGAGCAGGTGGAGCAGGTGGAGCAGGTTGCTCTGGCTGTGGGGGAGAAGGTTGGTTACAGCAGGCGGAGCAGGTGGAGCAGGATGCTCTGGCTGTGGGGGAGAAGGTTGGTTACAGCAGGTGGAGTAGGTTTCTCTGGCTGTGGGGGAGAAGGTTGGTTACAGGAGGTGGAGCAGATGGAGCAGGATGCTCTGGCTGTGGGGGAGAAGGTTGGTTTCAGCAGGTGGAGCAGGTTGCTCTGGCTGTGGGGGAGAAGGTTGGTTAAAGCAGGTGGAGCAGGTTGCTTACAGCAGGTGGAGCAGGTGGAGCAGGTGGAGCAGGTGGAACAGGTTGCTCTGGCTGTGGGGGAGAAGGTTGGTTACAGCAGGTGGAGCATGTTGCTCTGGCTGTGGGGGAGCAGGTTGCTTACAGCAGGTGGAGCAGGATGCTCTGGCTGTGGGGGAGAAGGTATGTAACAGCAGGTGGAGCAGGTGGAGCAGATTGCTCTGGCTGTGGGGGAGCAGGTTGCTTACAGCAGGTGGAGCAGGTGGAGCAGGTTGCTCTGGCTGTGGGGGAGAAGGTTGGTTACAGCAGGTGGAGCAGGTGGAGCAGGTTGCTCTGGCTGTGGGGGAGAAGGTTGGTTACAGCAGGTGGAGCAGGTGGAGCAGGATGATCTGGCTGTGGGGGAGAAGGTTGGTTACAGCAGGTGGAGCAGGTGGAGCAGGTGGAGCAGATTGCTCTGGCTGTGGGGGAGAAGGTTGGTAACAGCAGGTGGAGCAGGTGGAGCAGATTGCTCTGGCTGTGGGGGAGCAGGTTGCTTACAGCAGGTGGAGCAGGTGGAGCAGGTTGCTCTGGCTGTGGGGGAGAAGGTTGGTTACAGCAGGTGGAGCAGGTGGAGCAGGTTGCTCTGGCTGTGGGGGAGAAGGTTGGATACAGCAGGTGGAGCAGGTTGCTTACAGCAGGTGGAGCAGGTGGAGCAGGTTGCTCTGGCTGTGGGGGAGATGGTTGGTTACAGCAGGTGGAGCAGGTTGCTCTGGCTGTGGGGGAGAAGGTTGGTTACATCAGGTGGAGCAGGTTGCTTACAGCAGGTGGAGCAGGTTGCTCTGGCTGTGGGCTAGAAGGTTGGTTACAGCAGGTGGAGCAGGATGCTCTGGCTGTGGGCTAGAAGGTTGGTTACAGCAGGTGGAGCAGGTGGAGCAGGTTGCTCTGGCTGTGGGGGATAAGGTTGGTTACAGCAGGTGGAGCAGGTTGCTCTGGCTGTGGGGGAGAAGGTTGGTTACAGCAGGTGGAGCAGGTTGCTTACAGCAGGTGGAGCAGGTGGAGCAGGTTACTCTGGCTGTGGGGGAGAAGGTTGGTTACAGCAGGTGGAGCAGGTGGAGCAGGTTGCTCTGGCTGTGGGGGAGAAGGTTGGTTACAGCAGGTGGAGCAGGTTGCTTACAGCAGGTGGAGCAGGTGGAGCAGGTTGCTCTGGCTGTAAGGGAGAAGGTTGGTTACAGCAGGTGGAGCAGGTTGCTCTGGCTGTGGGCGAGAAGGTTGGTTACAGCAGGTGGAGCAGGTTGCTTACAGCAGGTGGAGCAGGTTGCTCTGGCTGTGGGCGAGAAGGTTGGTTACAGCAGGTGGAGCAGGTTGCTTACAGCAGGTGGAGCAGGTTGCTCTGGCTGTGGGCGAGAAGGTTGGTTACAGCAGGTGGAGCAGGTTGCTCTGGCTGTGGGGGAGAAGGTTTGTTACAGCAGGTGGAGCAGGTTGCTTACAGCAGGTGGAGTAGGTGGAGCAGGTTGCTCTGGCTGTGGGGGAGAAGTTGGTTACAGCAGGTGGAGCAGGTGGAGCAGGTTGCTCTGGCTGTGGGGGAGAAGGTTGGTTACAGCAGGTGGAGCAGGTGGAGCAGGATGCTCTGGCTGTGGGGGAGAAGGTTGGTTACAGCAGGCGGAGCAGGTGGAGCAGGATGCTCTGGCTGTGGGGGAGAAGGTTGGTTACAGCAGGTGGAGCAGGTTTCTCTGGCTGTGGGGGAGAAGGTTGGTTACAGGAGGTGGAGCAGATGGAGCAGGATGCTCTGGCTGTGGGGGAGAAGGTTGGTTAAAGCAGGTGGAGCAGGTTGCTTACAGCAGGTGGAGCAGGTGGAGCAGGTGGAGCAGGTTGCTCTGGCTGTGGGGGAGAAGGTTGGTTACAGCAGGTGGAGCATGTTGCTCTGGCTGTGGGGGAGCAGGTTGCTTACAGCAGGTGGAGCAGGATGCTCTGGCTGTGGGGGAGAAGGTATGTAACAGCAGGTGGAGCAGGTGGAGCAGATTGCTCTGGCTGTGGGGGAGCAGGTTGCTTACAGCAGGTGGAGCAGGTGGAGCAGGTTGCTCTGGCTGTGGGGGAGAAGGTTGGTTACAGCAGGTGGAGCAGGTGGAGCAGGTTGCTCTGGCTGTGGGGGAGAAGGTTGGTTACAGCAGGTGGAGCAGGTGGAGAAGGATGCTCTGGCTGTGGGGGAGAAGGTTGGTTACAGCAGGTGGAGCAGGTGGAGCAGGTGGAGCAGATTGCTCTGGCTGTGGGGGAGAAGGTTGGTAACAGCAGGTGGAGAAGGTGGAGCAGGTGGAGCAGATTGCTCTGGCTGTGGGGGAGCAGGTTGCTTACAGCAGGTGGAGCAGGTGGAGCAGGTTGCTCTGGCTGTGGGGGAGAAGGTTGGTTACAGCAGGTGGAGCAGGTGGAGCAGGTTGCTCTGGCTGTGGGGGAGAAGGTTGGATACAGCAGGTGGAGCAGGTTGCTTACAGCAGGTGGAGCAGGTGGAGCAGGTTGCTCTGGCTGTGGGGGAGATGGTTGGTTACAGCAGGTGGAGCAGGTTGCTCTGGCTGTGGGGGAGAAGGTTGGTTACATCAGGTGGAGCAGGTTGCTTACAGCAGGTGGAGCAGGTTGCTCTGGCTGTGGGCTAGAAGGTTGGTTACAGCAGGTGGAGCAGGATGCTCTGGCTGTGGGCTAGAAGGTTGGTTACAGCAGGTGGAGCAGGTGGAGCAGGTTGCTCTGGCTGTGGGGGACAAGGTTGGTTACAGCAGGTGGAGCAGGTTGCTCTGGCTGTGGGGGAGAAGGTTGGTTACAGCAGGTGGAGCAGGTTGCTTACAGCAGGTGGAGCAGGTGGAGCAGGTTACTCTGGCTGTGGGGGAGAAGGTTGGTTACAGCAGGTGGAGCAGGTTGCTCTGGCTGTGGGGGAGAAGATTGGTTACAGCAGGTGGAGCAGGTGGAGCAGGTTGCTCTGGCTGTGGGGGAGAAGGTTGGTTACAGCAGGTGGAGCAGGTGGAGCAGGTTGCCCTGGCTGTGGGGGAGAAGGTTGGTTACAGCAGGTGGAGCAGGTTGCTTACAGCAGGTGGAGCAGGTGGAGCAGGTTGCTCTGGCTGTGGGCGAGAAGGTTGGTTACAGCAGGTGGAGCAGGTTGCTTACAGCAGGTGGAGCAGGTTGCTCTGGCTGTGGGCGAGAAGGTTGGTTACAGCAGGTGGAGCAGGTTGCTTACAGCAGGTGGAGCAGGTTGCTCTGGCTGTGGGCGAGAAGGTTGGTTACAGCAGGTGGAGCAGGTTGCTTACAGCAGGTGGAGCAGGTTGCTCTGGCTGTGGGCGAGAAGGTTGGTTACAGCAGGTGGAGCAGGTTGCTCTGGCTGTGGGGGAGAAGGTTGGTTACAGCAGGTGGAGCAGGTTGCTTACAGCAGGTGGAGTAGGTGGAGCAGGTTGCTCTGGCTGTGGGGGATAAGTTGGTTACAGCAGGTGGAGCAGGTGGAGCAGGTTGCTCTGGCTGTGGGGGAGAAGGTTGGTTACAGCAGGTGGAGCAGGTGGAGCAGGATGCTCTGGCTGTGGGGGAGAAGGTTGGTTACAGCAGGTGGAGCAGGATGCTCTGGCTGTGGTGGAGAAGGTTGGTTACAGCAGGTGGAGCAGGTGGAGCAGGTTGCTCTGGCTGTGGGGGAGAAGGTTGGTTACAGCAGGTGGAGCAGGTGGAGCAGGTTGCTCTGGCTGTGGGGGATAAGGTTGGTTACAGCAGGTGGAGCAGGTTGCTCTGGCTGTGGGGGAGAAGGTTGGTTACAGCAGGTGGAGCAGGTTGCTCTGGCTGTGGGGGAGAAGTTTGGTTACAGCAGGTGGAGCAGGTTGGTTACAGCAGGTGGAGCAGGTTGCTCTGGCTGTGGGGGAGAAGGTTGGTTACAGCAGGTGGAGCAGGTTGCTCTGGCTGTGGGGGAGAAGGTTGGTTACAGCAGGTGGAGCAGGTGGAGCAGGATGCTCTGGCTGTGGGGGAGAACGTTGGATACAGCAGGTGGAGCAGGTGGAGCAGGTTGCTCTGGATGTGGGAGAGAAGGTTGGTTACAGCAGGTGGAGCAGGTGGAGCAGGATGCTCTGGCTGTGGGGGAGAAGGTTGGATACAGCAGGTGGAGCAGGTTGCTTACAGCAGGTGGAGCAGATGGAGCAGGTTGCTCTGGCTGTGGCGGAGAAGGTTGGTTACAGCAGGTGGAGCAGGTTGCTCTGGCTGTGGGGGAGATGGTTGGTTACAGCAGGTGGAGCAGGTGGAGCAGGTTGCTCTGGCTGTGGGGGAGAAGGTTGGTTACATCAGGTGGAGCAGGTTGCTTACAGCAGGTGGAGCAGGTGGAGCAGGTTGCTCTGGCTGTGGGGGAGAAGGTTGGTTACAGCAGGTGGAGCAGGTGGAGCAGGATGCTCTGGCTGTGGGGGAGAAGGTTGGTTACAGCAGGTGGAGCAGGTGGAGCAGGATTCTCTGGCTGTGGGGGAGAAGGTTGGATACAGCAGGTGGAGCAGGTTGCTTTCAGCAGGTGGAGCAGGTGGAGCAGGTTGCTCTGGCTGTGGGGGAGAAGGTTGGTTACATCAGGTGGAGCAGGTTGCTTACAGTAGGTGGAGCAGGTTGCTCTGGCTGTGGGCTAGAAGGTTGGTTACAGCAGGTGGAGCAGGTTGCTCTGGCTGTGGGGGAGAAGGTTGGTTACAGCAGGTGGAGCAGGTTGCTCTGACTGTGGGCGAGAAGTTTGGTTACAGCAGGTGGAGCAGGTTGCTCTGACTGTGGGGGAGAAGGTTGGTTACAGCAGGTGGAGCAGGTTGCTTACAGCAGGTGGAGCAGATGGAGCAGGTTGCTCTGGCTGTGGGGGAGAAGGTTGGTTACAGCAGGCGGAGCAGGTGGAGCAGGATGCTCTGGCTGTGGGGGAGAAGGTTGGTTACAGCAGGTGGAGCAGGTGGAGCAGGATGCTCTGGCTGTGGGGGAGAAGGTTGGTTACAGCAGGTGGAGCAGGTGGAGCAGGATGCTCTGGCTGTGGGGGAGAACGTTGGTTACAGCAGGTGGAGCAGGTGGAGCAGGATGCTCTGGCTGTAGGGGAGAAGGTTGGTTACAGCAGGTGGAGCAGGTTGCTCTGGCTGTGGGGGAGAAGGTTGGTTACAGCAGGTGGAGCAGGTTGCTCTGGCTGTGGGGGAGAAGTTTGGTTACAGCAGGTGGAGCAGGTTGCTTACAGCAGGTGGAGCAGGTGGAGCAGGTTGCTCTGGCTGTGGTGGAGAAGGTTGGTTACAGCAGGTGGAGCAGGATGCTCTGGCTGTGGGGGAGAAGGTTGGTTACAGCAGGTGGAGCAGGTGTAGCAGGATGCTCTGGCTGTGGGGGAGAAGGTTGGTTACAGCAGGTGGAGCAGGTGGAGCAGGTTGCTCTGCCTGTGGGGGAGAAGGTTGGTTACAGCAGGTGGAGCAGGTGGAGCAGGTTGCTCTGGCTGTTGGGGAGAAGGTTGGTTACAGCAGGTGGAGAAGGGGGAGCAGGACGCTCTGGCTGTGGGGGAGAAGGTTGGTTACAGCAGGTGGAGCAGATTGCTCTGGCTGTGGGGGAGAAGGTTGGGTAAAGCAGGTGGAGCAGGTTGCTTACAGCAAGTGGAGCAGGTTGCTCTGGCTGTGGGGGAGAAGGTTGGTTACAGCAGGTGGAGCAGGTTGCTCTGGCTGTGGGGGAGAAGGTTGGTAACAGCAGGTGGAGCAGGTTGCTCTGGCTGTGGGGGAGATGGTTGGTTCCAGCAGGTGGAGCAGGTGGAGCAGGTTGCTCTGGCTGTGGGGGAGAAGGTTGGTTACAGCAGGTGGAGCAGGTTGCTTACAGCAGGTGGAGCAGGTTGCTCTGGCTGTGGGTGAGAAGGTTGGTTACAGCAGGTGGAGCAGGTTGCTCTGGCTGTGGTGGAGAAGGATGGTTACAGCAGGTGGAGCAGGTTGCTCTGGCTGTGGGGGAGAAGATTGGTTACAGCAGGTGGAGCAGGTTGCTCTGACTGTGGGGGAGAAGGTTGGTTACAGCAGGTGGAGCAGGTTGCTCTGACTGTGGGGGAGAAGATTGGTAACAGCAGGTGGAACAGGTTGCTTACAGCAGGTGGACCAGGTTGCTCTGGCTGTGGGGGAGAAGGTTGGTTACAGCAGGTGGAGCAGGTAAAGCAGGATGCTCTGGCTATGGGGGAGAAGGTTGGTTACAGCAGGTGGAGCAGGTTGCTTACAGCAGGTGGAGCAGGTTGCTCTGGCTGTGGGGGAGAAGGTTGGTTACAGCAGGTGGAGCAGGTGGAGAAGGTTGCTCTGGCTGTGGGGGAGAAGGTTGGTTACAGCAGGTGGAGCAGGTTGCTCTGGCTGTGGGGGAGAAGGTTGGTTACAGCAGGTGGAGCAGGTGGAGCAGGTTTCTCTGGCTGTGGGTGAGAAGGTTGGTTACAGCAGGTGGAGCAGGTTGCTTACAGCAGGTGGAGCAGTTGGAGCAGGTTGCTCTGGCTGTGGGGGAGAAGGTTGGTTACAGCAGGTGGAGCAGGTGGAGCAGGATGCTCTGGCTGTGGGGGAGAAGGTTGGTTACAGCAGGTGGAGCAGGTGGAGCAGGTTGCTCTGGCTGTGGTGGAGAAGGTTGGTTATAACAGGTGGAGCAGGTTGCTCTGACTGTGGGGGAGAAGGTTGGTTACGGCAGGTGGAGCAGGTGGAGCAGGATGCTCTGGCTGTGGTGGAGAAGGTTGGTTACAGCAGGTGGAGCAGGTTGCTCTGGCTGTGGGGGAGAAGGTTGGTTACAGCAGGTGGAGCAGGTGGAGCAGGTTGTTCTGGCTGTGGGGGAGAAGGTTGGTTACAGCAGGTGGAGCAGGTGGAGCAGGTTGCCCTGGCTGTGGGGGAGAAGGTTGGTTACAGCAGGTGGAGCAGGTTGCTCTGGCTGTGGGGAAGAAGGTTGGTTACAGCAGGTGGAGCAGGTGGAGCAGGTTGCCCTGGCTGTGGGGGAGAAGGTTGGTTACAGCAGGTGGAGCAGGTTGCTTACAGCAGGTGGAGCAGGTGGAGCAGGTTGCTCTGGCTGTAAGGGAGAACGTTGGTTACAGCAGGTGGAGCAGGATGCTCTGGCTGTGGGGGAGAAGGTTGGTTACAGCAGGTGGAGCAGGTTGCTTACAGCAGGTGGAGCAGGTTGCTCTGGCTGTGGGGGAGAAGGTTGGTTACAGCAGGTGGAGCAGGTTGCTTACAGAAGGTGGAGCAGGTGGAGCAGGTTTCTCTGGCTGTGGGCGAGAAGGTTGGTTACAGCAGGTGGAGCAGGTTGCTCTGGCTGTGGGGGAGAAGGTTGGTTACAGCAGGTGGAGCAGGTTGCTTACAGAAGGTGGAGCAGGTGGAGCAGGTTTCTCTGGCTGTGGGGGAGAAGGTTGGTTACAGCAGGTGGAGCAGGTGGAGCAGGATGCTCTGGCTGTTGGGGAGAAGTTTGGTTACAGCAGGATGAGCAGGTGGAGCAGGTTGCTCTGGCTGTGGGGGAGAAGGTTGGTTACAGCAGGTGGAGCAGGTTGCTTACAGCAGGTGGAGCAGGTTGCTCTGGCTGTGGGCGAGAAGGTTGGTTACAGCAGGTGGAGCAGGTTGCTCTGGCTGTGGGGGAGAAGGTTGGTTACAGCAGGTGGAGCAGGTTGCTTAAAGAAGGTGGAGCAGGCGGAGCAGGTTTCTCTGGCTGTGGGGGAGAAGGTTGGTTACAGCAGGTGGAGCAGGTGGAGCAGGATGCTCTGGCTGTTGGGGAGAAGTTTGGTTACAGCAGGTGGAGCAGGTGGAGCAGGTTGCTCTGGCTGTGGGGGAGAAGGTTGGTTACAGCAGGTGGAGCAGGTTGCTTACAGCAGGTGGAGCAGGTGGAGCAGGTTGCTCTGGCTGTGGGGGAGAAGTTTGGTTACAGCAGGTGGAGCAGGTGGAGCAGGTTGCTCTGGCTGTGGGGGAGAAGGTTGGTTACAGCAGGTGGAGCAGGTGGAGCAGGCTGCTCTGGCTGTGGGGGAGAAGGTTGGTTACAGCAGGTGGAGCAGGTGGAGCAGGTTGCTCTGGCTGTGGGGGAGAAGGTTGGTTACAGCAGGTGGAGCAGGTGGAGCAGGTTGCTCTGGCTGTGGGGGAGAAGTTTGGTTACAGCAGGTGGAGCAGGTTGCTTACAGCAGGTGGAGCAGGTGGAGCAGGTTGCTCTGGCTGTGGGGGAGAAGGTTGGTTGCAGCAGGTGGAGCAGGTGGAGCAGGTTGCTCTGGCTGTGGGGGATATGGTTGGTACAGCAGGTGGAGCAGGTTGCTCTGGCTGTGGGGGAGCAGGTTGGTTACAGCAGGTGGAGCAGGTTGCTTACAGCAGGTGGAGCAGGTGGAGCAGGTTGCTCTGGCTGTGGGGGAGAAGGTTGGTTACAGCAGGTGGAGCAGGTGGAGCAGGTGGATCAGGTTGCTCTGGCTGTGGGGGAGAAGGTTGGTTACAGCAGGTGGAGCAGGTGGAGCAGGTTGCTCTGGCTGTGGGGGAGAAGGTTGGTTCCAGCAGGTGGAGCAGGTGGAGCAGGTTGCTCTGGCTGTGGGGGAGAAGGTTGGCTACAGCAGGTGGAGCAGGTGGAGCAGGATGCTCTGGCTGTGGTGGAGAAGGTTGGTTACAGCAGGTGGAGCAGGTGGAGCAGGTTGCTCTGGTTGTGGGGGAGAAGGTTGGTTACAGCAGGTGGAGCAGGTTGCTCTGGCTGTGGGGGAGAAGGTTGGTTACAGCAGGTGGAGCAGGTTGCTTTCAGCAGGTGGAGCAGGTGGAGCAGGTTGCTCTGGCTGTGGGGGAGAAGGTTGGTTACAGCAGGTGGAGCAGGTGGAGCAGGATGCTCTGGCTGTTGTGGAGAAGGTTGGTTACAGCAGGTGGAGCAGGTTGCTCTGGCTGTGGGGGAGAAGATTGGTTACAGCAGGTGGAGCAGGTTGCTCTGACTGTGGGGGAGAAGGTTGGTAACAGCAGGTGGAGCAGGTTGCTTACAGCAGGTGGAGCAGGTTGCTCTGTCTGTGGGGGAGAAGGTTGGTTACAGCAGGTGGAGCAGGTTGCTCTGGCTATGGGGGAGAAGGTTGGTTACAGCAGGTGGAGCAGGTTGCTTACAGCAGGTGGAGCAGGTGGAGCAGGTTGCTCTGGCTGTGGGGGAGAAGGTTGGTTACAGCAGGTGGAGCAGGTGGAGCAGGTTTCTCTGGCTGTGGGTGAGAAGGTTGGTTACAGCAGGTGGAGCAGGTTGCTTACAGCAGGTGGAGCAGGTTGCTCTGGCTGTGGGCGAGAAGGTTGGTTACAGCAGGTGGAGCAGGTTGCTTACAGCAGGTGGAGCAGGTTGCTCTGGCTGTGGGGGAGAAGGTTGGTTACAGCAGGTGGAGCAGGTTGCTTACAGCAGTTGGAGCAGGTTGCTCTGGCTGTGGGGGAGAAGTTTGGTTACAGCAGGTGGAGCAGGTGGAGCAGGTTGCTCTGGCTGTGGGGGAGAAGTTTGGTTACAGCAGGTGGAGCAGGTGGAGCAGGTTGCTCTGGCTGTGGGGGAGAAGGTTGGTTACAGCAGGTGGAGCAGGTGGAGCAGGCTGCTCTGGCTGTGGGGGAGAAGGTTGGTTACAGCAGGTGGAGCAGGTGGAGCAGGTTGCTCTGGCTGTGGGGGAGAAGGTTGGTTACAGCAGGTGGAGCAGGTGGAGCAGGTTGCTCTGGCTGTGGGGGAGAAGTTTGGTTACAGCAGGTGGAGCAGGTGGAGCAGGTTGCTCTGGCTGTGGGGGAGAAGGTTGGTTGCAGCAGGTGGAGCAGGTGGAGCAGGTTGCTCTGGCTGTGGGGGATACGGTTGGTACAGCAGGTGGAGCAGGTGGAGCAGGTTTCTCTGGCTGTGGGTGAGAAGGTTGGTTACAGCAGGTGGAGCAGGTTGCTCTGGCTGTGGGCGAGAAGGTTGGTTACAGCAGGTGGAGCAGGTTGCTTACAGCAGGTGGAGCAGATGGAGCAGGTTGCTCTGGCTGTGGCGGAGAAGGTTGGTTACAGCAGGTGGAGCAGGTTGCTCTGGCTGTGGGGGAGATGGTTGGTTACAGCAGGTGGAGCAGGTGGAGCAGGTTGCTCTGGCTGTGGGGGAGAAGGTTGGTTACATCAGGTGGAGCAGGTTGCTTACAGCAGGTGGAGCAGGTTGCTCTGGCTGTGGGGGAGAAGTTTGGTTACAGCAGGTGGAGCAGGTTGTTTACAGCAGGTGGAGCAGGTGGAGCAGGTTGCTCTGGCTGTGGGGGAGAAGGTTGGTTACAGCAGGTGGAGCAGGTGGAGCAGGATGCTCTGGCTGTGGGGGAGAAGGTTGGTTACAGCAGGTGGAGCAGGTGGAGCAGGATTCTCTGGCTGTGGGGGAGAAGGTTGGATACAGCAGGTGGAGCAGGTTGCTTTCAGCAGGTGGAGCAGGTGGAGCAGGTTGCTCTGGCTGTGGGGGAGAAGGTTGGTTACAGCAGGTGGAGCAGGTTGCTTTCAGCAGGTGGAGCAGGTGGAGCAGGTTGCTCTGGCTGTGGGGGAGAAGGTTGGTTACATCAGGTGGAGCAGGTTGCTTACAGTAGGTGGAGCAGGTTGCTCTGGCTGTGGGCTAGAAGGTTGGTTACAGCAGGTGGAGCAGGTTGCTCTGGCTGTGGGGGAGAAGGTTGGTTACAGCAGGTGGAGCAGGTTGCTCTGACTGTGGGCGAGAAGTTTGGTTACAGCAGGTGGAGCAGGTTGCTCTGACTGTGGGGGAGAAGGTTGGTTACAGCAGGTGGAGCAGGTTGCTTACAGCAGGTGGAGCAGATGGAGCAGGTTGCTCTGGCTGTGGGGGAGAAGGTTGGTTACAGCAGGTGGAGCAGGATGCTCTGGCTGTGGGGGAGAAGGTTGGTTACAGCAGGTGGAGCAGGTGGAGCAGGTTGCTCTGGCTGTGGGGGAGAAGGTTGGTTACAGCAGGTGGAGCAGGTGGAGCAGGTTGCTCTGGCTGTGGGGGAGAAGTTTGGTTACAGCAGGTGGAGCAGGTGGAGCAGGTTGCTCTGGCTGTGGGGGAGAAGGTTGGTTGCAGCAGGTGGAGCAGGTGGAGCAGGTTGCTCTGGCTGTGGGGGATACGGTTGGTACAGCAGGTGGAGCAGGTGGAGCAGGTTTCTCTGGCTGTGGGTGAGAAGGTTGGTTACAGCAGGTGGAGCAGGTTGCTCTGGCTGTGGGCGAGAAGGTTGGTTACAGCAGGTGGAGCAGGTTGCTTACAGCAGGTGGAGCAGATGGAGCAGGTTGCTCTGGCTGTGGCAGAGAAGGTTGGTTACAGCAGGTGGAGCAGGATGCTCTGGCTGTGGGGGAGAAGGTTGGTTACAGCAGGTGGAGCAGGTTGCTTACAGCAGGTGGAGCAGGTTGCTCTGGCTGTGGGGGATACGGTTGGTACAGCAGGTGGAGCAGGTGGAGCAGGTTTCTCTGGCTGTGGGTGAGAAGGTTGGTTACAGCAGGTGGAGCAGGTTGGTTACAGCAGGTGGAGCAGGTTGCTCTGGCTGTGGGCGAGAAGGTTGGTTACAGCAGGTGGAGCAGGTTGCTTACAGCAGGTGGAGCAGTTGGAGCAGGTTGCTCTGGCTGTGGGGGAGAAGGTTGGTTACAGCAGGTGGAGCAGGTGGAGCAGGATGCTCTGGCTGTGGGGGAGAAGGTTGGTTACAGCAGGTGGAGCAGGTGGAGCAGGTTGCTCTGGCTGTGGTGGAGAAGGTTGGTTACAGCAGGTGGAGCAGGTTGCTCTGACTGTGGGGGAGAAGGTTGGTTACGGCAGGTGGAGCAGGTGGAGCAGGATGCTCTGGCTGTGGTGGAGAAGGTTGGTTACAGCAGGTGGAGCAGGTTGCTCTGGCTGTGGGGGAGAAGGTTGGTTACAGCAGGTGGAGCAGGTGGAGCAGGTTGTTCTGGCTGTGGGGGAGAAGGTTGGTTACAGCAGGTGGAGCAGGTTGCTCTGGCTGTGGGGGAGAAGGTTGGTTACAGCAGGTGGAGCAGGTTGCTCTGGCTGTAGGGGAGAAGGTTGGTTACAGCAGGTGAAGCAGGTTGCTCTGGCTGTGGGGGAGAAGGTTGGTTACAGCAGGTGGAGCAGGTGGAGCAGGTTGCCCTGGCTGTGGGGGAGAAGGTTGGTTACAGCAGGTGGAGCAGGTTGCTTACAGCAGGTGGAGCAGGTGGAGCAGGTTGCTCTGGCTGTAAGGGAGAACGTTGGTTACAGTAGGTGGAGCAGGATGCTCTGGCTGTGGGGGAGAAGGTTGGTTACAGCAGGTGGAGCAGGTTGCTTACAGCAGGTGGAGCAGATTGCTCTGGCTGTGGGGGAGAAGGTTGGTTACAGCAGGTGGAGCAGGTGGAGCAGGTTGCTCTGGCTGTGGGGGAGAAGGTTGGTTACAGCAGGTGGAGCAGGTGGAGCAGGCTGCTCTGGCTGTGGGGGAGAAGGTTGGTTACAGCAGGTGGAGCAGGTGGAGCAGGTTGCTCTGGCTGTGGGGGAGAAGGTTGGTTACAGCAGGTGGAGCAGGTGGAGCAGGTTGCTCTGGCTGTGGGGGAGAAGGTTGGTTACAGCAGGTGGAGCAGGTGGAGCAGGATGCTCTGGCTGTTGGGAGAAGTTTGGTTACAGCAGGTGGAGCAGGTTGCTATGGCTGTGGGGGAGAAGGTTGGTTACAGCAGGTGGAGATGGTTGCTTACAGCAGGTGGAGCAGGTGGAGCAGGTTGCTCTGGCTGTGGGGGAGAAGTTTGGTTACAGCAGGAGGAGCAGGTGGAGCAGGTGGAGCAGGTTGCTCTGGCTGTGGGGGAGAAGGTTGGTTACAGCAGGTGGAGCAGGTGGAGCAGGCTGCTCTGGCTGTGGGGGAGAAGGTTGGTTACAGCAGGTGGAGCAGGTGGAGCAGGTTGCTCTGGCTGTGGGGGAGAAGGTTGGTTACAGCAGGTGGAGCAGGTGGAGCAGGTTGCTCTGGCTGTGGGGGAGAAGTTTGGTTACAGCAGGTGGAGCAGGTGGAGCAGGTTGCTCTGGCTGTGGGGGAGAAGGTTAGTTGCAGCAGGTGGAGCAGGTGGAGCAGGTTGCTCTGGCTGTGGGGGATACGGTTGGTACAGCAGGTGGAGCAGGTGGAGCAGGTTTCTCTGGCTGTGGGTGAGAAGGTTGGTTACAGCAGGTGGAGCAGGTTGCTTACAGCAGGTGGAGCAGGTTGCTCTGGCTGTGGGCGAGAAGGTTGGTTACAGCAGGTGGAGCAGGTTGCTTACAGCAGGTGGAGCAGTTGGAGCAGGTTGCTCTGGCTGTGGGGGAGAAGGTTGGTTACAGCAGGTGGAGCAGGTGGAGCAGGATGCTCTGGCTGTGGGGGAGAAGGTTGGTTACAGCAGGTGGAGCAGGTGGAGCAGGTTGCTCTGGCTGTGGTGGAGAAGGTTGGTTACAGCAGGTGGAGCAGGTTGCTCTGACTGTGGGGGAGAAGGTTGGTTACGGCAGGTGGAGCAGGTGGAGCAGGATGCTCTGGCTGTGGTGGAGAAGGTTGGTTGCAGCAGGTGGAGCAGGTTGCTCTGGCTGTGGGGGAGAAGGTTGGTTACGGCAGGTGGAGCAGGTGGAGCAGGATGCTCTGGCTGTGGGGGAGAAGGTTGGTTACAGCAGGTGGAGCAGGTGGAGCAGGTTGTTCTGGCTGTGGGGGAGAAGGTTGGTTACAGCAGGTGGAGCAGGTTGCTCTGGCTGTGGGGGAGAAGGTTGGTTACAGCAGGTGGAGCAGGTTGCTCTGGCTGTAGGGGAGAAGGTTGGTTACAGCAGGTGGAGCAGGTTGCTCTGGCTGTGGGGGAGAAGGTTGGTTACAGCAGGTGGAGCAGGTGGAGCAGGTTGCCCTGGCTGTGGGGGAGAAGGTTGGTTACAGCAGGTGGAGCAGGTTGCTTACAGCAGGTGGAGCAGGTGGAGCAGGTTGCTCTGGCTGTAAGGGAGAACGTTGGTTACAGCAGGTGGAGCAGGATGCTCTGGCTGTGGGGGAGAAGGTTGGTTACAGCAGGTGGAGCAGGTTGCTTACAGCAGGTGGAGCAGGTTGCTCTGGCTGTGGGCGAGAAGGTTGGTTACAGCAGGTGGAGCAGGTTGCTCTGGCTGTGGGGGAGAAGGTTGGTTACAGCAGGTGGAGCAGGTTGCTTACAGCAGGTGGAGCAGGTGGAGCAGGTTTCTCTGGCTGTGGGGGAGAAGGTTGGTTACAGCAGGTGGAGCAGGTGGAGCAGGATGCTCTGGCTGTTGGGGAGAAGTTTGGTTACAGCAGGTGGAGCAGGTGGAGCAGGTTGCTCTGGCTGTGGGGGAGAAATTTGGTTACAGCAGGTGGAGCAGGTGGAGCAGGTTGCTCTGGCTGTGGGGGAGAAGTTTGGTTACAGCAGGTGGAGCAGGTGGAGCAGGTGGAGCAGGTTGCTCTGGCTGTGGGGGAGAAGGTTGGTTACAGCAGGTGGAGCAGGTGGAGCAGGCTGCTCTGGCTGTGGGGGAGAAGGTTGGTTACAGCAGGTGGAGCAGGTGGAGCAGGTTGCTCTGGCTGTGGGGGAGAAGGTTGGTTACAGCAGGTGGAGCAGGTGGAGCAGGTTGCTCTGGCTGTGGGGGAGAAGTTTGGTTACAGCAGGTGGAGCAGGTGGAGCAGGTTGCTCTGGCTGTGGGGGAGAAGGTTAGTTGCAGCAGGTGGAGCAGGTGGAGCAGGTTGCTCTGGCTGTGGGGGATACGGTTGGTACAGCAGGTGGAGCAGGTGGAGCAGGTTTCTCTGGCTGTGGGTGAGAAGGTTGGTTACAGCAGGTGGAGCAGGTTGCTTACAGCAGGTGGAGCAGGTTGCTCTGGCTGTGGGCGAGAAGGTTGGTTACAGCAGGTGGAGCAGGTTGCTTACAGCAGGTGGAGCAGTTGGAGCAGGTTGCTCTGGCTGTGGGGGAGAAGGTTGGTTACAGCAGGTGGAGCAGGTGGAGCAGGATGCTCTGGCTGTGGGGGAGAAGGTTGGTTACAGCAGGTGGAGCAGGTGGAGCAGGTTGCTCTGGCTGTGGTGGAGAAGGTTGGTTACAGCAGGTGGAGCAGGTTGCTCTGACTGTGGGGGAGAAGGTTGGTTACGGCAGGTGGAGCAGGTGGAGCAGGATGCTCTGGCTGTGGTGGAGAAGGTTGGTTACAGCAGGTGGAGCAGGTTGCTCTGGCTGTGGGGGAGAAGGTTGGTTACGGCAGGTGGAGCAGGTGGAGCAGGATGCTCTGGCTGTGGGGGAGAAGGTTGGTTACAGCAGGTGGAGCAGGTGGAGCAGGTTGTTCTGGCTGTGGGGGAGAAGGTTGGTTACAGCAGGTGGAGCAGGTTGCTCTGGCTGTGGGGGAGAAGGTTGGTTACAGCAGGTGGAGCAGGTTGCTCTGGCTGTAGGGGAGAAGGTTGGTTACAGCAGGTGGAGCAGGTTGCTCTGGCTGTGGGGGAGAAGGTTGGTTACAGCAGGTGGAGCAGGTGGAGCAGGTTGCCCTGGCTGTGGGGGAGAAGGTTGGTTACAGCAGGTGGAGCAGGTTGCTTACAGCAGGTGGAGCAGGTGGAGCAGGTTGCTCTGGCTGTAAGGGAGAACGTTGGTTACAGCAGGTGGAGCAGGATGCTCTGGCTGTGGGGGAGAAGGTTGGTTACAGCAGGTGGAGCAGGTTGCTTACAGCAGGTGGAGCAGGTTGCTCTGGCTGTGGGGGAGAAGGTTGGTTACAGCAGGTGGAGCAGGTGGAGCAGGATGCTCTGGCTGTTGGGGAGAAGTTTGGTTACAGCAGGTGGAGCAGGTGGAGCAGGTTGCTCTGGCTGTGGGGGAGAAATTTGGTTACAGCAGGTGGAGCAGGTGGAGCAGGTTGCTCTGGCTGTGGGGGAGAAGTTTGGTTACAGCAGGTGGAGCAGGTGGAGCAGGTGGAGCAGGTTGCTCTGGCTGTGGGGGAGAAGGTTGGTTACAGCAGGTGGAGCAGGTGGAGCAGGCTGCTCTGGCTGTGGGGGAGAAGGTTGGTTACAGCAGGTGGAGCAGGTGGAGCAGGTTGCTCTGGCTGTGGGGGAGAAGGTTGGTTACAGCAGGTGGAGCAGGTGGAGCAGGTTGCTCTGGCTGTGGGGGAGAAGTTTGGTTACAGCAGGTGGAGCAGGTGGAGCAGGTTGCTCTGGCTGTGGGGGAGAAGGTTAGTTGCAGCAGGTGGAGCAGGTGGAGCAGGTTGCTCTGGCTGTGGGGGATACGGTTGGTACAGCAGGTGGAGCAGGTGGAGCAGGTTTCTCTGGCTGTGGGTGAGAAGGTTGGTTACAGCAGGTGGAGCAGGTTGCTTACAGCAGGTGGAGCAGGTTGCTCTGGCTGTGGGCGAGAAGGTTGGTTACAGCAGGTGGAGCAGGTTGCTTACAGCAGGTGGAGCAGTTGGAGCAGGTTGCTCTGGCTGTGGGGGAGAAGGTTGGTTACAGCAGGTGGAGCAGGTGGAGCAGGATGCTCTGGCTGTGGGGGAGAAGGTTGGTTACAGCAGGTGGAGCAGGTGGAGCAGGTTGCTCTGGCTGTGGTGGAGAAGGTTGGTTACAGCAGGTGGAGCAGGTTGCTCTGACTGTGGGGGAGAAGGTTGGTTACGGCAGGTGGAGCAGGTGGAGCAGGATGCTCTGGCTGTGGTGGAGAAGGTTGGTTACAGCAGGTGGAGCAGGTTGCTCTGGCTGTGGGGGAGAAGGTTGGTTACGGCAGGTGGAGCAGGTGGAGCAGGATGCTCTGGCTGTGGGGGAGAAGGTTGGTTACAGCAGGTGGAGCAGGTGGAGCAGGTTGTTCTGGCTGTGGGGGAGAAGGTTGGTTACAGCAGGTGGAGCAGGTTGCTCTGGCTGTGGGGGAGAAGGTTGGTTACAGCAGGTGGAGCAGGTTGCTCTGGCTGTAGGGGAGAAGGTTGGTTACAGCAGGTGGAGCAGGTTGCTCTGGCTGTGGGGGAGAAGGTTGGTTACAGCAGGTGGAGCAGGTGGAGCAGGTTGCCCTGGCTGTGGGGGAGAAGGTTGGTTACAGCAGGTGGAGCAGGTTGCTTACAGCAGGTGGAGCAGGTGGAGCAGGTTGCTCTGGCTGTAAGGGAGAACGTTGGTTACAGCAGGTGGAGCAGGATGCTCTGGCTGTGGGGGAGAAGGTTGGTTACAGCAGGTGGAGCAGGTTGCTTACAGCAGGTGGAGCAGGTTGCTCTGGCTGTGGGCGAGAAGGTTGGTTACAGCAGGTGGAGCAGGTTGCTCTGGCTGTGGGGGAGAAGGTTGGTTACAGCAGGTGGAGCAGGTTGCTTACAGCAGGTGGAGCAGGTGGAGCAGGTTTCTCTGGCTGTGGGGGAGAAGGTTGGTTACAGCAGGTGGAGCAGGTGGAGCAGGATGCTCTGGCTGTTGGGGAGAAATTTGGTTACAGCAGGTGGAGCAGGTGGAGCAGGTTGCTCTGGCTGTGGGGGAGAAATTTGGTTACAGCAGGTGGAGCAGGTGGAGCAGGTTGCTCTGGCTGTGGGGGAGAAGGTTGGTTACAGCAGGTGGAGCAGGTGGAGCAGGCTGCTCTGGCTGTGGGGGAGAAATTTGGTTACAGCAGGTGGAGCAGGTGGAGCAGGTTGCTCTGGCTGTGGGGGAGAAGGTTGGTTACAGCAGGTGGAGCAGGTGGAGCAGGTTGCTCTGGCTGTGGGGGAGAAGGTTGGTTACAGCAGGTGGAGCAGGTGGAGCAGGTTGCTCTGGCTGTGGGGGAGAAGTTTGGTTACAGCAGGTGGAGCAGGTTGCTTACAGCAGGTGGAGCAGGTGGAGCAGGTTGCTCTGGCTGTGGGGGAGAAGGTTGGTTGCAGCAGGTGGAGCAGGTGGAGCAGGTTGCTCTGGCTGTGGGGGAGAAGGTTGGTTACAGCAGGTGGAGAAGGTGGAGCAGGATGCTCTGGCTGTGGGGGAGAAGGTTGGTTACAGCAGGTGGAGCAGGTGGAGCAGGATGCTCTGGCTGTGGGGGAGAAGGTTGGTTACAGCAGGTGGAGCAGGTGGAGCAGGTGGAGCAGGTGGATCAGGTTGCTCTGGCTGTGGGGGAGCAGGTTGGTTACAGCAGGTGGAGCAGGTTGCTTACAGCAGGTGGAGCAGGTGGAGTAGGTTGCTCTGGCTGTGGGGGAGAAGGTTGGTTACAGCAGGTGGAGCAGGTGGATCAGGTTGCTCTGGCTGTGGGAGAGAAGTTGGTTACAGCAGGTGGAGGAGGTGGAGCAGGTTGCTCTGGCTGTGGGGGAGAAGGTTGGTTACAGCAGGTGGAGCAGGTGGAGCAGGATGCTCTGGCTGTGGGGGAGAAGGTTGGTTACAGCAGGTGGAGCAGGTGGAGCAGGATGCTCTGGCTGTGGGGGAGAAGGTTGGTTACAGCAGGTGAAGCAGGTGGAGCAGGTTGCTCTGGCTGTGGGGGAGAAGGTTGGCTACAGCAGGTGGAGCAGGATGCTCTGGCTGTGGTGGAGAAGGTTGGTTACAGCAGGTGGAGCAGGTGGAGCAGGTTGCTCTGGCTGTGGGGGAGAAGGTTGGTTACAGCAGGTGGAGCAGGTTGCTTTCAGCAGGTGGAGCAGGTAGAGCAGGTTGCTCTGGCTGTGGGGGAGAAGGTTGGTTACAGCAGGTGGAGCAGGTTGCTTTTAGCAGGTGGAGCAGGTGGAGCAGGTTGCTCTGGCTGTGGGGGAGAAGGTTGGTTACAGCATGTGGAGCAGGTGGAGCAGGTTGCTCTGGCTGTGGGGGAGAAGGTTGGTTACAGCAGGTGGAGCAGGTGGAGCAGGATGCTCTGGCTGTGGTGGAGAAGGTTGGTTACAGCAGGTGGAGCAGGTTGCTCTGGCTGTGGGGGAGAAGATTGGTTACAGCAGGTGGAGCAGGTTGCTCTGACTGTGGGGGAGAAGGTTGGTAACAGCAGGTGGAGCAGGTTGCTTACAGCAGGTGGAGCAGGTTGCTCTGGCTGTGGGGGAGAAGGTTGGTTACAGCAGGTGGAGCAGGTTGCTCTGGCTATGGGGGAGAAGGTTGGTTACAGCAGGTGGAGCAGGTTGCTTACAGCAGGTGGAGCAGGTGGAGCAGGTTGCTCTGGCTGTGGGGGAGAAGGTTGGTTACAGCAGGTGGAGCAGGTGGAGCAGGTTGCTCTGGCTGTGGGGGAGAAGGTTGGTTACAGCAGGTGGAGCAGGTGGAGCAGGTTGCTCTGGCTGTGGGGGAGAAGGTCGGTTACAGCAGGTGGAGCAGGTTGCTCTGGCTGTGGGGGAGAAGGTTGGTTACAGCAGGTGGAGCAGGTGGAGCAGGTTTCTCTGGCTGTGGGTGAGAAGGTTGGTTACAGCAGGTGGAGCAGGTTGCTTACAGCAGGTGGAGCAGGTTGCTCTGGCTGTGGGCGAGAAGGTTGGTTACAGCAGGTGGAGCAGGTTGCTTACAGCAGGTGGAGCAGGTTGCTCTGGCTGTGGGGGAGAAGGTTGGTTACAGCAGGTGGAGCAGGTTGCTCTGGCTGTAGGGGAGAAGGTTGGTTACAGCAGGTGGAGCAGGTTGCTCTGGCTGTGGGGGAGAAGGTTGGTTACAGCAGGTGGAGCAGGTGGAGCAGGTTGCCCTGGCTGTGGGGGAGAAGGTTGGTTACAGCAGGTGGAGCAGGTTGCTTACAGCAGGTGGAGCAGGTGGAGCAGGTTGCTCTGGCTGTAAGGGAGAACGTTGGTTACAGCAGGTGGAGCAGGATGCTCTGGCTGTGGGGGAGAAGGTTGGTTACAGCAGGTGGAGCAGGTTGCTTACAGCAGGTGGAGCAGGTTGCTCTGGCTGTGGGCGAGAAGGTTGGTTACAGCAGGTGGAGCAGGTTGCTCTGGCTGTGGGGGAGAAGGTTGGTTACAGCAGGTGGAGCAGGTTGCTTACAGCAGGTGGAGCAGGTGGAGCAGGTTTCTCTGGCTGTGGGGGAGAAGGTTGGTTACAGCAGGTGGAGCAGGTGGAGCAGGATGCTCTGGCTGTTGGGGAGAAGTTTGGTTACAGCAGGTGGAGCAGGTGGAGCAGGTTGCTCTGGCTGTGGGGGAGAAGGTTGGTTACAGCAGGTGGAGCAGGTGGAGCAGGTTGCTCTGGCTGTGGGGGAGAAGTTTGGTTACAGCAGGTGGAGCAGGTGGAGCAGGTTGCTCTGGCTGTGGGGGAGAAGGTTGGTTACAGCAGGTGGAGCAGGTGGAGCAGGCTGCTCTGGCTGTGGGGGAGAAGGTTGGTTACAGCAGGTGGAGCAGGTGGAGCAGGTTGCTCTGGCTGTGGGGGAGAAGGTTGGTTACAGCAGGTGGAGCAGGTGGAGCAGGTTGCTCTGGCTGTGGGGGAGAAGTTTGGTTACAGCAGGTGGAGCAGGTTGCTTACAGCAGGTGGAGCAGGTGGAGCAGGTTGCTCTGGCTGTGGGGGAGAAGGTTGGTTGCAGCAGGTGGAGCAGGTGGAGCAGGTTGCTCTGGCTGTGGGGGAGAAGGTTGGTTACAGCAGGTGGAGCAGGTGGAGCAGGATGCTCTGGCTGTGGGGGAGAAGGTTGGTTACAGCAGGTGGAGCAGGTGGAGCAGGATGCTCTGGCTGTGGGGGAGAAGGTTGGTTACAGCAGGTGGAGCAGGTGGAGCAGGTGGAGCAGGTGGATCAGGTTGCTCTGGCTGTGGGGGAGCAGGTTGGTTACAGCAGGTGGAGCAGGTTGCTTACAGCAGGTGGAGCAGGTGGAGTAGGTTGCTCTGGCTGTGGGGGAGAAGGTTGGTTACAGCAGGTGGAGCAGGTGGATCAGGTTGCTCTGGCTGTGGGGGAGAAGTTGGTTACAGCAGGTGGAGCAGGTGGAGCAGGTTGCTCTGGCTGTGGGGGAGAAGGTTGGTTACAGCAGGTGGAGCAGGTGGAGCAGGATGCTCTGGCTGTGGGGGACAAGGTTGGTTACAGCAGGTGGAGCAGGTGGAGCAGGATGCTCTGGCTGTGGGGGAGAAGGTTGGTTACAGCAGGTGGAGCAGGTGGAGCAGGTTGCTCTGGCTGTGGGGGAGAAGGTTGGCTACAGCAGGTGGAGCAGGTGGAGCAGGATGCTCTGGCTGTGGTGGAGAAGGTTGGTTACAGCAGGTGGAGCAGGTGGAGCAGGTTGCTCTGGCTGTGGGGGAGAAGGTTGGTTACAGCAGGTGGAGCAGGTGGAGCAGGTTGCTCTGGCTGTGGGGGAGAAGGTTGGTTACAGCAGGTGGAGCAGGTTGCTTTCAGCAGGTGGAGCAGGTAGAGCAGGTTGCTCTGGCTGTGGGGGAGAAGGTTGGTTACAGCAGGTGGAGCAGGTTGCTTTCAGCAGGTGGAGCAGGTGGAGCAGGTTGCTCTGGCTGTGGGGGAGAAGGTTGGTTACAGCAGGTGGAGCAGGTGGAGCAGGTTGCTCTGGCTGTGGGGGAGAAGGTTGGTTACAGCAGGTGGAGCAGGTGGAGCAGGATGCTCTGGCTGTGGTGGAGAAGGTTGGTTACAGCAGGTGGAGCAGGTTGCTCTGGCTGTGGGGGAGAAGATTGGTTACAGCAGGTGGAGCAGGTTGCTCTGACTGTGGGGGAGAAGGTTGGTAACAGCAGGTGGAGCAGGTTGCTTACAGCAGGTGGAGCAGGTTGCTCTGGCTGTGGGGGAGAAGGTTGGTTACAGCAGGTGGAGCAGGTTGCTCTGGCTGTGGGGGAGAAGGTTGGTTACAGCAGGTGGAGCAGGTTGCTCTGGCTATGGGGGAGAAGGTTGGTTACAGCAGGTGGAGCAGGTTGCTTACAGCAGGTGGAGCAGGTGGAGCAGGTTGCTCTGGCTGTGGGGGAGAAGGTTGGTTACAGCAGGTGGAGCAGGTGGAGCAGGTTGCTCTGGCTGTGGGGGAGAAGGTTGGTTACAGCAGGTGGAGCAGGTGGAGCAGGTTGCTCTGGCTGTGGGGGAGAAGGTCGGTTACAGCAGGTGGAGCAGGTTGCTCTGGCTGTGGGGGAGAAGGTTGGTTACAGCAGGTGGAGCAGGTGGAGCAGGTTTCTCTGGCTGTGGGTGAGAAGGTTGGTTACAGCAGGTGGAGCAGGTTGCTTACAGCAGGTGGAGCAGGTTGCTCTGGCTGTGGGCGAGAAGGTTGGTTACAGCAGGTGGAGCAGGTTGCTTACAGCAGGTGGAGCAGGTGGAGCAGGTTGCCCTGGCTGTGGGGGAGAAGGTTGGTTACAGCAGGTGGAGCAGGTTGCTTACAGCAGGTGGAGCAGGTGGAGCAGGTTGCTCTGGCTGTGGGGGAGAAGGTTGGTTACAGCAGGTGGAGCAGGTGGAGCAGGATGCTCTGGCTGTTGGGGAGAAATTTGGTTACAGCAGGTGGAGCAGGTTGCTCTGGCTGTGGGGGAGAAGGTTGGTTACAGCAGGTGGAGCAGGTTGCTTACAGCAGGTGGAGCAGGTGGAGCAGGTTGCTCTGGCTGTGGGGGAGAAGTTTGGTTACAGCAGGTGGAGCAGGTGGAGCAGGTTGCTCTGGCTGTGGGGGAGAAGGTTGGTTACAGCAGGTGGAGCAGGCTGCTCTGGCTGTGGGGGAGAAGGTTGGTTACAGCAGGTGGAGCAGGTGGAGCAGGTTGCTCTGGCTGTGGGGGAGAAGGTTGGTTACAGCAGGTGGAGCAGGTGGAGCAGGTTGCTCTGGCTGTGGGGGAGAAGGTTGGTTGCAGCAGGTGGAGCAGGTGGAGCAGGTTGCTCTGGCTGTGGGGGATACGGTTGGTACAGCAGGTGGAGCAGGTTGCTCTGGCTGTGGGGGAGCAGGTTGTTTACAGCAGGTGGAGCAGGTTGCTTACAGCAGGTGGAGCAGGTGGAGCAGGTTGCTCTGGCTGTGGGGGAGAAGGTTGGTTGCAGCAGGTGGAGCAGGTGGAGCAGGTTGCTCTGGCTGTGGGGGATACGGTTGGTACAGCAGGTGGAGCAGGTTGCTCTGGCTGTGGGGGAGCAGGTTGTTTACAGCAGGTGGAGCAGGTTGCTTACAGCAGGTGGAGCAGGTTGCTCTGGCTGTGGGGGAGAAGGTTGGTTACAGCAGGTGGAGCAGGTGGAGCAGGTGGAGCAGGTTGCTCTGGCTGTGGGGGAGAAGTTGGTTACAGCAGGTGGAGCAGGTGGAGCAGGTTGCTCTGGCTGTGGGGGAGAAGGTTGGTTACAGCAGGTGGAGCAGGTGGAGCAGGATGCTCTGGCTGTGGGGGAGAAGGTTGGTTACAGCAGGTGGAGCAGGTGGAGCAGGATGCTCTGGCTGTGGGGGAGAAGGTTGGTTACGGCAGGTGGAGCAGGTGGAGCAGGTTGCTCTGGCTGTGGGGGAGAAGATTGGCTACAGCAGGTGGAGCAGGTGGAGCAGGATGCTCTGGCTGTGGTGGAGAAGGTTGGTTACAGCAGGTGGAGCAGGTGGAGCAGGTTGCTCTGGCTGTGGGGGAGAAGGTTGGTTACAGCAGGTGGAGCAGGTGGAGCAGGTTGCTCTGGCTGTGGGGGAGAAGGTTGGTTACAGCAGGTGGAGCAGGTTGCTTAGAGCAGGTGGAGCAGGTGGAGCAGGTTGCTCTGGCTGTGGGGGAGAAGGTTGGTTACAGCAGGTGGAGCAGGTGGAGCAGGTTGCTCTGGCTGTGGGGGAGAAGGTTGGTTACAGCAGGTGGAGCAGGTTGCTCTGGCTGTGGGGGAGAAGTTTGGTTACAGCAGGTGGAGCAGGTTGCTTACAGCAGGTGGAGCAGGTGGAGCAGGTTGCTCTGGCTGTGGGGGAGAAGGTTGGTTACAGCAGGTGGAGCAGGTTGCTCTGGCTGTGGGGGAGAAGGTTGGTTACAGCAGGTGGAGCAGGTTGCTCTGGCTGTGGGGGAGAAGGTTGGTTACAGCAGGTGGTGCAGGTTGCTTACAGCAGGTGGAGCAGGTGGAGCAGGTTGCTCTGGCTGTGGGGGAGAAGGTTGGTTACAGCAGGTGGAGCAGGTTGCTTACAGCAGGTGGAGCAGGTTGCTCTGGCTGTGGGCGAGAAGGTTGGTTACAGCAGGTGGAGCAGGATGCTCTGGCTGTGGGGGAGAAGGTTGGTTACAGCAGGTGGAGCAGGTTGCTTACAGCAGGTGGAGCAGGTTGCTCTGGCTGTGGGCGAGAAGGTTGGTTACAGCAGGTGGAGCAGGTGGAGCAGGTTGCTCTGGCTGTGGGGGAGAAGGTTGGTTACAGCAGGTGGAGCAGGTTGCTTACAGCAGGTGGAGCAGGTGGAGCAGGTTGCTCTGGCTGTGGGGGAGAAGGTTGGTTACAGCAGGTGAAGCAGGTGGAGCAGGTTGCTCTGGCTGTGGGGGAGAAGGTTGGTTACAGCAGGTGGAGCAGGTGGAGCAGGATGCTCTGGCTGTGGGGGAGAAGGTTGGTTACAGCAGGTGGAGCAGGTGGAGCAGGTTGCTCTGGCTGTGGGGGAGAAGTTGGGTTACAGCAGGTGGAGCAGGTGGAGCAGGTTGCTCTGTTTATGGGGGAGAAGGTTGGTTACAGCAGGTGGAGCAGGTTGCTTACAGCAGGTGGAGCAGGTGGAGCAGGTTGCTCTGGCTGTGGTGGAGAAGGTTGGTTACAGCAGGTGGAGCAGGTTGCTCTGGCTGTGGGGGAGAAGATTGGTTACAGCAGGTGGAGCAGGTTGCTCTGACTGTGGGGGAGAAGGTTGGTAACAGCAGGTGGAGCAGGTTGCTTACAGCAGGTGGAGCAGGTTGCTCTGGCTGTGGGGGAGAAGGTTGGTTACAGCAGGTGGAGCAGGTTGCTCTGGCTGTGGGGGAGAAGGTTGGTTACAGCAGGTGGAGCAGGTTGCTCTGGCTATGGGGGAGAAGGTTGGTTACAGCAGGTGGAGCAGGTTGCTTACAGCAGGTGGAGCAGGTGGAGCAGGTTGCTCTGGCTGTGGGGGAGAAGGTTGGTTACAGCAGGTGGAGCAGGTGGAGCAGGTTGCTCTGGCTGTGGGGGAGAAGGTTGGTTACAGCAGGTGGAGCAGGTGGAGCAGGTTGCTCTGGCTGTGGGGGAGAAGGTCGGTTACAGCAGGTGGAGCAGGTTGCTCTGGCTGTGGGGGAGAAGGTTGGTTACAGCAGGTGGAGCAGGTGGAGCAGGTTTCTCTGGCTGTGGGTGAGAAGGTTGGTTACAGCAGGTGGAGCAGGTTGCTTACAGCAGGTGGAGCAGGTTGCTCTGGCTGTGGGCGAGAAGGTTGGTTACAGCAGGTGGAGCAGGTTGCTTACAGCAGGTGGAGCAGGTGGAGCAGGTTGCCCTGGCTGTGGGGGAGAAGGTTGGTTACAGCAGGTGGAGCAGGTTGCTTACAGCAGGTGGAGCAGGTGGAGCAGGTTGCTCTGGCTGTGGGGGAGAAGGTTGGTTACAGCAGGTGGAGCAGGTGGAGCAGGATGCTCTGGCTGTTGGGGAGAAATTTGGTTACAGCAGGTGGAGCAGGTTGCTCTGGCTGTGGGGGAGAAGGTTGGTTACAGCAGGTGGAGCAGGTTGCTTACAGCAGGTGGAGCAGGTGTAGCAGGTTGCTCTGGCTGTGGGGGAGAAGTTTGGTTACAGCAGGTGGAGCAGGTGGAGCAGGTTGCTCTGGCTGTGGGGGAGAAGGTTGGTTACAGCAGGTGGAGCAGGCTGCTCTGGCTGTGGGGGAGAAGGTTGGTTACAGCAGGTGGAGCAGGTGGAGCAGGTTGCTCTGGCTGTGGGGGAGAAGGTTGGTTACAGCAGGTGGAGCAGGTGGAGCAGGTTGCTCTGGCTGTGGGGGAGAAGGTTGGTTGCAGCAGGTGGAGCAGGTGGAGCAGGTTGCTCTGGCTGTGGGGGATACGGTTGGTACAGCAGGTGGAGCAGGTTGCTCTGGCTGTGGGGGAGCAGGTTGTTTACAGCAGGTGGAGCAGGTTGCTTACAGCAGGTGGAGCAGGTGGAGCAGGTTGCTCTGGCTGTGGGGGAGAAGGTTGGTTGCAGCAGGTGGAGCAGGTGGAGCAGGTTGCTCTGGCTGTGGGGGATACGGTTGGTACAGCAGGTGGAGCAGGTTGCTCTGGCTGTGGGGGAGCAGGTTGTTTACAGCAGGTGGAGCAGGTTGCTTACAGCAGGTGGAGCAGGTTGCTCTGGCTGTGGGGGAGAAGGTTGGTTACAGCAGGTGGAGCAGGTGGAGCAGGTGGAGCAGGTTGCTCTGGCTGTGGGGGAGAAGTTGGTTACAGCAGGTGGAGCAGGTGGAGCAGGTTGCTCTGGCTGTGGGGGAGAAGGTTGGTTACAGCAGGTGGAGCAGGTGGAGCAGGATGCTCTGGCTGTGGGGGAGAAGGTTGGTTACAGCAGGTGGAGCAGGTGGAGCAGGATGCTCTGGCTGTGGGGGAGAAGGTTGGTTACGGCAGGTGGAGCAGGTGGAGCAGGTTGCTCTGGCTGTGGGGGAGAAGATTGGCTACAGCAGGTGGAGCAGGTGGAGCAGGATGCTCTGGCTGTGGTGGAGAAGGTTGGTTACAGCAGGTGGAGCAGGTGGAGCAGGTTGCTCTGGCTGTGGGGGAGAAGGTTGGTTACAGCAGGTGGAGCAGGTGGAGCAGGTTGCTCTGGCTGTGGGGGAGAAGGTTGGTTACAGCAGGTGGAGCAGGTTGCTTAGAGCAGGTGGAGCAGGTGGAGCAGGTTGCTCTGGCTGTGGGGGAGAAGGTTGGTTACAGCAGGTGGAGCAGGTGGAGCAGGTTGCTCTGGCTGTGGGGGAGAAGGTTGGTTACAGCAGGTGGAGCAGGTTGCTCTGGCTGTGGGGGAGAAGTTTGGTTACAGCAGGTGGAGCAGGTTGCTTACAGCAGGTGGAGCAGGTGGAGCAGGTTGCTCTGGCTGTGGGGGAGAAGGTTGGTTACAGCAGGTGGAGCAGGTTGCTCTGGCTGTGGGGGAGAAGGTTGGTTACAGCAGGTGGAGCAGGTTGCTCTGGCTGTGGGGGAGAAGGTTGGTTACAGCAGGTGGTGCAGGTTGCTTACAGCAGGTGGAGCAGGTGGAGCAGGTTGCTCTGGCTGTGGGGGAGAAGGTTGGTTACAGCAGGTGGAGCAGGTTGCTTACAGCAGGTGGAGCAGGTTGCTCTGGCTGTGGGCGAGAAGGTTGGTTACAGCAGGTGGAGCAGGATGCTCTGGCTGTGGGGGAGAAGGTTGGTTACAGCAGGTGGAGCAGGTTGCTTACAGCAGGTGGAGCAGGTTGCTCTGGCTGTGGGCGAGAAGGTTGGTTACAGCAGGTGGAGCAGGTGGAGCAGGTTGCTCTGGCTGTGGGGGAGAAGGTTGGTTACAGCAGGTGGAGCAGGTTGCTTACAGCAGGTGGAGCAGGTGGAGCAGGTTGCTCTGGCTGTGGGGGAGAAGGTTGGTTACAGCAGGTGAAGCAGGTGGAGCAGGTTGCTCTGGCTGTGGGGGAGAAGGTTGGTTACAGCAGGTGGAGCAGGTGGAGCAGGATGCTCTGGCTGTGGGGGAGAAGGTTGGTTACAGCAGGTGGAGCAGGTGGAGCAGGTTGCTCTGGCTGTGGGGGAGAAGTTGGGTTACAGCAGGTGGAGCAGGTGGAGCAGGTTGCTCTGTTTATGGGGGAGAAGGTTGGTTACAGCAGGTGGAGCAGGTTGCTTACAGCAGGTGGAGCAGGTGGAGCAGGTTGCTCTGGCTGTGGGGGAGAAGGTTGGTTACAGCAGGTGGAGCAGGTGGAGCAGGTTGCTCTGGCTGTGGGGGAGAAGGTTGGTTACAGCAGGTGGAGCAGGTGGAGCAGGTTGCTCTGGCTGTGGGGGAGAAGGTTGGTTACAGCAGGTGGAGCAGGTTGCTCTGGCTGTGGGGGAGAAGGTTGGTTACAGCAGGTGGAGCAGGTTGCTCTGGCTGTGGGGGAGAAGATTGGTTACAGCAGGTGGAGCAGGTTGCTCTGACTGTGGGGGAGAAGGTTGGTAACAGCAGGTGGAGCAGGTTGCTTACAGCAGGTGGAGCAGGTTGCTCTGGCTGTGGGGGAGAAGGTTGGTTACAGCAGGTGGAGCAGGTTGCTCTGGCTGTGGGGGAGAAGGTTGGTTACAGCAGGTGGAGCAGGTTGCTCTGGCTATGGGGGAGAAGGTTGGTTACAGCAGGTGGAGCAGGTTGCTTACAGCAGGTGGAGCAGGTGGAGCAGGTTGCTCTGGCTGTGGGGGAGAAGGTTGGTTACAGCAGGTGGAGCAGGTGGAGCAGGTTGCTCTGGCTGTGGGGGAGAAGGTTGGTTACAGCAGGTGGAGCAGGTGGAGCAGGTTGCTCTGGCTGTGGGGGAGAAGGTCGGTTACAGCAGGTGGAGCAGGTTGCTCTGGCTGTGGGGGAGAAGGTTGGTTACAGCAGGTGGAGCAGGTGGAGCAGGTTTCTCTGGCTGTGGGTGAGAAGGTTGGTTACAGCAGGTGGAGCAGGTTGCTTACAGCAGGTGGAGCAGGTTGCTCTGGCTGTGGGCGAGAAGGTTGGTTACAGCAGGTGGTGCAGGTTGCTTACAGCAGGTGGAGCAGGTGGAGCAGGTTGCTCTGGCTGTGGGGGAGAAGGTTGGTTACAGCAGGTGGAGCAGGTTGCTCTGGCTGTGGGGGAGAAGGTTGGTAACAGCAGGTGGAGCAGGTTGCTCTGGCTGTGGGGGAGAAGGTTGGTTACAGCAGGTGGTGCAGGTTGCTTACAGCAGGTGGAGCAGGTGGAGCAGGTTGCTCTGGCTGTGGGGGAGAAGGTTGGTTACAGCAGGTGGAGCAGGTTGCTTACAGCAGGTGGAGCAGGTTGCTCTGGCTGTGGGCGAGAAGGTTGGTTACAGCAGGTGGAGCAGGATGCTCTGGCTGTGGGGGAGAAGGTTGGTTACAGCAGGTGGAGCAGGTTGCTTACAGCAGGTGGAGCAGGTTGCTCTGGCTGTGGGCGAGAAGGTTGGTTACAGCAGGTGGAGCAGGTGGAGCAGGTTGCTCTGGCTGTGGGGGAGAAGGTTGGTTACAGCAGGTGGAGCAGGTTGCTTACAGCAGGTGGAGCAGGTGGAGCAGGTTGCTCTGGCTGTGGGGGAGAAGGTTGGTTACAGCAGGTGAAGCAGGTGGAGCAGGTTGCTCTGGCTGTGGGGGAGAAGGTTGGTTACAGCAGGTGGAGCAGGTGGAGCAGGATGCTCTGGCTGTGGGGGAGAAGGTTGGTTACAGCAGGTGGAGCAGGTGGAGCAGGTTGCTCTGGCTGTGGGGGAGAAGTTGGGTTACAGCAGGTGGAGCAGGTGGAGCAGGTTGCTCTGTTTATGGGGGAGAAGGTTGGTTACAGCAGGTGGAGCAGGTTGCTTACAGCAGGTGGAGCAGGTGGAGCAGGTTGCTCTGGCTGTGGGGGAGAAGGTTGGTTACAGCAGGTGGAGCAGGTGGAGCAGGTTGCTCTGGCTGTGGGGGAGAAGGTTGGTTACAGCAGGTGGAGCAGGTGGAGCAGGTTGCTCTGGCTGTGGGGGAGAAGGTTGGTTACAGCAGGTGGAGCAGGTTGCTCTGGCTGTGGGGGAGAAGGTTGGTTACAGCAGGTGGAGCAGGTTGCTCTGGCTGTGGGGGAGAAGATTGGTTACAGCAGGTGGAGCAGGTTGCTCTGACTGTGGGGGAGAAGGTTGGTAACAGCAGGTGGAGCAGGTTGCTTACAGCAGGTGGAGCAGGTTGCTCTGGCTGTGGGGGAGAAGGTTGGTTACAGCAGGTGGAGCAGGTTGCTCTGGCTGTGGGGGAGAAGGTTGGTTACAGCAGGTGGAGCAGGTTGCTCTGGCTATGGGGGAGAAGGTTGGTTACAGCAGGTGGAGCAGGTTGCTTACAGCAGGTGGAGCAGGTGGAGCAGGTTGCTCTGGCTGTGGGGGAGAAGGTTGGTTACAGCAGGTGGAGCAGGTGGAGCAGGTTGCTCTGGCTGTGGGGGAGAAGGTTGGTTACAGCAGGTGGAGCAGGTGGAGCAGGTTGCTCTGGCTGTGGGGGAGAAGGTCGGTTACAGCAGGTGGAGCAGGTTGCTCTGGCTGTGGGGGAGAAGGTTGGTTACAGCAGGTGGAGCAGGTGGAGCAGGTTTCTCTGGCTGTGGGTGAGAAGGTTGGTTACAGCAGGTGGAGCAGGTTGCTTACAGCAGGTGGAGCAGGTTGCTCTGGCTGTGGGCGAGAAGGTTGGTTACAGCAGGTGGTGCAGGTTGCTTACAGCAGGTGGAGCAGGTGGAGCAGGTTGCCCTGGCTGTGGGGGAGAAGGTTGGTTACAGCAGGTGGAGCAGGTTGCTTACAGCAGGTGGAGCAGGTGGAGCAGGTTGCCCTGGCTGTGGGGGAGAAGGTTGGTTACAGCAGGTGGAGCAGGTTGCTTACAGCAGGTGGAGCAGGTGGAGCAGGTTGCTCTGGCTGTGGGGGAGAAGGTTGGTTACAGCAGGTGGAGCAGGTGGAGCAGGATGCTCTGGCTGTTGGGGAGAAATTTGGTTACAGCAGGTGGAGCAGGTTGCTCTGGCTGTTGGGGAGAAGGTTGGTTACAGCAGGTGGAGCAGGTTGCTTACAGCAGGTGGAGCAGGTGGAGCAGGTTGCTCTGGCTGTGGGGGAGAAGTTTGGTTACAGCAGGTGGAGCAGGTGGAGCAGGTTGCTCTGGCTGTGGGGGAGAAGGTTGGTTACAGCAGGTGGAGCAGGCTGCTCTGGCTGTGGGGGAGAAGGTTGGTTACAGCAGGTGGAGCAGGTGGAGCAGGTTGCTCTGGCTGTGGGGGAGAAGGTTGGTTACAGCAGGTGGAGCAGGTGGAGCAGGTTGCTCTGGCTGTGGGGGAGAAGTTTGGTTACAGCAGGTGGAGCAGGTGGAGCAGGTTGCTCTGGCTGTGGGGGAGAAGGTTGGTTGCAGCAGGTGGAGCAGGTGGAGCAGGTTGCTCTGGCTGTGGGGGATACGGTTGGTACAGCAGGTGGAGCAGGTTGCTCTGGCTGTGGGGGAGAAGGTTGGTTACAGCAGGTGGAGCAGGTGGAGCAGGTGGAGCAGGTTGCTCTGGCTGTGGGGGAGAAGTTTGGTTACAGCAGGTGGAGCAGGTTGCTTACAGCAGGTGGAGCAGGTGGAGCAGGTTGCTCTGGCTGTGGGGGAGAAGGTTGGTTACAGCAGGTGGAGCAGGTTGCTCTGGCTGTGGGGGAGAAGGTTGGTTACAGCAGGTGGAGCAGGTTGCTCTGGCTGTGGGGGAGAAGGTTGGTTACAGCAGGTGGTGCAGGTTGCTTACAGCAGGTGGAGCAGGTGGAGCAGGTGGAGCAGGTTGCTCTGGCTGTGGGGGAGAAGGTTGGTTACAGCAGGTGGAGCAGGTTGCTTACAGCAGGTGGAGCAGGTTGCTCTGGCTGTGGGCGAGAAGGTTGGTTACAGCAGGTGGAGCAGGATGCTCTGGCTGTGGGGGAGAAGGTTGGTTACAGCAGGTGGAGCAGGTTGCTTACAGCAGGTGGAGCAGGTTGCTCTGGCTGTGGGCGAGAAGGTTGGTTACAGCAGGTGGAGCAGGTGGAGCAGGTTGCTCTGGCTGTGGGGGAGAAGGTTGGTTACAGCAGGTGGAGCAGGTGGAGCAGGATGCTCTGGCTGTGGAAGAGAAGGTTGGTTACAGCAGGTGGAGCAGGTTGCTCTGGCTGTGGGGGAGAAGTTTGGTTACAGAAGGTGGAGCAGGTGGAGCAGGTTGCTCTGGCTGTGGGGGAGAAGGTTGGTTACAGCAGGTGGAGCAGGTTGCTTTCAGCAGGTGGAGCAGGTGGAGCAGGTTGCTCTGGCTGTGGGGGAGAAGGTTGGTTACAGCAGGTGGAGCAGGTTGCTCTGGCTGTGGGGGAGAAGGTTGGTACAGCAGGTGGAGCAGGTTGCTCTGGCTGTGGGGGAGAAGGTTGGTTACAGCAGGTGGAGCAGGTGGAGCAGGTGGAGCAGGTTGCTCTGGCTGTGGGGGAGAAGTTTGGTTACAGCAGGTGGAGCAGGTTGCTTACAGCAGGTGGAGCAGGTGGAGCAGGTTGCTCTGGCTGTGGGGGAGAAGGTTGGTTACAGCAGGTGGAGCAGGTTGCTCTGGCTGTGGGGGAGAAGGTTGGTTACAGCAGGTGGAGCAGGTTGCTCTGGCTGTGGGGGAGAAGGTTGGTTACAGCAGGTGGTGCAGGTTGCTTACAGCAGGTGGAGCAGGTGGAGCAGGTGGAGCAGGTTGCTCTGGCTGTGGGGGAGAAGGTTGGTTACAGCAGGTGGAGCAGGTTGCTTACAGCAGGTGGAGCAGGTTGCTCTGGCTGTGGGCGAGAAGGTTGGTTACAGCAGGTGGAGCAGGATGCTCTGGCTGTGGGGGAGAAGGTTGGTTACAGCAGGTGGAGCAGGTTGCTTACAGCAGGTGGAGCAGGTTGCTCTGGCTGTGGGCGAGAAGGTTGGTTACAGCAGGTGGAGCAGGTGGAGCAGGTTGCTCTGGCTGTGGGGGAGAAGGTTGGTTACAGCAGGTGGAGCAGGTGGAGCAGGATGCTCTGGCTGTGGAAGAGAAGGTTGGTTACAGCAGGTGGAGCAGGTTGCTCTGGCTGTGGGGGAGAAGTTTGGTTACAGAAGGTGGAGCAGGTGGAGCAGGTTGCTCTGGCTGTGGGGGAGAAGGTTGGTTACAGCAGGTGGAGCAGGTTGCTTTCAGCAGGTGGAGCAGGTGGAGCAGGTTGCTCTGGCTGTGGGGGAGAAGGTTGGTTACAGCAGGTGAAGCAGGTGGAGCAGGTTGCTCTGGCTGTGGGGGAGAAGGTTGGTTACAGCAGGTGGAGCAGGTGGAGCAGGATGCTCTGGCTGTGGGGGAGAAGGTTGGTTACAGCAGGTGGAGCAGGTGGAGCAGGTTGCTCTGGCTGTGGGGGAGAAGTTTGGTTACAGCAGGTGGAGCAGGTGGAGCAGGTTGCTCTGTTTATGGGGGAGAAGGTTGGTTACAGCAGGTGGAGCAGGTTGCTTACAGCAGGTGGAGCAGGTGGAGCAGGTTGCTCTGGCTGTGGGGGAGAAGGTTGGTTACAGCAGGTGGAGCAGGTGGAGCAGGTTGCTCTGGCTGTGGGGGAGAAGGTTGGTTACAGCAGGTGGAGCAGGTGGAGCAGGTTGCTCTGGCTGTGGGGGATAAGGTTGGTTACAGCAGGTGGAGCAGGTTGCTCTGGCTGTGGGGGAGAAGGTTGGTTACAGCAGGTGGAGCAGGTTGCGTAGAGCAGGTGGAGCAGGTGGAGCAGGTTGCTCTGGCTGTGGGGGAGAAGGTTGGTTACAGCAGGTGGAGCAGGTGGAGCAGGTTGCTCTGGCTGTGGGGGAGAAGGTTGGTTACAGCAGGTGGAGCAGGTTGCTCTGGCTGTGGGGGAGAAGTTTGGTTACAGCAGGTGGAGCAGGTTGCTTACAGCAGGTGGAGCAGGTGGAGCAGGTTGCTCTGGCTGTGGGGGAGAAGGTTGGTTACAGCAGGTGGAGCAGGTGGAGCAGGTTGCTCTGGCTGTGGGGGAGAAGGTTGGTTACAGCAGGTGGAGCAGGTTGCTCTGGCTGTGGGGGAGAAGGTTGGTTACAGCAGGTGGTGCAGGTTGCTTACAGCAGGTGGAGCAGGTTGCTCTGGCTGTGGGGGATAAGGTTGGTTACAGCAGGTGGAGCAGGTTGCTCTGGCTGTGGGGGAGAAGGTTGGTTACAGCAGGTGGAGCAGGTTGCGTAGAGCAGGTGGAGCAGGTGGAGCAGGTTGCTCTGGCTGTGGGGGAGAAGGTTGGTTACAGCAGGTGGAGCAGGTTGCTCTGGCTGTGGGGGAGAAGGTTGGTTACAGCAGGTGGAGCAGGTTGCTCTGGCTGTGGGGGAGAAGGTTGGTTACAGCAGGTGGAGCAGGTTGCTCTGGCTGTGGGGGAGAAGTTTGGTTACAGCAGGTGGAGCAGGTTGCTTACAGCAGGTGGAGCAGGTTGCTCTGGCTGTGGGGGAGAAGGTTGGTTACAGCAGGTGGAGCAGGTGGAGCAGGTTGCTCTGGCTGTGGGGGAGAAGGTTGGTTACAGCAGGTGGAGCAGGTGGAGCAGGTTGCCCTGGCTGTGGGGGAGAAGGTTGGTTACAGCAGGTGGAGCAGGTTGCTTACAGCAGGTGGAGCAGGTGGAGCAGGTTGCTCTGGCTGTAAGGGAGAAGGTTCGTTACAGCAGGTGGAGCAGGTTGCTTACAGCAGGTGGAGCAGGTTGCTCTGGCTGTGGGCGAGAAGGTTGGTTACAGCAGGTGGAGCAGGATGCTTACAGCAGGTGGAGCAGGTGGAGCAGGTTGCTCTGGCTGTGGGGGAGAAGGTTGGTTACAGCAGGTGGAGGAGGTGGAGCAGGATGCTCTGGCTGTGGTGGAGAAGGTTGGTTACAGCAGGTGGAGCAGGTTGCTCTGGCTGTGGGGGAGAAGGTTGGTTACAGCAGGTGGAGCAGGTTGCTCTGGCTGTGGGGGAGAAGGTTGGTTACAGCAGGTGGAGCAGGTTGCTTACAGCAGGTGGAGCAGGTGGAGCAGGTTGCTCTGGCTGTGGGGGAGAAGGTTGGTTACAGCAGGTGGAGCAGGTGGAGCAGGATGCTCTGGCTGTGGGGGAGAAAGTTGGTTACAGCAGGTGGAGCAGGTTGCTTACAGCAGGTGGAGCAGGTGGAGCAGGTTGCTCTGGCTGTGGGGGAGAAGGTTGGTTACAGCAGGTGGAGCAGGATGCTTACAGCAGGTGGAGCAGGTGGAGCAGGTTGCTCTGGCTGTGGGGGAGAAGGTTGGTTACAGCAGGTGGAGGAGGTGGAGCAGGATGCTCTGGCTGTGGTGGAGAAGGTTGGTTACAGCAGGTGGAGCAGGTTGCTCTGGCTGTGGGGGAGAAGGTTGGTTACAGCAGGTGGAGCAGGTTGCTCTGGCTGTGGGGGAGAAGGTTGGTTACAGCAGGTGGAGCAGGTTGCTTACAGCAGGTGGAGCAGATGGAGCAGCTTGCTCTGGCTGTGGGGGAGAAGGTTGGTTACAGCAGGTGGAGCAGGTGGAGCAGGTTGCTCTGGCTGTGGGGGAGAAGGTTGGTTACAGCAGGTGGAGCAGGTGGAGCAGGTTGCTCTGGCTGTGGGGGAGAAGGTTGGTTACAGCAGGTGGAGCAGGTTGCTCTGGCTGTGGGGGAGAAGGTTGGTTACAGCAGGTGGAGCAGGTTGCTCTGGCTGTGGGGGAGAAGTTTGGTTACAGCAGGTGGAGCAGGTTGCTTACAGCAGGTGGAGCAGGTTGCTCTGGCTGTGGGGGAGAAGGTTGGTTACAGCAGGTGGAGCAGGTGGAGCAGGTTGCTCTGGCTGTGGGGGAGAAGGTTGGTTACAGCAGGTGGAGCAGGTGGAGCAGGTTGCCCTGGCTGTGGGGGAGAAGGTTGGTTACAGCAGGTGGAGCAGGTTGCTTACAGCAGGTGGAGCAGGTGGAGCAGGTTGCTCTGGCTGTAAGGGAGAAGGTTCGTTACAGCAGGTGGAGCAGGTTGCTTACAGCAGGTGGAGCAGGTTGCTCTGGCTGTGGGCGAGAAGGTTGGTTACAGCAGGTGGAGCAGGTTGCTTACAGCAGGTGGAGCAGGTTGCTCTGGCTGTGGGCGAGAAGGTTGGTTACAGCAGGTGGAGCAGGTTGCTCTGGCTGTGGGGGAGAAGGTTGGTTACAGCAGGTGGAGCAGGTTGCTTACAGCAGGTGGAGCAGGTGGAGCAGGTTGCTCTGGCTGTGGGGGAGAAGTTGGTTACAGCAGGTGGAGCAGGTGGAGCAGGTTGCTCTGGCTGTGGGGGAGAAGGTTGGTTACAGCAGGTGGAGCAGGTGGAGCAGGATGCTCTGGCTGTGGGGGAGAAGGTTGGTTACAGCAGGTGGAGCAGGTGGAGCAGGATGCTCTGGCTGTGGGGGAGAAGGTTGGTTACAGCAGGTGGAGCAGGATGCTCTGACTGTGGGGGAGAAGGTTGGTTACAGCAGGTGGAGCAGGTTGCTTACAGCAGGTGGAGCAGGTGGAGCAGGTTGCTCTGGCTGTGGGGGAGAAGTTGGTTACAGCAGGTGGAGCAGGTGGAGCAGGTTGCTCTGGCTGTGGGGGAGAAGGTTGGTTACAGCAGGTGGAGCAGGTGGAGCAGGATGCTCTGGCTGTGGGGGAGAAGGTTGGTTACAGCAGGTGGAGCAGGTGGAGCAGGATGCTCTGACTGTGGGGGAGAAGGTTGGTTACAGCAGGTGGAGCAGGTGGAGCAGGTTGCTCTGGCTGTGGGGGAGAAGGTTGGTTACAGCAGGTGGAGCAGGTGGAGCAGGATGCTCTGGCTGTGGTGGAGAAGGTTGGTTACAGCAGGTGGAGCAGGTGGAGCAGGTTGCTCTGGCTGTGGGGGAGAAGGTTGGTTACAGCAGGTGGAGCAGGTTGCTCTGGCTGTGGGGGAGAAGGTTGGTTACAGCAGGTGGAGCAGGTTGCTCTGGCTGTGGGGGAGAAGTTTGGTTACAGCAGGTGGAACAGGTTGCTTACAGCAGGTGGAGCAGGTGGAGCAGGTTGCTCTGGCTGTGGGGGAGAAGGTTGGTTACAGCAGGTGGAGCAGGTGGAGCAGGATGCTCTGGCTGTGGGGGAGAACGTTGGATACAGCAGGTGGAGCAGGTGGAGCAGGTTGCTCTGGCTGTGGGAGAGAAGGTTGGTTACAGCAGGTGGAGAAGGTGGAGCAGGTTGCTCTGGCTGTGGGGGAGAAGGTTGGTTACAGCAGGTGGAGCAGGTGAAGCAGGATGCTCTGGCTGTGGGGGAGAAGGTTGGATACAGCAGGTGGAGCAGGTTGCTTACAGCAGGTGGAGCAGGTGGAGCAGGTTGCTCTGGCTGTGGGGGAGATGGTTGGTTACAGCAGGTGGAGCAGGTGGAGCAGGTTGCTCTGGCTGTGGGGGAGAAGGTTGGTTACATCAGGTGGAGCAGGTTGCTTACAGCAGGTGGAGCAGGTTGCTCTGGCTGTGGGGGAGAAGTTTGGTTACAGCAGGTGGAGCAGGTTGCTTACAGCAGGTGGAGCAGGTGGAGCAGGTTGCTCTGGCTGTGGGGGAGAAGGTTGGTTTGAGCAGGTGGAGCAGGTGGAGCAGGATGCTCTGGCTGTGGGGGAGAACGTTGGATACAGCAGGTGGAGCAGGTGGAGCAGGATTCTCTGGCTGTGGGGGAGAAGGTTGGATACAGCAGGTGGAGCAGGTTGCTTACAGCAGGTGGAGCAGGTGGAGCAGGTTGCTCTGGCTGTGGGGGAGAAGGTTGGTTACAGCAGGTGGAGCAGGATGCTTACAGCAGGTGGAGCAGGTGGAGCAGGTTGCTCTGGCTGTGGGGGAGAAGGTTGGTTACAGCAGGTGGAGGAGGTGGAGCAGGATGCTCTGGCTGTGGTGGAGAAGGTTGGTTACAGCAGGTGGAGCAGGTTGCTCTGGCTGTGGGGGAGAAGGTTGGTTACAGCAGGTGGAGCAGGTTGCTCTGGCTGTGGGGGAGAAGGTTGGTTACAGCAGGTGGAGCAGGTTGCTTACAGCAGGTGGAGCAGATGGAGCAGCTTGCTCTGGCTGTGGGGGAGAAGGTTGGTTACAGCAGGTGGAGCAGGTGGAGCAGGTTGCTCTGGCTGTGGGGGAGAAGGTTGGTTACAGCAGGTGGAGCAGGTGGAGCAGGTTGCTCTGGCTGTGGGGGAGAAGGTTGGTTACAGCAGGTGGAGCAGGTTGCTCTGGCTGTGGGGGAGAAGGTTGGTTACAGCAGGTGGAGCAGGTTGCTCTGGCTGTGGGGGAGAAGTTTGGTTACAGCAGGTGGAGCAGGTTGCTTACAGCAGGTGGAGCAGGTTGCTCTGGCTGTGGGGGAGAAGGTTGGTTACAGCAGGTGGAGCAGGTGGAGCAGGTTGCTCTGGCTGTGGGGGAGAAGGATTGTTACAGCAGGTGGAGCAGGTGGAGCAGGTTGCCCTGGCTGTGGGGGAGAAGGTTGGTTACAGCAGGTGGAGCAGGTTGCTTACAGCAGGTGGAGCAGGTGGAGCAGGTTGCTCTGGCTGTGGGGGAGAAGGTTGGTTACAGCAGGTGGAGCAGGTGGAGCAGGTTGCCCTGGCTGTGGGGGAGAAGGTTGGTTACAGCAGGTGGAGCAGGTTGCTTACAGCAGGTGGAGCAGGTGGAGCAGGTTGCTCTGGCTGTAAGGGAGAAGGTTCGTTACAGCAGGTGGAGCAGGTTGCTTACAGCAGGTGGAGCAGGTTGCTCTGGCTGTGGGCGAGAAGGTTGGTTACAGCAGGTGGAGCAGGTTGCTTACAGCAGGTGGAGCAGGTTGCTCTGGCTGTGGGCGAGAAGGTTGGTTACAGCAGGTGGAGCAGGTTGCTCTGGCTGTGGGGGAGAAGGTTGGTTACAGCAGGTGGAGCAGGTTGCTTACAGCAGGTGGAGCAGGTGGAGCAGGTTGCTCTGGCTGTGGGGGAGAAGTTGGTTACAGCAGGTGGAGCAGGTGGAGCAGGTTGCTCTGGCTGTGGGGGAGAAGGTTGGTTACAGCAGGTGGAGCAGGTGGAGCAGGATGCTCTGGCTGTGGGGGAGAAGGTTGGTTACAGCAGGTGGAGCAGGTGGAGCAGGATGCTCTGGCTGTGGGGGAGAAGGTTGGTTACAGCAGGTGGAGCAGGATGCTCTGACTGTGGGGGAGAAGGTTGGTTACAGCAGGTGGAGCAGGTTGCTTACAGCAGGTGGAGCAGGTGGAGCAGGTTGCTCTGGCTGTGGGGGAGAAGTTGGTTACAGCAGGTGGAGCAGGTGGAGCAGGTTGCTCTGGCTGTGGGGGAGAAGGTTGGTTACAGCAGGTGGAGCAGGTGGAGCAGGATGCTCTGGCTGTGGGGGAGAAGGTTGGTTACAGCAGGTGGAGCAGGTGGAGCAGGATGCTCTGACTGTGGGGGAGAAGGTTGGTTACAGCAGGTGGAGCAGGTGGAGCAGGTTGCTCTGGCTGTGGGGGAGAAGGTTGGTTACAGCAGGTGGAGCAGGTGGAGCAGGATGCTCTGGCTGTGGTGGAGAAGGTTGGTTACAGCAGGTGGAGCAGGTGGAGCAGGTTGCTCTGGCTGTGGGGGAGAAGGTTGGTTACAGCAGGTGGAGCAGGTTGCTCTGGCTGTGGGGGAGAAGGTTGGTTACAGCAGGTGGAGCAGGTTGCTCTGGCTGTGGGGGAGAAGTTTGGTTACAGCAGGTGGAACAGGTTGCTTACAGCAGGTGGAGCAGGTGGAGCAGGTTGCTCTGGCTGTGGGGGAGAAGGTTGGTTACAGCAGGTGGAGCAGGTGGAGCAGGATGCTCTGGCTGTGGGGGAGAACGTTGGATACAGCAGGTGGAGCAGGTGGAGCAGGTTGCTCTGGCTGTGGGAGAGAAGGTTGGTTACAGCAGGTGGAGAAGGTGGAGCAGGTTGCTCTGGCTGTGGGGGAGAAGGTTGGTTACAGCAGGTGGAGCAGGTGAAGCAGGATGCTCTGGCTGTGGGGGAGAAGGTTGGATACAGCAGGTGGAGCAGGTTGCTTACAGCAGGTGGAGCAGGTGGAGCAGGTTGCTCTGGCTGTGGGGGAGATGGTTGGTTACAGCAGGTGGAGCAGGTGGAGCAGGTTGCTCTGGCTGTGGGGGAGAAGGTTGGTTACATCAGGTGGAGCAGGTTGCTTACAGCAGGTGGAGCAGGTTGCTCTGGCTGTGGGGGAGAAGTTTGGTTACAGCAGGTGGAGCAGGTTGCTTACAGCAGGTGGAGCAGGTGGAGCAGGTTGCTCTGGCTGTGGGGGAGAACGTTGGATACAGCAGGTGGAGCAGGTGGAGCAGGATTCTCTGGCTGTGGGGGAGAAGGTTGGATACAGCAGGTGGAGCAGGTTGCTTACAGCAGGTGGAGCAGGTGGAGCAGGTTGCTCTGGCTGTGGGGGAGAAGGTTGGTTACAGCAGGTGGAGCAGGTTGCTCTGGCTGTGGGGGAGAAGGTTGGTTACAGCAGGTGGAGCAGGTTGCTCTGGCTGTGGGGGAGATGGTTGGTTACAGCAGGTGGAGCAGGTTGCTCTGGCTGTGGGGGAGAAGGTTGGTTACATCAGGTGGAGCAGGTTGCTTACAGCAGGTGGAGCAGGTTGCTCTGGCTGTGGGCGAGAAGGTTGGTTACAGCAGGTGGAGCAGGTTGCTCTGACTGTGGGCGAGAAGGTTGGTTACAGCAGGTGGAGCAGGTTGCTCTGACTGTGGGGGAGAAGGTTGGTTACAGCAGGTGGAGCAGGATGCTCTGGCCGTGGGGGAGAAGGTTGGTTACAGCAGGTGGCGCAGGTTGCTTACAGCAGGTGGAGCAGGTGGAGCAGGTTGCTCTGGCTGTGGGGGAGAATGTTGGTTACAGCAGGCGGAGCAGGTGGAGCAGGATGCTCTGGCTGTGGGGGAGAAGGTTGGTTACAGCAGGTGGAGCAGGTGGAGCAGGATGCTCTGGCTGTGGGGGAGAAGGTTGGTTACAGCAGGTGGAGCAGGTGGAGCAGGATGCTCTGGCTGTTGTGGGAGAACGTTGGTTACAGCAGGTGGAGCAGGTGGAGCAGGATGCTCTGGCTGTAGGGGAGAAGGTTGGTTACAGCAGGTGGAGCAGGTTGCTCTGGCTGTGGGGGAGAAGTTTGGTTACAGCAGGTGGAGCAGGTGGAGCAGGTTGCTCTGGCTGTGGGGGAGAAGGTTGGTTACAGCAGGTGGAGCAGGTGGAGCAGGTTGCTCTGGCTGCGGGGGATAAGGTTGTTTACAGCAGGTTGAGCAGGTTGCTTACAGCAGGTGGAGCAGGTGGAGCAGGTTGCTCTGGCTGTGGGGGAGAAGGTTGGTTACAGCAGGTGGAGCAGGTTGCTCTGGCTGTGGGGGAGAAGGTTGGTTACAGCAGGTGGAGCAGGTTGCTCTGGCTGTGGGGGAGATGGTTGGTTACAGCAGGTGGAGCAGTTGGAGCAGGTTGCTCTGGCTGTGGGGGAGAAGGTTGGTTACATCAGGTGGAGCAGGTTGCTTACAGCAGGTGGAGCAGGTTGCTCTGGCTGTGGGGGAGAAGTTTGGTTACAGCAGGTGGAGCAGGTTGCTTACAGCAGGTGGAGCAGGTGGAGCAGGTTGCTCTGGCTGTGGGGGAGAAGGTTGGTTACAGCAGGTGGAGCAGGTTGCTCTGGCTGTGGGGGAGAACGTTGGATACAGCAGGTGGAGCAGGTGGAGCAGGTTGCTCTGGCTGTGGGAGAGAAGGTTGGTTACAGCAGGTGGAGAAGGTGGAGCAGGTTGCTCTGGCTGTGGGGGAGAAGGTTGGTTGCAGCAGGTGGAGCAGGTGGAGCAGGATGCTCTGGCTGTGGGGGAGAAGGTTGGTTACAGCAGGTGGAGCAGGTGGAGCAGGATTCTCTGGCTCAGGGGGAGAAGGTTGGATACAGCAGGTGGAGCAGGTTGCTTACAGCAGGTGGAGCAGGTGGAGCAGGTTGCTCTGGCTGTGGGGGAGAAGGTTGGTTACAGCAGGTGGAGCAGGTTGCTCTGGCTGTGGGGGAGAAGGTTGGTTACAGCAGGTGGAGCAGGTTGCTCTGGCTGTGGGGGAGATGGTTGGTTACAGCAGGTGGAGCAGGTTGCTCTGGCTGTGGGGGAGAAGGTTGGTTACATCAGGTGGAGCAGGTTGCTTACAGCAGGTGGAGCAGGTTGCTCTGGCTGTGGGCGAGAAGGTTGGTTACAGCAGGTGGAGCAGGTTGCTCTGGCCGTGGGGGAGAAGGTTGGTTACAGCAGGTGGAGCAGGTTGCTTACAGCAGGTGGAGCAGGTGGAGCAGGTTGCTCTGGCTGTGGGGGAGAAGGTTGGTTACAGCAGGCGGAGCAGGTGGAGCAGGATGCTCTGGCTGTGGGGGAGAAGGTTGGTTACAGCAGGTGGAGCAGGTGGAGCAGGATGCTCTGGCTGTGGGGGAGAAGGTTGGTTACAGCAGGTGGAGCAGGTGGAGCAGGATGCTCTGGCTGTGGGGGAGAACGTTGGTTACAGCAGGTGGAGCAGGTGGAGCAGGATGCTCTGGCTGTAGGGGAGAAGGTTGGTTACAGCAGGTGGAGGAGGTTGCTCTGGCTGTGGGGGAGAAGGTTGGTTACAGCAGGTGGAGCAGGTTGCTCTGGCTGTGGGGGAGAAGTTTGGTTACAGCAGGTGGAGCAGGTTGCTTACAGCAGGTGGAGCAGGTGGAGCAGGTTGCTCTGGCTGTGGGGGAGAAGGTTGGTTACAGCAGGTGGAGCAAGTGGAGCAGGATGCTCTGCCTGTGGGGGAGAAGGTTGGTTACAGCAGGTGGAGCAGGTTGCTCTGGCTGTTGGGGAGAAGGTTGGTTACAGCAGGTGGAGCAGGTTGCTTACAGCAGGTGGAGCAGGTTGCTCTGGCTGTGGGGGAGAAGGTTGGTTTCAGCAGGTGGAGCAGGTTGCTTACAGAAGGTGGAGCAGGTTGCTCTGGCTGTGGGGGAGAACGTTGGTTACAGCAGGTGGAGAAGGTGGAGCAGGACACTCTGGCTGTGGGGGAGAAGGTTGGTTACAGCAGGTGGAGCAGGTGGAGCAGGTTGCTCTGCCTGTGGGAGAGAAGGTTGGTTACAGCAGGTGGAGCAGGTGGAGCAGGTTGCTCTGGCTGTGGGGGAGAAGGTTGGTTACAGCAGGTGGAGCAGGTGGAGCAGGATGCTCTGGCTGTGGGGGAGAAGGTTGGTTACAGCAGGTGGAGAAGTTGGAGCAGGTTGCTCTGGCTGTGGGGGAGTAGGTTGGTAACAGCAGGTGGAGCAGGTGGAGCAGGTTGCTCTGGCTGTGGGGGAGAAGGTTGGGTAAAGCAGGTGGAGCAGGTTGCTTACAGCAGGTGGAGCAGATGGAGCAGGTTGCTCTGGCTGTGGGGGAGAAGGTTGGTTACAGCAGGTGGAGCAGGTTGCTCTGGCTGTGGGGGAGAAGGTTGGTAACAGCAGGTGGAGCAGGTTGCTCTGGCTGTGGGGGAGATGGTTGGTTACAGCAGGTGGAGCAGGTGGAGCAGGTTGCTCTGGCTGTGGGGGAGAAGGTTGGTTACAGCAGGTGGAGCAGGTTGCTCTGGCTGTGGGGGAGATGGTTGGTTACAGCAGGTGGAGCAGGTGGAGCAGGTGGACCAGGTTGCTCTGGCTGTGGGGGAGAAGGTTGGTTACAGCAGGTGGAGCAGGTTGCTTACAGCAGGTGGAGCAGGTGGAGCAGGTTGCTCTGGCTGTGGGCGAGAAGGTTGGTTACAGCAGGTGGAGCAGGTGTCTCTGGCTGTGGGGGAGAAGGTTGGTTACAGCAGGTGGAGCAGGTTGCTCTGGCTGTGGGCGAGAAGGTTGGTTACAGCAGGTGGAGCAGGTTGCTCTGACTGTGGGCGAGAAGGTTGGTTACAGCAGGTGGAGCAGGATGCTTACAGCAGGTGGAGCAGGTGGAGCAGGTTGCTCTGGCTGTGGGGGAGAAGGTTGGTTACAGCAGGTGGAGCAGGTTGCTTACAGCAGGTGGAGCAGGTGGAGCAGGTTGCTCTGGCTGTGGGGGAGAAGGTTGGTTACAGCAGGCGGAGCAGGTGGAGCAGGATGCTCTGGCTGTGGGGGAGAAGGTTGGTTACAGCAGGTGGAGCAGGTGGAGCAGGATGCTCTGGCTGTGGGGGAGAAGGTTGGTTACAGCAGGTGGAGCAGGTGGAGCAGGATGTTCTGGCTGTGGGGGAGAACGTTGGTTACAGCAGGTGGAGCAGGTGGAGCAGCATGCTCTGGCTGTAGGGGAGAAGGTTGGTTACAGCAGGTGGAGCAGGTTGCTCTGGCTGTGGGGGAGAAGGTTGGTTACAGCAGGTGGAGCAGGTTGCTCTGGCTGTGGGGGAGAAGTTTGGTTACAGCAGGTGGAGCAGGTTGCTTACAGCAGGTGGAGCAGGTGGAGCAGGTTGCTCTGGCTGTGGGGGAGAAGGTTGGTTACAGCAGGTGGAGCAGGATGCTCTGGCTGTGGGGGAGAAGGTTGGTTACAGCAGGTGGAGCAGGTGGAGCAGGATGCTCTGGCTGTGGGGGAGAAGGTTGGTTACAGCAGGTGGAGCAGGTGGAGCAGGTTGCTCTGCCTGTGGGGGAGAAGGTTGGTTACAGCAGGTGGAGCAGGTGGAGCAGGTTGCTCTGGCTGTTGGGGAGAAGGTTGGTTACAGCAAGTGGAGCAGGTTGCTTACAGCAGGTGGAGCAGGTTGCTCTGGCTGTGGGGGAGAAGGTTGGTTTCAGCAGGTGGAGCAGGTTGCTTACAGAAGGTGGAGCAGGTTGCTCTGGCTGTGGGTGAGAAGGTTGGTTACAGCAGGCGGAGCAGGTGGAGCAGGATGCTCTGGCTGTGGGGGAGAAGGTTGGTTACAGCAGGTGGAGCAGGTGGAGCAGGATGCTCTGGCTGTAGGGGAGAAGGTTGGTTACAGCATGTGGAGGAGGTTGCTCTGGCTGTGGGGGAGAAGGTTGGTTACAGCAGGTGGAGCAGGTTGCTCTGGCTGTGGGGGAGAAGTTTGGTTACAGCAGGTGGAGCAGGTTGCTTACAGCAGGTGGAGCAGGTGGAGCAGGTTGCTCTGGCTGTGGGGGAGAAGGTTGGTTACAGCAGGTGGAGCAGGTGGAGCAGGATGCTCTGCCTGTGGGGGAGAAGGTTGGTTACAGCAGGTGGAGCAGGTGGAGCAGGTTGCTCTGGCTGTTGGGGAGAAGGTTGGTTACAGCAGGTGGAGCAGGTTGCTCTGGCTGTGGGGGAGAAGGTTGGTTACAGCAGGTGGAGCAGGTTGCTCTGGCTGTGGGGGAGAAGGTTGGTTACAGCAGGTGGAGCAGGTTGCTCTGGCTGTGGGGGAGAAGGTTGGTAACAGCAGGTGGAGCAGGTTGCTCTGGCTGTGGGGGAGATGGTTGGTTACAGCAGGTGGAGCAGGTGGAGCAGGTTGCTCTGGCTGTGGGGGAGAAGGTTGGTTACAGCAGGTGGAGCAGGTTGCTTGCAGCAGGTGGAGCAGGTTGCTCTGGCTGTGGGTGAGAAGGTTGGTTACAGCAGGTGGAGCAGGTTGCTCTGGCTGTGGGGGAGAAGGTTGGTTACAGCAGGTGGAGCAGGTTGCTCTGGCTGTGGGGGAGAAGGTTGATTACAGCAGGTGGAGCAGGTTGCTCTGGCTGTGGGGGAGATGGTTGGTTACAGCAGGTGGAGCAGGTGGAGCAGGTGGACCAGGTTGCTCTGGCTGTGGGGGAGAAGGTTGGTTACAGCAGGTGGAGCAGGTTGCTTACAGCAGGTGGAGCAGGTGGAGCAGGTTGCTCTGGCTGTGGGCGAGAAGGTTGGTTACAGCAGGTGGAGCAGGTGTCTCTGGCTGTGGGGGAGAAGGTTGGTTACAGCAGGTGGAGCAGGTTGCTCTGGCTGTGGGGGAGAAGGTTGGTTACAGCAGGTGGAGCAGGTGGAGCAGGTTGCTCTGGCTGTGGGCGAGAAGGTTGGTTACAGCAGGTGGAGCAGGTGGAGCAGGTTGCTCTGGCTGTGGGGGATAAGGTTGGTTACAGCAGGTGGAGCTGGTTGCTCTGGCTGTGGGGGAGAAGGTTGGTTACAGCAGGTGGAGCAGGTTGCTTACAGCAGGTGGAGCAGGTGGAGCAGGTTGCTCTGGCTGTGGAGGAGAAGGTTGGTTACAGCAGGTGGAGCAGGTGGAGCAGGTTGCTCTGGCTGTGGGGGAGAAGTTTGGTTACAGCAGGTGTAGCAGGTTGATTACAGCAGGTGGAGCAGGTGGAGCAGGTTGCTCTGGCTGTGGGGGAGAAGGTTGGTTACAGCAGGTGGAGCAGGTGGAGCAGGTTGCTCTGGCTGCGGGGGATAAGGTTGGTTACAGCAGGTGGAGCAGGTTGCTTACAGCAGGTGGAGCAGGTGGAGCAGGTTGCTCTGGCTGTGGGGGAGAAGGTTGGTTACAGCAGGTGGAGCAGGTGGAGCAGGTTGCTCTGGCTGTGGGGGAGAAGTTTGGTTACAGCAGGTGGAGAAGGTGGAGCAGGACGCTCTGGCTGTGGGGGAGAAGGTTGGTTACAGCAGGTGGAGCAGGTGGAGCAGGTTGCTCTGCCTGTGGGAGAGAAGGTTGGTTACAGCAGGTGGAGCAGGTGGAGCAGGTTGCTCTGGCTGTGGGGGAGAAGGTTGGTTACAGCAGGTGGAGCAGGTGGAGCAGGATGCTCTGGCTGTGGGGGAGAAGGTTGGTTACAGCAGGTGGAGAAGTTGGAGCAGGTTGCTCTGGCTGTGGGGGAGAAGGTTGGTTACAGCAGGTGGAGCAGGTGGAGCAGGTTGCTCTGGCTGTGGGCGAGAAGGTTGGTTACAGCAGGTGGAGCAGGTGGAGCAGGTTGCTCTGGCTGTGGGGGATAAGGTTGGTTACAGCAGGTGGAGCTGGTTGCTCTGGCTGTGGGGGAGAAGGTTGGTTACAGCAGGTGGAGCAGGTTGCTTACAGCAGGTGGAGCAGGTGGAGCAGGTTGCTCTGGCTGTGGGGGAGAAGGTTGGTTACAGCAGGTGGAGCAGGTGGAGCAGGTTGCTCTGGCTGTGGAGGAGAAGGTTGGTTACAGCAGGTGGAGCAGGTGGAGCAGGTTGCTCTGGCTGTGGGGGAGAAGTTTGGTTACAGCAGGTGGAGCAGGTTGATTACAGCAGGTGGAGCAGGTGGAGCAGGTTGCTCTGGCTGTGGGGGAGAAGGTTGGTTACAGCAGGTGGAGCAGGTGGAGCAGGTTGCTCTGGCTGCGGGGGATAAGGTTGGTTACAGCAGGTGGAGCAGGTTGCTCTGGCTGTGGGGGAGAAGTTTGGTTACAGCAGGTGGAGCAGGTTGCTCTGGCTGTGGGGGAGAAGGTTGGTTACAGCAGGTGGAGCAGGTTGCTCTGGCTGTGGGGGAGAAGTTTGGTTACAGCAGGTGGAGCAGGTTGCTTACAGCAGGTGGAGCAGGTGGAGCAGGTTGGTCTGGCTGTGGGGGAGAAGGTTGGTTACAGCAGGTGAAGCAGGTGGAGCAGGTTGCTCTGGCTGCGGGGGATAAGGTTGGTTACAGCAGGTGGAGCAGGTTGCTTACAGCAGTTGGAGCAGGTGGAGCAGGTTGCTCTGGCTGTGGGAGAGAAGGTTGGTTACAGCAGGTGGAGAAGTTGGAGCAGGTTGCTCTGGCTGTGGGGGAGAAGGTTGGTTACAGCAGGTGGAGCAGGTTGCTCTGGCTGTGGGGGAGTAGGTTGGTAACAGCAGGTGGAGCAGGTGGAGCAGGTTGCTCTGGCTGCGGGGGATAAGGTTGGTTACAGCAGGTGGAGCAGGTTGCTTACAGCAGGTGGAGCAGGTGGAGCAGGTTGCTCTGGCTGTGGGGGAGAAGGTTGGTTACAGCAGGTGGAGCAGGTTGCTCTGGCTGTGGGGGAGAAGTTTGGTTACAGCAGGTGGAGCAGGTTGCTCTGGCTGTGGGGGAGATGGTTGGTTACAGCAGGTGGAGCAGGTGGAGCAGGTGGACCAGGTTGCTCTGGCTGTGGGGGAGAAGGTTGGTTACAGCAGGTGGAGCAGGTTGCTTACAGCAGGTGGAGCAGGTGGAGCAGGTAGCTCTGGCTGTGGGCGAGAAGGTTGGTTACAGCAGGTGGAGCAGGTTGCTCTGGCTGTGGGGGAGAAGGTTGGTTACAGCAGGTGGAGCAAGTGGAGCAGGTTGCTCTGGCTGTGGGCGAGAAGGTTGGTTACAGCAGGTGGAGCAGGTGGAGCAGGTTGCTCTGGCTGTGGGGGAGAAGGTTGGTTACAGCAGGTGGAGCAGGTTGCTTACAGCAGGTGGAGCAGGTGGAGAAGGTTGCTCTGGCTGTGGGGGAGAAGGTTGGTTTGAGCAGGTGGAGCAGGTGGAGCAGGTTGCTCTGGCTGTGGAGGAGAAGGTTGGTTACAGCAGGTGGAGCAGGTGGAGCAGGTTGCTCTGGCTGTGGGGGAGAAGTTTGGTTACAGCAGGTGGAGCAGGTGGAGTAGGATGCTCTGGCTGTGGGGGAGAAGGTTGGTTACAGCAGGTGGAGAAGGTGGAGCAGGATGCTCTGGCTGTGGGGGAGAAGGTTGGTTACAGCAGGTGGAGAAGTTGGAGCAGGTTGCTCTGGCTGTGGGGGAGAAGGTTGGTTACAGCAGGTGGAGCAGGTGGAGCAGGTTGCTCTGGCTGTGGGCGAGAAGGTTGGTTACAGCAGGTGGAGCAGGTGGAGCAGGTTGCTCTGGCTGTGGGGGATAAGGTTGGTTACAGCAGGTGGAGCTGGTTGCTCTGGCTGTGGGGGAGAAGGTTGGTTACAGCAGGTGGAGCAGGTTGCTTACAGCAGGTGGAGCAGGTGGAGCAGGTTGCTCTGGCTGTGGGGGAGAAGGTTGGTTGCAGCAGGTGGAGCAGGTTGCTCTGGCTGTGGAGGAGAAGGTTGGTTACAGCAGGTGGAGCAGGTGGAGCAGGTTGCTCTGGCTGTGGGGGAGAAGTTTGGTTACAGCAGGTGGAGCAGGTTGATTACAGCAGGTGGAGCAGGTGGAGCAGGTTGCTCTGGCTGTGGGGGAGAAGGTTGGTTACAGCAGGTGGAGCAGGTGGAGCAGGTTGCTCTGGCTGCGGGGGATAAGGTTGGTTACAGCAGGTGGAGCAGGTTGCTTACAGCAGGTGGAGCAGGTGGAGCAGGTTGCTCTGGCTGTGGGGGAGAAGGTTGGTTACAGCAGGTGGAGCAGGTTGCTCTGGCTGTGGGGGAGAAGTTTGGTTACAGCAGGTGGAGCAGGTTGCTTACAGCAGGTGGAGCAGGTGGAGCAGGATGCTCTGGCTGTGGGGGAGAAGGTTGGTTACAGCAGGTGGAGCAGGTGGAGCAGGATGCTCTGGCTGTGGGGGAGAAGGTTGGATACAGCAGTTGGAGCAGGTGGAGCAGGTTGCTCTGGCTGTGGGAGAGAAGGTTGGTTACAGCAGGTGGAGAAGTTGGATCAGGTTGCTCTGGCTGTGGGGGAGAAGGTTGGTTACAGCAGGTGGAGCAGGTTGCTCTGGCTGTGGGGGAGTAGGTTGGTAACAGCAGGTGGAGCAGGTGGAGCAGGTTGCTCTGGCTGTGGGGGAGAAGGTTGGGTAAAGCAGGTGGAGCAGGTTGCTTACAGCAGGTGGAGCAGGTGGAGCAGGTTGCTCTGGCTGTGGGGGAGAAGGTTGGTTACAGCAGGTGGAGCAGGTTGCTCTGGCTGTGGGGGAGAAGGTTGGTAACAGCAGGTGGAGCAGGTTGCTCTGGCTGTGGGGGAGATGGTTGGTTACAGCAGGTGGAGCAGGTGGAGCAGGTTGCTCTGGCTGTGGGGGAGAAGGTTGGTTACAGCAGGTGGAGCAGGTTGCTTGCAGCAGGTGGAGCAGGTTGCTCTGGCTGTGGGTGAGAAGGTTGGTTACAGCAGGTGGAGCAGGTTGCTCTGGCTGTGGGGGAGAAGGTTGGTTACAGCAGGTGGAGCAGGTTGCTCTGGCTGTGGGGGAGAAGTTTGGTTACAGCAGGTGTAGCAGGTTGATTACAGCAGGTGGAGCAGGTGGAGCAGGTTGCTCTGGCTGTGGGGGAGAAGGTTGGTTACAGCAGGTGGAGCAGGTGGAGCAGGTTGCTCTGGCTGCGGGGGATAAGGTTGGTTACAGCAGGTGGAGCAGGTTGCTTACAGCAGGTGGAGCAGGTGGAGCAGGTTGCTCTGGCTGTGGGGGAGAAGGTTGGTTACAGCAGGTGGAGCAGGTGGAGCAGGTTGCTCTGGCTGTGGGGGAGAAGTTTGGTTACAGCAGGTGGAGCAGGTTGCTTACAGCAGGTGGAGCAGGTGGAGCAGGTTGGTCTGGCTGTGGGGGAGAAGGTTGGTTACAGCAGGTGAAGCAGGTGGAGCAGGTTGCTCTGGCTGCGGGGGATAAGGTTGGTTACAGCAGGTGGAGCAGGTTGCTTACAGCAGGTGGAGCAGGTGGAGCAGGTTGCTCTGGCTGTGGGGGAGAAGGTTGGTTATAGCAGGTGGAGCAGGTGGAGCAGGTTGCTCTGGCTGTGGGGGAGAAGGTTGGTTACAGCAGGTGGAGAAGGTGGAGCAGGACGCTCTGGCTGTGGGGGAGAAGGCTGGTTACAGCAGGTGGAGCAGGTGGAGCAGGTTGCTCTGCCTGTGGGAGAGAAGGTTGGTTACAGCAGGTGGAGCAGGTGGAGCAGGTTGCTCTGGCTGTGGGGGAGAAGGTTGGTTACAGCAGGTGGAGCAGGTTGCTTACAGCAGGTGGAGCAGGTGGAGCAGGTTGCTCTGGCTGTGGGGGAGAAGGTTGGTTTGAGCAGGTGGAGCAGGTGGAGCAGGTTGCTCTGGCTGTGGAGGAGAAGGTTGGTTACAGCAGGTGGAGCAGGTGGAGCAGGTTGCTCTGGCTGTGGGGGAGAAGTTTGGTTACAGCAGGTGGAGCAGGTGGAGTAGGATGCTCTGGCTGTGGGGGAGAAGGTTGGTTACAGCAGGTGGAGAAGGTGGAGCAGGATGCTCTGGCTGTGGGGGAGAAGGTTGGTTACAGCAGGTGGAGAAGTTGGAGCAGGTTGCTCTGGCTGTGGGGGAGAAGGTTGGTTACAGCAGGTGGAGCAGGTGGAGCAGGTTTCTCTGGCTGTGGGCGAGAAGGTTGGTTACAGCAGGTGGAGCAGGTGGAGCAGGTTGCTCTGGCTGTGGGGGATAAGGTTGGTTACAGCAGGTGGAGCTGGTTGCTCTGGCTGTGGGGGAGAAGGTTGGTTACAGCAGGTGGAGCAGGTTGCTTACAGCAGGTGGAGCAGGTGGAGCAGGTTGCTCTGGCTGTGGGGGAGAAGGTTGGTTGCAGCAGGTGGAGCAGGTTGCTCTGGCTGTGGAGGAGAAGGTTGGTTACAGCAGGTGGAGCAGGTGGAGCAGGTTGCTCTGGCTGTGGGGGAGAAGTTTGGTTACAGCAGGTGGAGCAGGTTGATTACAGCAGGTGGAGCAGGTGGAGCAGGTTGCTCTGGCTGTGGGGGAGAAGGTTGGTTACAGCAGGTGGAGCAGGTGGAGCAGGTTGCTCTGGCTGCGGGGGATAAGGTTGGTTACAGCAGGTGGAGCAGGTTGCTTACAGCAGGTGGAGCAGGTGGAGCAGGTTGCTCTGGCTGTGGGGGAGAAGGTTGGTTACAGCAGGTGGAGCAGGTTGCTCTGGCTGTGGGGGAGAAGTTTGGTTACAGCAGGTGGAGCAGGTTGCTTACAGCAGGTGGAGCAGGTGGAGCAGGATGCTCTGGCTGTGGGGGAGAAGGTTGGTTACAGCAGGTGGAGCAGGTGGAGCAGGATGCTCTGGCTGTGGGGGAGAAGGTTGGATACAGCAGTTGGAGCAGGTGGAGCAGGTTGCTCTGGCTGTGGGAGAGAAGGTTGGTTACAGCAGGTGGAGAAGTTGGATCAGGTTGCTCTGGCTGTGGGGGAGAAGGTTGGTTACAGCAGGTGGAGCAGGTTGCTCTGGCTGTGGGGGAGTAGGTTGGTAACAGCAGGTGGAGCAGGTGGAGCAGGTTGCTCTGGCTGTGGGGGAGAAGGTTGGGTAAAGCAGGTGGAGCAGGTTGCTTACAGCAGGTGGAGCAGGTGGAGCAGGTTGCTCTGGCTGTGGGGGAGAAGGTTGGTTACAGCAGGTGGAGCAGGTTGCTCTGGCTGTGGGGGAGAAGGTTGGTAACAGCAGGTGGAGCAGGTTGCTCTGGCTGTGGGGGAGATGGTTGGTTACAGCAGGTGGAGCAGGTGGAGCAGGTTGCTCTGGCTGTGGGGGAGAAGGTTGGTTACAGCAGGTGGAGCAGGTTGCTTGCAGCAGGTGGAGCAGGTTGCTCTGGCTGTGGGTGAGAAGGTTGGTTACAGCAGGTGGAGCAGGTTGCTCTGGCTGTGGGGGAGAAGGTTGGTTACAGCAGGTGGAGCAGGTTGCTCTGGCTGTGGGGGAGAAGTTTGGTTACAGCAGGTGTAGCAGGTTGATTACAGCAGGTGGAGCAGGTGGAGCAGGTTGCTCTGGCTGTGGGGGAGAAGGTTGGTTACAGCAGGTGGAGCAGGTGGAGCAGGTTGCTCTGGCTGCGGGGGATAAGGTTGGTTACAGCAGGTGGAGCAGGTTGCTTACAGCAGGTGGAGCAGGTGGAGCAGGTTGCTCTGGCTGTGGGGGAGAAGGTTGGTTACAGCAGGTGGAGCAGGTGGAGCAGGTTGCTCTGGCTGTGGGGGAGAAGTTTGGTTACAGCAGGTGGAGCAGGTTGCTTACAGCAGGTGGAGCAGGTGGAGCAGGTTGGTCTGGCTGTGGGGGAGAAGGTTGGTTACAGCAGGTGAAGCAGGTGGAGCAGGTTGCTCTGGCTGCGGGGGATAAGGTTGGTTACAGCAGGTGGAGCAGGTTGCTTACAGCAGGTGGAGCAGGTGGAGCAGGTTGCTCTGGCTGTGGGGGAGAAGGTTGGTTATAGCAGGTGGAGCAGGTGGAGCAGGTTGCTCTGGCTGTGGGGGAGAAGGTTGGTTACAGCAGGTGGAGAAGGTGGAGCAGGACGCTCTGGCTGTGGGGGAGAAGGCTGGTTACAGCAGGTGGAGCAGGTGGAGCAGGTTGCTCTGCCTGTGGGAGAGAAGGTTGGTTACAGCAGGTGGAGCAGGTGGAGCAGGTTGCTCTGGCTGTGGGGGAGAAGGTTGGTTACAGCAGGTGGAGCAGGTGGAGCAGGATGCTCTGGCTGTGGGGGAGAAGGTTGGTTACAGCAGGTGGAGAAGTTGGAGCAGGTTGCTCTGGCTGTGGGGGAGAAGGTTGGTTACAGCAGGTGGAGCAGGTGGAGCAGGTTGCTCTGGCTGTGGGGGATAAGGTTGGTTACAGCAGGTGGAGCTGGTTGCTCTGGCTGTGGGGGAGAAGGTTGGTTACAGCAGGTGGAGCAGGTGGAGCAGGTTGCTCTGGCTGTGGGGGATGAGGTTGGTTACAGCAGGTGGAGCTGGTTGCTCTGGCTGTGGGGGAGAAGGTTGGTTACAGCAGGTGGAGCAGGTTGCTTACAGCAGGTGGAGCAGGTGGAGCAGGTTGCTCTGGCTGTGGGGGAGAAGGTTGGTTGCAGCAGGTGGAGCAGGTTGCTCTGGCTGTGGAGGAGAAGGTTGGTTACAGCAGGTGGAGCAGGTGGAGCAGATTGCTCTGGCTGTGGGGGAGAAGTTTGGTTACAGCAGGTGGAGCAGGTTGCTTACAGCAGGTGGAGCAGGTGGAGCAGGTTGGTCTGGCTGTGGGGGAGAAGGTTGGTTACAGCAGGTGAAGCAGGTGGAGCAGGTTGCTCTGGCTGCGGGGGATAAGGTTGGTTACAGCAGGTGGAGCAGGTTGCTTACAGCAGGTGGAGCAGGTGGAGCAGGTTGCTCTGGCTGTGGGGGAGAAGGTTGGTTATAGCAGGTGGAGCAGGTGGAGCAGGTTGCTCTGGCTGTGGGGGAGAAGGTTGGTTACAGCAGGTGGAGAAGGTGGAGCAGGACGCTCTGGCTGTGGGGGAGAAGGCTGGTTACAGCAGGTGGAGCAGGTGGAGCAGGTTGCTCTGCCTGTGGGAGAGAAGGTTGGTTACAGCAGGTGGAGCAGGTGGAGCAGGTTGCTCTGGCTGTGGGGGAGAAGGTTGGTTACAGCAGGTGGAGCAGGTGGAGCAGGATGCTCTGGCTGTGGGGGAGAAGGTTGGTTACAGCAGGTGGAGAAGTTGGAGCAGGTTGCTCTGGCTGTGGGGGAGAAGGTTGGTTACAGCAGGTGGAGCAGGTGGAGCAGGTTGCTCTGGCTGTGGGGGATAAGGTTGGTTACAGCAGGTGGAGCTGGTTGCTCTGGCTGTGGGGGAGAAGGTTGGTTACAGCAGGTGGAGCAGGTGGAGCAGGTTGCTCTGGCTGTGGGGGATGAGGTTGGTTACAGCAGGTGGAGCTGGTTGCTCTGGCTGTGGGGGAGAAGGTTGGTTACAGCAGGTGGAGCAGGTTGCTTACAGCAGGTGGAGCAGGTGGAGCAGGTTGCTCTGGCTGTGGGGGAGAAGGTTGGTTGCAGCAGGTGGAGCAGGTTGCTCTGGCTGTGGAGGAGAAGGTTGGTTACAGCAGGTGGAGCAGGTGGAGCAGATTGCTCTGGCTGTGGGGGAGAAGTTTGGTTACAGCAGGTGGAGCAGGTTGATTACAGCAGGTGGAGCAGGTGGAGCAGGTTGCTCTGGCTGTGGGGGAGAAGGTTGGTTACAGCAGGTGGAGCAGGTGGAGCAGGTTGCTCTGGCTGCGGGGGATAAGGTTGGTTACAGCAGGTGGAGCAGGTTGCTTACAGCAGGTGGAGCAGGTGGAGCAGGTTGCTCTGGCTGTGGGGGAGAAGGTTGGTTACAGCAGGTGGAGCAGGTTGCTCTGGCTGTGGGGGAGAAGTTTGGTTACAGCAGGTGGAGCAGGTTGCTTACAGCAGGTGGAGCAGGTGGAGCAGGATGCTCTGGCTGTGGGGGAGAAGGTTGGTTACAGCAGGTGGAGCAGGTGGAGCAGGATGCTCTGGCTGTGGGGGAGAAGGTTGGATACAGCAGTTGGAGCAGGTGGAGCAGGTTGCTCTGGCTGTGGGAGAGAAGGTTGGTTACAGCAGGTGGAGAAGTTGGATCAGGTTGCTCTGGCTGTGGGGGAGAAGGTTGGTTACAGCAGGTGGAGCAGGTTGCTCTGGCTGTGGGGGAGTAGGTTGGTAACAGCAGGTGGAGCAGGTGGAGCAGGTTGCTCTGGCTGTGGGGGAGAAGGTTGGGTAAAGCAGGTGGAGCAGGTTGCTTACAGCAGGTGGAGCAGGTGGAGCAGGTTGCTCTGGCTGTGGGGGAGAAGGTTGGTTACAGCAGGTGGAGCAGGTTGCTCTGGCTGTGGGGGAGAAGGTTGGTAACAGCAGGTGGAGCAGGTTGCTCTGGCTGTGGGGGAGATGGTTGGTTACAGCAGGTGGAGCAGGTGGAGCAGGTTGCTCTGGCTGTGGGGGAGAAGGTTGGTTACAGCAGGTGGAGCAGGTTGCTTGCAGCAGGTGGAGCAGGTTGCTCTGGCTGTGGGTGAGAAGGTTGGTTACAGCAGGTGGAGCAGGTTGCTCTGGCTGTGGGGGAGAAGGTTGGTTACAGCATGTGGAGCAGGTTGCTCTGGCTGTGGGGGAGAAGGTTGGTTGCAGCAGGTGGAGCAGGTGGAGCAGGTTGCTCTGGCTGTGGAGGAGAAGGTTGGTTACAGCAGGTGGAGCAGGTGGAGCAGGTTGCTCTGGCTGTGGGGGAGAAGTTTGGTTACAGCAGGTGGAGCAGGTTGATTACAGCAGGTGGAGCAGGTGGAGCAGGTTGCTCTGGCTGTGGGGGAGAAGGTTGGTTACAGCAGGTGGAGCAGGTGGAGCAGGTTGCTCTGGCTGCGGGGGATAAGGTTGGTTACAGCAGGTTGAGCAGGTTGCTTACAGCAGGTGGAGCAGGTGGAGCAGGTTGCTCTGGCTGTGGGGGAGAAGGTTGGTTACAGCAGGTGGAGCAGGTTGCTCTGGCTGTGGGGGAGAAGTTTGGTTACAGCAGGTGGAGCAGGTTGCTTACAGCAGGTGGAGCAGGTGGAGCAGGTTGGTCTGGCTGTGGGGGAGAAGGTTGGTTACAGCAGGTGAAGCAGGTGGAGCAGGTTGCTCTGGCTGCGGGGGATAAGGTTGGTTACAGCAGGTGGAGCAGGTTGCTTACAGCAGGTGGAGCCGGTGGAGCAGGTTGCTCTGGCTGTGGGGGAGAAGGTTGGTTATAGCAGGTGGAGCAGGTGGAGCAGGTTGCTCTGGCTGTGGGGGAGAAGGTTGGTTACAGCAGGTGGAGAAGGTGGAGCAGGACGCTCTGGCTGTGGGGGAGAAGGTTGGTTACAGCAAGTGGAGCAGGTGGAGCAGGTTGCTCTGCCTGTGGGAGAGAAGGTTGGTTACAGCAGGTGGAGCAGGTGGAGCAGGTTGCTCTGGCTGTGGGGGAGAAGGTTGGTTACAGCAGGTGGAGCAGGTGGAGCAGGATGCTCTGGCTGTGGGGGAGAAGGTTGGTTACAGCAGGTGGAGCAGGTGGAGCAGGATGCTCTGGCTGTGGGGGAGAAGGTTGGACACAGCAGTTGGAGCAGGTTGCTCTGGCTGTGGGAGAGAAGGTTGGTTACAGCAGGTGGAGAAGTTGGAGCAGGTTGCTCTGGCTGTGGGGGAGAAGGTTGGTTACAGCAGGTGGAGCAGGTTGCTCTGGCTGTGGGGGAGTAGGTTGGTAACAGCAGGTGGAGCAGGTGGAGCAGGTTGCTCTGGCTGTGGGGGAGAAGGTTGGGTAAAGCAGGTGGAGCAGGTTGCTTACAGCAGGTGGAGCAGGTGGAGCAGGTTGCTCTGGCTGTGGGGGAGAAGGTTGGTTACAGCAGGTGGAGCAGGTTGCTCTGGCTGTGGGGGAGAAGGTTGGTAACAGCAGGTGGAGCAGGTTGCTCTGGCTGTGGGGGAGAAGGTTGGTTACAGCAGGTGGAGCAGGTTGCTTGCAGCAGGTGGAGCAGGTTGCTCTGGCTGTGGATGAGAAGGTTGGTTACAGCAGGTGGAGCAGGTTGCTCTGGCTGTGGGGGAGAAGGTTGGTTACAGCAGGTGGAGCAGGTTGCTCTGGCTGTGGGGGAGAAGGTTGGTTACAGCAGGTGGAGCAGGTTGCTCTGGCTGTGGGGGAGATGGTTGGTTACAGCAGGTGGAGCAGGTGGACCAGGTTGCTCTGGCTGTGGAGGAGAAGGTTGGTTACAGCAGGTGGAGCAGGTGGAGCAGGTTGCTCTGGCTGTGGGGGAGAAGTTTGGTTACAGCAGGTGGAGCAGGTTGATTACAGCAGGTGGAGCAGGTGGAGCAGGTTGCTCTGGCTGTGGGGGAGAAGGTTGGTTACAGCAGGTGGAGCAGGTGGAGCAGGTTGCTCTGGCTGCGGGGGATAAGGTTGGTTACAGCAGGTGGAGCAGGTTGCTTACAGCAGGTGGAGCAGGTGGAGCAGGTTGCTCTGGCTGTGGGGGAGAAGGTTGGTTACAGCAGGTGGAGCAGGTTGCTCTGGCTGTGGGGGAGAAGTTTGGTTACAGCAGGTGGAGCAGGTTGCTTACAGCAGGTGGAGTAGGTGGAGCAGGTTGGTCTGGCTGTGGGGGAGAAGGTTGGTTACAGCAGGTGAAGCAGGTGGAGCAGGTTGCTCTGGCTGCGGGGGATAAGGTTGGTTACAGCAGGTGGAGCAGGTTGCTTACAGCAGGTGGAGCAGGTGGAGCAGGTTGCTCTGGCTGTGGGGGAGAAGGTTGGTTATAGCAGGTGGAGCAGGTGGAGCAGGTTGCTCGGGCTGTGGGGGAGAAGGTTGGTTACAGCAGGTGGAGAAGGTGGAGCAGGACGCTCTGGCTGTGGGGGAGAAGGTTGGTTACAGCAGGTGGAGCAGGTGGAGCAGGTTGCTCTGGCTGTGGGGGAGAAGGTTGGTAACAGCAGGTGGAGCAGGTTGCTCTGGCTGTGGGGGAGATGGTTGGTTACAGCAGGTGGAGCAGGTGGAGCAGGTTGCTCTGGCTGTGGGGGAGAAGGTTGGTTACAGCAGGTGGAGCAGGTTGCTTGCAGCAGGTGGAGCAGGTTGCTCTGGCTGTGGGTGAGAAGGTTGGTTACAGCAGGTGGAGCAGGTTGCTCTGGCTGTGGGGGAGAAGGTTGGTTACAGCAGGTGGAGCAGGTTGCTCTGGCTGTGGGGGAGAAGGTTGGTTGCAGCAGGTGGAGCAGGTGGAGCAGGTTGCTCTGGCTGTGGAGGAGAAGGTTGGTTACAGCAGGTGGAGCAGGTGGAGCAGGTTGCTCTGGCTGTGGGGGAGAAGTTTGGTTACAGCAGGTGGAGCAGGTTGATTACAGCAGGTGGAGCAGGTGGAGCAGGTTGCTCTGGCTGTGGGGGAGAAGGTTGGTTACAGCAGGTGGAGCAGGTGGAGCAGGTTGCTCTGGCTGCGGGGGATAAGGTTGGTTACAGCAGGTGGAGCAGGTTGCTTACAGCAGGTGGAGCAGGTGGAGCAGGTTGCTCTGGCTGTGGGGGAGAAGGTTGGTTACAGCAGGTGGAGCAGGTTGCTCTGGCTGTGGGGGAGAAGTTTGGTTACAGCAGGTGGAGCAGGTTGCTTACAGCAGGTGGAGCAGGTGGAGCAGGTTGGTCTGGCTGTGGGGGAGAAGGTTGGTTACAGCAGGTGAAGCAGGTGGAGCAGGTTGCTCTGGCTGCGGGGGATAAGGTTGGTTACAGCAGGTGGAGCAGGTTGCTTACAGCAGGTGGAGCAGGTGGAGCAGGTTGGTCTGGCTGTGGGGGAGAAGGTTGGTTACAGCAGGTGAAGCAGGTGGAGCAGGTTGCTCTGGCTGCGGGGGATAAGGTTGGTTACAGCAGGTGGAGCAGGTTGCTTACAGCAGGTGGAGCAGGTGGAGCAGGTTGCTCTGGCTGTGGGGGAGAAGGTTGGTAATAGCAGGTGGAGCAGGTGGAGCAGGTTGCTCTGGCTGTGGGGGAGAAGGTTGGTTACAGCAGGTGGAGCAGGTGGAGCAGGCTGCTCTGGCTGTGGGGGAGAAGGTTGGTTACAGCAGGTGGAGCAGGTTGCTTACAGCAGGTGGAGCAGGTTGCTCTGGCTGTGGGGGAGAAGGTTGGTTACAGCAGGTGGAGCAGGTAAAGCAGGATGCTCTGGCTATGGGGGAGAAGGTTGGTTACAGCAGGTGGAGCAGGTTGCTTACAGCAGGTGGAGCATGTGGAGCAGGTTGCTCTGGCTGTGGGGGAGCAGGTTGCTCTGGCTGTGGGGGAGAAGGTTGGTTACAGCAGGTGGAGCAGGTGGAGCAGGATGCTCTGGCTGTTGGGGAGAAGTTTGGTTACAGCAGGTGGAGCAGGTGGAGCAGGTTGCTCTGGCTGTGGGGGAGAAGGTTGGTTACAGCAGGTGGAGCAGGTTGCTTACAGCAGGTGGAGCAGGTGGAGCAGGTTGCTCTGGCTGTGGGGGAGAAGTTTGGTTACAGCAGGTGGAGCAGGTGGAGCAGGTTGCTCTGGCTGTGGGGGAGAAGGTTGGTTACAGCAGGTGGAGCAGGCTGCTCTGGCTGTGGGGGAGAAGGTTGGTTACAGCAGGTGGAGCAGGTGGAGCAGGTTGCTCTGGCTGTGGGGGAGAAGGTTGGTTACAGCAGGTGGAGCAGGTGGAGCAGGTTGCTCTGGCTGTGGGGGAGAAGTTTGGTTACAGCAGGTGGAGCAGGTTGCTTACAGCAGGTGGAGCAGGTGGAGCAGGTTGCTCTGGCTGTGGGGGAGAAGGTTGGTTGCAGCAGGTGGAGCAGGTGGAGCAGGTTGCTCTGGCTGTGGGGGATATGGTTGGTACAGCAGGTGGAGCAGGTTGCTCTGGCTGTGGGGGAGCAGGTTGGTTACAGCAGGTGGAGCAGGTTGCTTACAGCAGGTGGAGCAGGTGGAGCAGGTTGCTCTGGCTGTGGGGGAGAAGGTTGGTTACAGCAGGTGGAGCAGGTGGAGCAGGTGGATCAGGTTGCTCTGGCTGTGGGGGAGAAGGTTGGTTACAGCAGGTGGAGCAGGTGGAGCAGGTTGCTCTGGCTGTGGGGGAGAAGGTTGGTTACAGCAGGTGGAGCAGGTGGAGCAGGATGCTCTGGCTGTGGGGGAGAAGGTTGGTTCCAGCAGGTGGAGCAGGTGGAGCAGGTTGCTCTGGCTGTGGGGGAGAAGGTTGGCTACAGCAGGTGGAGCAGGTGGAGCAGGATGCTCTGGCTGTGGTGGAGAAGGTTGGTTACAGCAGGTGGAGCAGGTTGCTTACAGCAGGTGGAGCAGGTGGAGCAGGTTGCTCTGGCTGTGGGGTAGAAGGTTGGTTATAGCAGGTGGAGCAGGTGGAGCAGCTTGCTCTGGCTGTGGGGGAGAAGGTTGGTTACAGCAGGTGGAGAAGGTGGAGCAGGACGCTCTGGCTGTGGGGGAGAAGGTTGGTTACAGCAGGTGGAGCAGGTGGAGCAGGTTGCTCTGCCTGTGGGAGAGAAGGTTGGTTACAGCAGGTGGAGCAGGTGGAGCAGGTTGCTCTGGCTGTGGGGGAGAAGGTTGGTTACAGCAGGTGGAGCAGGTGGAGCAGGATGCTCTGGCTGTGGGGGAGAAGGTTGGTTACAGCAGGTGGAGCAGGTGGAGCAGGATGCTCTGGCTGTGGGGGAGAAGGTTGGATACAGCAGTTGGAGCAGGTGGAGCAGGTTGCTCTGGCTGTGGGAGAGAAGGTTGGTTACAGCAGGTGGAGAAGTTGGATCAGGTTGCTCTGGCTGTGGGGGAGAAGGTTGGTTACAGCAGGTGGAGCAGGTTGCTCTGGCTGTGGGGGAGTAGGTTGGTAACAGCAGGTGGAGCAGGTGGAGCAGGTTGCTCTGGCTGTGGGGGAGAAGGTTGGGTAAAGCAGGTGGAGCAGGTTGCTTACAGCAGGTGGAGCAGGTGGAGCAGGTTGCTCTGGCTGTGGGGGAGAAGGTTGGTTACAGCAGGTGGAGCAGGTTGCTCTGGCTGTGGGGGAGAAGGTTGGTAACAGCAGGTGGAGCAGGTTGCTCTGGCTGTGGGGGAGATGGTTGGTTACAGCAGGTGGAGCAGGTGGAGCAGGTTGCTCTGGCTGTGGGGGAGAAGGTTGGTTACAGCAGGTGGAGCAGGTTGCTTGCAGCAGGCGGAGCAGGTTGCTCTGGCTGTGGGTGAGAAGGTTGGTTACAGCAGGTGGAGCAGGTTGCTCTGGCTGTGGGGGAGAAGGTTGGTTACAGCAGGTGGAGCAGGTTGCTCTGGCTGTGGGGGAGAAGGTTGGTTGCAGCAGGTGGAGCAGGTGGAGCAGGTTGCTCTGGCTGTGGAGGAGAAGGTTGGTTACAGCAGGTGGAGCAGGTGGAGCAGGTTGCTCTGGCTGTGGGGGAGAAGGTTGGTTACAGCAGGTGGAGCAGGTGGAGCAGGTTGCTCTGGCTGCGGGGGATAAGGTTGGTTACAGCAGGTGGAGCAGGTGGAGCAGGTTGCTCTGGCTGCGGGGGATAAGGTTGGTTACAGCAGGTGGAGCAGGTTGCTTACAGCAGGTGGAGCAGGTGGAGCAGGTTGCTCTGGCTGTGGGGGAGAAGGTTGGTTACAGCAGGTGGAGCAGGTTGCTCTGGCTGTGGGGGAGAAGTTTGGTTACAGCAGGTGGAGCAGGTTGCTTACAGCAGGTGGAGCAGGTTGGTCTGGCTGTGGGGGAGAAGGTTGGTTACAGCAGGTGAAGCAGGTGGAGCAGGTTGCTCTGGCTGCGGGGGATAAGGTTGGTTACAGCAGGTGGAGCAGGTTGCTTACAGCAGGTGGAGCAGGTGGAGCAGGTTGCTCTGGCTGTGGGGGAGAAGGTTGGTAATAGCAGGTGGAGCAGGTGGAGCAGGTTGCTCTGGCTGTGGGGGAGAAGGTTGGTTACAGCAGGTGGAGAAGGTGGAGCAGGACGCTCTGGCTGTGGGGGAGAAGGTTGGTTACAGCAAGTGGAGCAGGTGGAGCAGGTTGCTCTGCCTGTGGGAGAGAAGGTTGGTTACAGCAGGTGGAGCAGGTGGAGCAGGTTGCTCTGGCTGTGGGGGAGAAGGTTGGTTACAGCAGGTGGAGCAGGTGGAGCAGGATGCTCTGGCTGTGGGGGAGAAGGTTGGTTACAGCAGGTGGAGCAGGTGGAGCAGGATGCTCTGGCTGTGGGGGAGAAGGTTGGACACAGCAGTTGGAGCAGGTGGAGCAGGTTGCTCTGGCTGTGGGAGAGAAGGTTGGTTACAGCAGGTGGAGAAGTTGGAGCAGGTTGCTCTGGCTGTGGGGGAGAAGGTTGGTTACAGCAGGTGGAGCAGGTTGCTCTGGCTGTGGGGGAGTAGGTTGGTAACAGCAGGTGGAGCAGGTGGAGCAGGTTGCTCTGGCTGTGGGGGAGAAGGTTGGGTAAAGCAGGTGGAGCAGGTTGCTTACAGCAGGTGGAGCAGGTGGAGCAGGTTGCTCTGGCTGTGGGGGAGAAGGTTGGTTACAGCAGGTGGAGCAGGTTGCTCTGGCTGTGGGGGAGAAGGTTGGTAACAGCAGGTGGAGCAGGTTGCTCTGGCTGTGGGGGAGAAGGTTGGTTACAGCAGATGGAGCAGGTTGCTTGCAGCAGGTGGAGAATGTTGCTCTGGCTGTGGGTGAGAAGGTTGGTTACAGCAGGTGGAGCAGGTTGCTCTGGCTGTGGGGGAGAAGGTTGGTTACAGCAGGTGGAGCAGGTTTCTCTGGCTGTGGGGGAGAAGGTTGGTTACAGCAGGTGGAGCAGGTTGCTCTGGCTGTGGGGGAGATGGTTGGTTACAGCAGGTGGAGCAGGTGGAGCAGGTGGACCAGGTTGCTCTGGCTGTGGGGGAGAAGGTTGGTTACAGCAGGTGGAGCAGGTTGCTTTCAGCAGGTGGAGCAGGTGGAGCAGGTTGCTCTGGCTGTGGGCGAGAAGGTTGGTTACAGCAGGTGGAGCAGGTTGCTTACAGCAGGTGGAGCAGGTGGAGCAGGTTGCTCTGGCTGTGGGGGAGAAGGTTGGTTGCAGCAGGTGGAGCAGGTGGAGCAGGTTGCTCTGGCTGTGGGCGAGAAGGTTGGTTGCAGCAGGTGGAGCAGGTGGAGCAGGTTGCTCTGGCTGTGGGGGATAAGGTTGGTTACAGCAGGTGGAGCTGGTTGCTCTGGCTGTGGGGGAGAAGGTTGGTTACAGCAGGTGGAGCAGGTTGCTTACAGCAGGTGGAGCAGGTGGAGCAGGTTGCTCTGGCTGTGGGGGAGAAGGTTGGTTGCAGCAGGTGGAGCAGGTGGAGCAGGTTGCTCTGGCTGTGGAGGAGAAGGTTGGTTACAGCAGGTGGAGCAGGTGGAGCAGGTTGCTCTGGCTGTGGGGGAGAAGTTTGGTTACAGCAGGTGGAGCAGGTTGATTACAGCAGGTGGAGCAGGTGGAGCAGGTTGCTCTGGCTGTGGGGGAGAAGTTTGGTTACAGCAGGTGGAGCAGGTGGAGCAGGTTGCTCTGGCTGTGGGGGAGAAGGTTGGTTACAGCAGGTGGAGCAGGTGGAGCAGGCTGCTCTGGCTGTGGGGGAGAAGGTTGGTTACAGCAGGTGGAGCAGGTTGCTCTGGCTGTGGGGGAGAAGGTTGGTTACAGCAGGTGGAGCAGGTAAAGCAGGATGCTCTGGCTATGGGGGAGAAGGTTGGTTACAGCAGGTGGAGCAGGTTGCTTACAGCAGGTGGAGCATGTGGAGCAGGTTGCTCTGGCTGTGGGGGAGCAGGTTGCTCTGGCTGTGGGGGAGAAGGTTGGTTACAGCAGGTGGAGCAGGTGGAGCAGGATGCTCTGGCTGTTGGGGAGAAGTTTGGTTACAGCAGGTGGAGCAGGTGGAGCAGGTTGCTCTGGCTGTGGGGGAGAAGGTTGGTTACAGCAGGTGGAGCAGGTTGCTTACAGCAGGTGGAGCAGGTGGAGCAGGTTGCTCTGGCTGTGGGGGAGAAGTTTGGTTACAGCAGGTGGAGCAGGTGGAGCAGGTTGCTCTGGCTGTGGGGGAGAAGGTTGGTTACAGCAGGTGGAGCAGGTGGAGCAGGCTGCTCTGGCTGTGGGGGAGAAGGTTGGTTACAGCAGGTGGAGCAGGTGGAGCAGGTTGCTCTGGCTGTGGGGGAGAAGGTTGGTTACAGCAGGTGGAGCAGGTGGAGCAGGTTGCTCTGGCTGTGGGGGAGAAGTTTGGTTACAGCAGGTGGAGCAGGTTGCTTACAGCAGGTGGAGCAGGTGGAGCAGGTTGCTCTGGCTGTGGGGGAGAAGGTTGGTTGCAGCAGGTGGAGCAGGTGGAGCAGGTTGCTCTGGCTGTGGGGGAGAAGGTTGGTTGCAGCAGGTGGAGCAGGTGGAGCAGGTTGCTCTGGCTGTGGGGGAGAAGGTTGGTTACAGCAGGTGGAGCAGGTTGCTTTCAGCAGGTGGAGCAGGTGGAGCAGGATGCTCTGGCTGTGGTGGAGAAGGTTGGTTACAGCAGGTGGAGCAGGTTGCTCTGGCTGTGGGGGAGAAGATTGGTTACAGCAGGTGGAGCAGGTTGCTCTGACTGTGGGGGAGAAGGTTGGTAACAGCAGGTGGAGCAGGTTGCTTACAGCAGGTGGAGCAGGTTGCTCTGGCTGTGGGGGAGAAGGTTGGTTACAGCAGGTGGAGCAGGTTGCTCTGGCTATGGGGGAGAAGGTTGGTTACAGCAGGTGGAGCAGGTTGCTTACAGCAGGTGGAGCAGGTGGAGCAGGTTGCTCTGGCTGTGGGGGAGAAGGTTGGTTACAGCAGGTGGAGCAGGTGGAGCAGGTTGCTCTGGCTGTGGGGGAGAAGGTTGGTTACAGCAGGTGGAGCAGGTTGCTCTGGCTGTGGGGGAGAAGGTCGGTTACAGCAGGTGGAGCAGGTTGCTCTGGCTGTGGGGGAGAAGGTTGGTTACAGCAGGTGGAGCAGGTGGAGCAGGTTTCTCTGGCTGTGGGTGAGAAGGTTGGTTACAGCAGGTGGAGCAGGTTGCTTACAGCAGGTGGAGCAGGTTGCTCTGGCTGTGGGCGAGAAGGTTGGTTACAGCAGGTGGAGCAGGTTGCTTACAGCAGGTGGAGCAGGTTGCTCTGGCTGTGGGGGAGAAGGTTGGTTACAGCAGGTGGAGCAGGTTGCTTACAGCAGGTGGAGCAGGTTGCTCTGGCTATGGGGGAGAAGGTTGGTTACAGCAGGTGGAGCAGGTTGCTTACAGCAGGTGGAGCATGTGGAGCAGGTTGCTCTGGCTGTGGGGGAGAAGGTTGGTTACAGCAGGTGGAGCAGGTGGAGCAGGTTGCTCTGGCTGTGGGGGAGAAGGTTGGTTACAGCAGGTGGAGCAGGTGGAGCAGGTTGCTCTGGCTGTGGGGGAGAAGGTTGGTTACAGCAGGTGGAGCAGGTTTCTCTGGCTGTGGGGGAGAAGGTTGGTTACAGCAGGTGGAGCAGGTGGAGCAGGTTTCTCTGGCTGTGGGTGAGAAGGTTGGTTACAGCAGGTGGAGCAGGTTGCTTACAGCAGGTGGAGCAGGTTGCTCTGGCTGTGGGCGAGAAGGTTGGTTACAGCAGGTGGAGCAGGTTGCTTACAGCAGGTGGAGCAGGTGGAGCAGGTTGCTCTGGCTGTGGGGGAGAAGGTTGGTTACAGCAGGTGGAGCAGGTGGAGCAGGATGCTCTGGCTGTGGGGGAGAAGGTTGGTTACAGCAGGTGGAGCAGGTGGAGCAGGTTGCTCTGGCTGTGGTGGAGAAGGTTGGTTACAGCAGGTGGAGCAGGTTGCTCTGGCTGTGGGGGAGAAGGTTGGTAACAGCAGGTGGAGCAGGTTGTTCTGGCTGTGGGGGAGAAGGTTGGTTACAGCAGGTGGAGCAGGTTGCTCTGGCTGTGGGGGAGAAGGTTGGTTACAGCAGGTGGAGCAGGTTGCTCTGGCTGTGGGGGAGAAAGTTGGTTACAGCAGGTGGAGCAGGTTGCTCTGGCTGTGGGCGAGAAGGTTGGTTACAGCAGGTGGAGCAGGTTGCTCTGGCTGTGGAGGAGAAGGTTGGTTACAGCAGGTGGAGCAGGTTGCTTACAGAAGGTGGAGCAGGTGGAGCAGGTTTCTCTGGCTGTGGGGGAGAAGGTTGGTTACAGCAGGTGGAGCAGGTGGAGCAGGATGCTCTGGCTGTTGGGGAGAAGTTTGGTTACAGCAGGTGGAGCAGGTGGAGCAGGTTGCTCTGGCTGTGGGGGAGAAGGTTGGTTACAGCAGGTGGAGCAGGTTGCTTACAGCAGGTGGAGCAGGTGGAGCAGGTTGCTCTGGCTGTGGGGGAGAAGTTTGGTTACAGCAGGTGGAGCAGGTGGAGCAGGTTGCTCTGGCTGTGGGGGAGAAGGTTGGTTACAGCAGGTGGAGCAGGTGGAGCAGGCTGCTCTGGCTGTGGGGGAGAAGGTTGGTTACAGCAGATGGAGCAGGTTGCTTACAGCAGGTGGAGCAGGTTGCTCTGGCTGTGGGGGAGAAGGTTGGTTACAGCAGGTGGAGCAGGTTGCTCTGGCTGTGGGGGAGAAGGTTGGTTACAGCAGGTGGAGCAGGTTGCTCTGGCTGTGGGGGAGAAGGTTGGTTGCAGCAGGTGGAGCAGGTGGAGCAGGTTGCTCTGGCTGTGGAGGAGAAGGTTGGTTACAGCAGGTGGAGCAGGCGGAGCAGGTTGCTCTGGCTGTGGGGGAGAAGTTTGGTTACAGCAGGTGGAGCAGGTTGATTACAGCAGGTGGAGCAGGTGGAGCAGGTTGCTCTGGCTGTGGGGGAGAAGGTTGGTTACAGCAGGTGGAGCAGGTGGAGCAGGTTGCTCTGGCTGCGGGGGATAAGGTTGGTTACAGCAGGTGGAGCAGGTTGCTTACAGCAGGTGGAGCAGGTGGAGCAGGTTGCTCTGGCTGTGGGGGAGAAGGTTGGTTACAGCAGGTGGAGCAGGTTGCTCTGGCTGTGGGGGAGAAGTTTGGTTACAGCAGGTGGAGCAGGTTGCTCTGGCTGTGGGGGAGCAGGTTGCTCTGGCTGTGGGGGAGAAGGTTGGTTACAGCAGGTGGAGCAGGTGGAGCAGGATGCTCTGGCTGTTGGGGAGAAGTTTGGTTACAGCAGGTGGAGCAGGTGGAGCAGGTTGCTCTGGCTGTGGGGGAGAAGGTTGGTTACAGCAGGTGGAGCAGGTTGCTTACAGCAGGTGGAGCAGGTGGAGCAGGTTGCTCTGGCTGTGGGGGAGAAGTTTGGTTACAGCAGGTGGAGCAGGTGGAGCAGGTTGCTCTGGCTGTGGGGGAGAAGGTTGGTTACAGCAGGTGGAGCAGGCTGCTCTGGCTGTGGGGGAGAAGGTTGGTTACAGCAGGTGGAGCAGGTGGAGCAGGTTGCTCTGGCTGTGGGGGAGAAGGTTGGTTACAGCAGGTGGAGCAGGTGGAGCAGGTTGCTCTGGCTGTGGGGGAGAAGTTTGGTTACAGCAGGTGGAGCAGGTTGCTTACAGCAGGTGGAGCAGGTGGAGCAGGTTGCTCTGGCTGTGGGGGAGAAGGTTGGTTGCAGCAGGTGGAGCAGGTGGAGCAGGTTGCTCTGGCTGTGGGGGATATGGTTGGTACAGCAGGTGGAGCAGGTTGCTCTGGCTGTGGGGGAGCAGGTTGGTTACAGCAGGTGGAGCAGGTTGCTTACAGCAGGTGGAGCAGGTGGAGCAGGTTGCTCTGGCTGTGGGGGAGAAGGTTGGTTACAGCAGGTGGAGCAGGTGGAGCAGGTGGATCAGGTTGCTCTGGCTGTGGGGGAGAAGGTTGGTTACAGCAGGTGGAGCAGGTGGAGCAGGTTGCTCTGGCTGTGGGGGAGAAGGTTGGTTACAGCAGGTGGAGCAGGTGGAGCAGGATGCTCTGGCTGTGGGGGAGAAGGTTGGTTCCAGCAGGTGGAGCAGGTGGAGCAGGTTGCTCTGGCTGTGGGGGAGAAGGTTGGCTACAGCAGGTGGAGCAGGTGGAGCAGGATGCTCTGGCTGTGGTGGAGAAGGTTGGTTACAGCAGGTGGAGCAGGTTGCTTACAGCAGGTGGAGCAGGTAGAGCAGGTTGCTCTGGCTGTGGGGTAGAAGGTTGGTTATAGCAGGTGGAGCAGGTGGAGCAGCTTGCTCTGGCTGTGGGGGAGAAGGTTGGTTACAGCAGGTGGAGAAGGTGGAGCAGGACGCTCTGGCTGTGGGGGAGAAGGTTGGTTACAGCAGGTGGAGCAGGTGGAGCAGGTTGCTCTGCCTGTGGGAGAGAAGGTTGGTTACAGCAGGTGGAGCAGGTGGAGCAGGTTGCTCTGGCTGTGGGGGAGAAGGTTGGTTACAGCAGGTGGAGCAGGTGGAGCAGGATGCTCTGGCTGTGGGGGAGAAGGTTGGTTACAGCAGGTGGAGCAGGTGGAGCAGGATGCTCTGGCTGTGGGGGAGAAGGTTGGATACAGCAGTTGGAGCAGGTGGAGCAGGTTGCTCTGGCTGTGGGAGAGAAGGTTGGTTACAGCAGGTGGAGAAGTTGGATCAGGTTGCTCTGGCTGTGGGGGAGAAGGTTGGTTACAGCAGGTGGAGCAGGTTGCTCTGGCTGTGGGGGAGTAGGTTGGTAACAGCAGGTGGAGCAGGTGGAGCAGGTTGCTCTGGCTGTGGGGGAGAAGGTTGGGTAAAGCAGGTGGAGCAGGTTGCTTACAGCAGGTGGAGCAGGTGGAGCAGGTTGCTCTGGCTGTGGGGGAGAAGGTTGGTTACAGCAGGTGGAGCAGGTTTCTCTGGCTGTGGGGGAGAAGGTTGGTTACAGCAGGTGGAGCAGGTGGAGCAGGTTTCTCTGGCTGTGGGTGAGAAGGTTGGTTACAGCAGGTGGAGCAGGTTGCTTACAGCAGGTGGAGCAGGTTGCTCTGGCTGTGGGCGAGAAGGTTGGTTACAGCAGGTGGAGCAGGTTGCTTACAGCAGGTGGAGCAGGTGGAGCAGGTTGCTCTGGCTGTGGGGGAGAAGGTTGGTTACAGCAGGTGGAGCAGGTGGAGCAGGATGCTCTGGCTGTGGGGGAGAAGGTTGGTTACAGCAGGTGGAGCAGGTGGAGCAGGTTGCTCTGGCTGTGGTGGAGAAGGTTGGTTACAGCAGGTGGAGCAGGTTGCTCTGGCTGTGGGGGAGAAGGTTGGTAACAGCAGGTGGAGCAGGTTGTTCTGGCTGTGGGGGAGAAGGTTGGTTACAGCAGGTGGAGCAGGTTGCTCTGGCTGTGGGGGAGAAGGTTGGTTACAGCAGGTGGAGCAGGTTGCTCTGGCTGTGGGGGAGAAAGTTGGTTACAGCAGGTGGAGCAGGTTGCTCTGGCTGTGGGCGAGAAGGTTGGTTACAGCAGGTGGAGCAGGTTGCTCTGGCTGTGGAGGAGAAGGTTGGTTACAGCAGGTGGAGCAGGTTGCTTACAGAAGGTGGAGCAGGTGGAGCAGGTTTCTCTGGCTGTGGGGGAGAAGGTTGGTTACAGCAGGTGGAGCAGGTGGAGCAGGATGCTCTGGCTGTTGGGGAGAAGTTTGGTTACAGCAGGTGGAGCAGGTGGAGCAGGTTGCTCTGGCTGTGGGGGAGAAGGTTGGTTACAGCAGGTGGAGCAGGTTGCTTACAGCAGGTGGAGCAGGTGGAGCAGGTTGCTCTGGCTGTGGGGGAGAAGTTTGGTTACAGCAGGTGGAGCAGGTGGAGCAGGTTGCTCTGGCTGTGGGGGAGAAGGTTGGTTACAGCAGGTGGAGCAGGTGGAGCAGGCTGCTCTGGCTGTGGGGGAGAAGGTTGGTTACAGCAGATGGAGCAGGTTGCTTACAGCAGGTGGAGCAGGTTGCTCTGGCTGTGGGGGAGAAGGTTGGTTACAGCAGGTGGAGCAGGTTGCTCTGGCTGTGGGGGAGAAGGTTGGTTACAGCAGGTGGAGCAGGTTGCTCTGGCTGTGGGGGAGAAGGTTGGTTGCAGCAGGTGGAGCAGGTGGAGCAGGTTGCTCTGGCTGTGGAGGAGAAGGTTGGTTACAGCAGGTGGAGCAGGCGGAGCAGGTTGCTCTGGCTGTGGGGGAGAAGTTTGGTTACAGCAGGTGGAGCAGGTTGATTACAGCAGGTGGAGCAGGTGGAGCAGGTTGCTCTGGCTGTGGGGGAGAAGGTTGGTTACAGCAGGTGGAGCAGGTGGAGCAGGTTGCTCTGGCTGCGGGGGATAAGGTTGGTTACAGCAGGTGGAGCAGGTTGCTTACAGCAGGTGGAGCAGGTGGAGCAGGTTGCTCTGGCTGTGGGGGAGAAGGTTGGTTACAGCAGGTGGAGCAGGTTGCTCTGGCTGTGGGGGAGAAGTTTGGTTACAGCAGGTGGAGCAGGTTGCTCTGGCTGTGGGGGAGCAGGTTGCTCTGGCTGTGGGGGAGAAGGTTGGTTACAGCAGGTGGAGCAGGTGGAGCAGGATGCTCTGGCTGTTGGGGAGAAGTTTGGTTACAGCAGGTGGAGCAGGTGGAGCAGGTTGCTCTGGCTGTGGGGGAGAAGGTTGGTTACAGCAGGTGGAGCAGGTTGCTTACAGCAGGTGGAGCAGGTGGAGCAGGTTGCTCTGGCTGTGGGGGAGAAGTTTGGTTACAGCAGGTGGAGCAGGTGGAGCAGGTTGCTCTGGCTGTGGGGGAGAAGGTTGGTTACAGCAGGTGGAGCAGGCTGCTCTGGCTGTGGGGGAGAAGGTTGGTTACAGCAGGTGGAGCAGGTGGAGCAGGTTGCTCTGGCTGTGGGGGAGAAGGTTGGTTACAGCAGGTGGAGCAGGTGGAGCAGGTTGCTCTGGCTGTGGGGGAGAAGTTTGGTTACAGCAGGTGGAGCAGGTTGCTTACAGCAGGTGGAGCAGGTGGAGCAGGTTGCTCTGGCTGTGGGGGAGAAGGTTGGTTGCAGCAGGTGGAGCAGGTGGAGCAGGTTGCTCTGGCTGTGGGGGATATGGTTGGTACAGCAGGTGGAGCAGGTTGCTCTGGCTGTGGGGGAGCAGGTTGGTTACAGCAGGTGGAGCAGGTTGCTTACAGCAGGTGGAGCAGGTGGAGCAGGTTGCTCTGGCTGTGGGGGAGAAGGTTGGTTACAGCAGGTGGAGCAGGTGGAGCAGGTGGATCAGGTTGCTCTGGCTGTGGGGGAGAAGGTTGGTTACAGCAGGTGGAGCAGGTGGAGCAGGTTGCTCTGGCTGTGGGGGAGAAGGTTGGTTACAGCAGGTGGAGCAGGTGGAGCAGGATGCTCTGGCTGTGGGGGAGAAGGTTGGTTCCAGCAGGTGGAGCAGGTGGAGCAGGTTGCTCTGGCTGTGGGGGAGAAGGTTGGCTACAGCAGGTGGAGCAGGTGGAGCAGGATGCTCTGGCTGTGGTGGAGAAGGTTGGTTACAGCAGGTGGAGCAGGTTGCTTACAGCAGGTGGAGCAGGTGGAGCAGGTTGCTCTGGCTGTGGGGTAGAAGGTTGGTTATAGCAGGTGGAGCAGGTGGAGCAGCTTGCTCTGGCTGTGGGGGAGAAGGTTGGTTACAGCAGGTGGAGAAGGTGGAGCAGGACGCTCTGGCTGTGGGGGAGAAGGTTGGTTACAGCAGGTGGAGCAGGTGGAGCAGGTTGCTCTGCCTGTGGGAGAGAAGGTTGGTTACAGCAGGTGGAGCAGGTGGAGCAGGTTGCTCTGGCTGTGGGGGAGAAGGTTGGTTACAGCAGGTGGAGCAGGTGGAGCAGGATGCTCTGGCTGTGGGGGAGAAGGTTGGTTACAGCAGGTGGAGCAGGTGGAGCAGGATGCTCTGGCTGTGGGGGAGAAGGTTGGATACAGCAGTTGGAGCAGGTGGAGCAGGTTGCTCTGGCTGTGGGAGAGAAGGTTGGTTACAGCAGGTGGAGAAGTTGGATCAGGTTGCTCTGGCTGTGGGGGAGAAGGTTGGTTACAGCAGGTGGAGCAGGTTGCTCTGGCTGTGGGGGAGTAGGTTGGTAACAGCAGGTGGAGCAGGTGGAGCAGGTTGCTCTGGCTGTGGGGGAGAAGGTTGGGTAAAGCAGGTGGAGCAGGTTGCTTGCAGCAGGCGGAGCAGGTTGCTCTGGCTGTGGGTGAGAAGGTTGGTTACAGCAGGTGGAGCAGGTTGCTCTGGCTGTGGGGGAGAAGGTTGGTTACAGCAGGTGGAGCAGGTTGCTCTGGCTGTGGGGGAGTAGGTTGGTAACAGCAGGTGGAGCAGGTGGAGCAGGTTGCTCTGGCTGTGGGGGAGAAGGTTGGTTACAGCAGGTGGAGCAGGTTGCTTGCAGCAGGCGGAGCAGGTTGCTCTGGCTGTGGGTGAGAAGGTTGGTTACAGCAGGTGGAGCAGGTTGCTCTGGCTGTGGGGGAGAAGGTTGGTTACAGCAGGTGGAGCAGGTTGCTCTGGCTGTGGGGGAGAAGGTTGGTTGCAGCAGGTGGAGCAGGTGGAGCAGGTTGCTCTGGCTGTGGAGGAGAAGGTTGGTTACAGCAGGTGGAGCAGGTGGAGCAGGTTGCTCTGGCTGTGGGGGAGAAGTTTGGTTACAGCAGGTGGAGCAGGTTGATTACAGCAGGTGGAGCAGGTGGAGCAGGTTGCTCTGGCTGTGGGGGAGAAGGTTGGTTACAGCAGGTGGAGCAGGTGGAGCAGGTTGCTCTGGCTGCGGGGGATAAGGTTGGTTACAGCAGGTGGAGCAGGTTGCTTACAGCAGGTGGAGCAGGTGGAGCAGGTTGCTCTGGCTGTGGGGGAGAAGGTTGGTTACAGCAGGTGGAGCAGGTTGCTCTGGCTGTGGGGGAGAAGTTTGGTTACAGCAGGTGGAGCAGGTTGCTTACAGCAGGTGGAGCAGGTGGAGCAGGTTGGTCTGGCTGTGGGGGAGAAGGTTGGTTACAGCAGGTGAAGCAGGTGGAGCAGGTTGCTCTGGCTGCGGGGGATAAGGTTGGTTACAGCAGGTGGAGCAGGTTGCTTACAGCAGGTGGAGCAGGTGGAGCAGGTTGCTCTGGCTGTGGGGGAGAAGGTTGGTAATAGCAGGTGGAGCAGGTGGAGCAGGTTGCTCTGGCTGCGGGGGATAAGGTTGGTTACAGCAGGTGGAGCAGGTTGCTTACAGCAGGTGGAGCAGGTGGAGCAGGTTGCTCTGGCTGTGGGGGAGAAGGTTGGTAATAGCAGGTGGAGCAGGTGGAGCAGGTTGCTCTGGCTGTGGGGGAGAAGGTTGGTTACAGCAGGTGGAGAAGGTGGAGCAGGACGCTCTGGCTGTGGGGGAGAAGGTTGGTTACAGCAAGTGGAGCAGGTGGAGCAGGTTGCTCTGCCTGTGGGAGAGAAGGTTGGTTACAGCAGGTGGAGCAGGTGGAGCAGGTTGCTCTGGCTGTGGGGGAGAAGGTTGGTTACAGCAGGTGGAGCAGGTGGAGCAGGATGCTCTGGCTGTGGGGGAGAAGGTTGGTTACAGCAGGTGGAGCAGGTGGAGCAGGATGCTCTGGCTGTGGGGGAGAAGGTTGGACACAGCAGTTGGAGCAGGTGGAGCAGGTTGCTCTGGCTGTGGGAGAGAAGGTTGGTTACAGCAGGTGGAGAAGTTGGAGCAGGTTGCTCTGGCTGTGGGGGAGAAGGTTGGTTACAGCAGGTGGAGCAGGTTGCTCTGGCTGTGGGGGAGTAGGTTGGTAACAGCAGGTGGAGCAGGTGGAGCAGGTTGCTCTGGCTGTGGGGGAGAAGGTTGGGTAAAGCAGGTGGAGCAGGTTGCTTACAGCAGGTGGAGCAGGTGGAGCAGGTTGCTCTGGCTGTGGGGGAGAAGGTTGGTTACAGCAGGTGGAGCAGGTTGCTCTGGCTGTGGGGGAGAAGGTTGGTAACAGCAGGTGGAGCAGGTTGCTCTGGCTGTGGGGGAGAAGGTTGGTTACAGCAGATGGAGCAGGTTGCTTGCAGCAGGTGGAGAATGTTGCTCTGGCTGTGGGTGAGAAGGTTGGTTACAGCAGGTGGAGCAGGTTGCTCTGGCTGTGGGGGAGAAGGTTGGTTACAGCAGGTGGAGCAGGTTTCTCTGGCTGTGGGGGAGAAGGTTGGTTACAGCAGGTGGAGCAGGTTGCTCTGGCTGTGGGGGAGATGGTTGGTTACAGCAGGTGGAGCAGGTGGAGCAGGTGGACCAGGTTGCTCTGGCTGTGGGGGAGAAGGTTGGTTACAGCAGGTGGAGCAGGTTGCTTTCAGCAGGTGGAGCAGGTGGAGCAGGTTGCTCTGGCTGTGGGCGAGAAGGTTGGTTACAGCAGGTGGAGCAGGTTGCTTACAGCAGGTGGAGCAGGTGGAGCAGGTTGCTCTGGCTGTGGGGGAGAAGGTTGGTTGCAGCAGGTGGAGCAGGTGGAGCAGGTTGCTCTGGCTGTGGGCGAGAAGGTTGGTTGCAGCAGGTGGAGCAGGTGGAGCAGGTTGCTCTGGCTGTGGGGGATAAGGTTGGTTACAGCAGGTGGAGCTGGTTGCTCTGGCTGTGGGGGAGAAGGTTGGTTACAGCAGGTGGAGCAGGTTGCTTACAGCAGGTGGAGCAGGTGGAGCAGGTTGCTCTGGCTGTGGGGGAGAAGGTTGGTTGCAGCAGGTGGAGCAGGTGGAGCAGGTTGCTCTGGCTGTGGAGGAGAAGGTTGGTTACAGCAGGTGGAGCAGGTGGAGCAGGTTGCTCTGGCTGTGGGGGAGAAGTTTGGTTACAGCAGGTGGAGCAGGTTGATTACAGCAGGTGGAGCAGGTGGAGCAGGTTGCTCTGGCTGTGGGGGAGAAGTTTGGTTACAGCAGGTGGAGCAGGTGGAGCAGGTTGCTCTGGCTGTGGGGGAGAAGGTTGGTTACAGCAGGTGGAGCAGGTGGAGCAGGCTGCTCTGGCTGTGGGGGAGAAGGTTGGTTACAGCAGGTGGAGCAGGTTGCTTACAGCAGGTGGAGCAGGTTGCTCTGGCTGTGGGGGAGAAGGTTGGTTACAGCAGGTGGAGCAGGTAAAGCAGGATGCTCTGGCTATGGGGGAGAAGGTTGGTTACAGCAGGTGGAGCAGGTTGCTTACAGCAGGTGGAGCATGTGGAGCAGGTTGCTCTGGCTGTGGGGGAGCAGGTTGCTCTGGCTGTGGGGGAGAAGGTTGGTTACAGCAGGTGGAGCAGGTGGAGCAGGATGCTCTGGCTGTTGGGGAGAAGTTTGGTTACAGCAGGTGGAGCAGGTGGAGCAGGTTGCTCTGGCTGTGGGGGAGAAGGTTGGTTACAGCAGGTGGAGCAGGTTGCTTACAGCAGGTGGAGCAGGTGGAGCAGGTTGCTCTGGCTGTGGGGGAGAAGTTTGGTTACAGCAGGTGGAGCAGGTGGAGCAGGTTGCTCTGGCTGTGGGGGAGAAGGTTGGTTACAGCAGATGGAGCAGGTTGCTTGCAGCAGGTGGAGAATGTTGCTCTGGCTGTGGGTGAGAAGGTTGGTTACAGCAGGTGGAGCAGGTTGCTCTGGCTGTGGGGGAGAAGGTTGGTTACAGCAGGTGGAGCAGGTTTCTCTGGCTGTGGGGGAGAAGGTTGGTTACAGCAGGTGGAGCAGGTTGCTCTGGCTGTGGGGGAGATGGTTGGTTACAGCAGGTGGAGCAGGTGGAGCAGGTGGACCAGGTTGCTCTGGCTGTGGGGGAGAAGGTTGGTTACAGCAGGTGGAGCAGGTTGCTTTCAGCAGGTGGAGCAGGTGGAGCAGGTTGCTCTGGCTGTGGGCGAGAAGGTTGGTTACAGCAGGTGGAGCAGGTTGCTTACAGCAGGTGGAGCAGGTGGAGCAGGTTGCTCTGGCTGTGGGGGAGAAGGTTGGTTGCAGCAGGTGGAGCAGGTGGAGCAGGTTGCTCTGGCTGTGGGCGAGAAGGTTGGTTGCAGCAGGTGGAGCAGGTGGAGCAGGTTGCTCTGGCTGTGGGGGATAAGGTTGGTTACAGCAGGTGGAGCTGGTTGCTCTGGCTGTGGGGGAGAAGGTTGGTTACAGCAGGTGGAGCAGGTTGCTTACAGCAGGTGGAGCAGGTGGAGCAGGTTGCTCTGGCTGTGGGGGAGAAGGTTGGTTGCAGCAGGTGGAGCAGGTGGAGCAGGTTGCTCTGGCTGTGGAGGAGAAGGTTGGTTACAGCAGGTGGAGCAGGTGGAGCAGGTTGCTCTGGCTGTGGGGGAGAAGTTTGGTTACAGCAGGTGGAGCAGGTTGATTACAGCAGGTGGAGCAGGTGGAGCAGGTTGCTCTGGCTGTGGGGGAGAAGTTTGGTTACAGCAGGTGGAGCAGGTGGAGCAGGTTGCTCTGGCTGTGGGGGAGAAGGTTGGTTACAGCAGGTGGAGCAGGTGGAGCAGGCTGCTCTGGCTGTGGGGGAGAAGGTTGGTTACAGCAGGTGGAGCAGGTTGCTTACAGCAGGTGGAGCAGGTTGCTCTGGCTGTGGGGGAGAAGGTTGGTTACAGCAGGTGGAGCAGGTAAAGCAGGATGCTCTGGCTATGGGGGAGAAGGTTGGTTACAGCAGGTGGAGCAGGTTGCTTACAGCAGGTGGAGCATGTGGAGCAGGTTGCTCTGGCTGTGGGGGAGCAGGTTGCTCTGGCTGTGGGGGAGAAGGTTGGTTACAGCAGGTGGAGCAGGTGGAGCAGGATGCTCTGGCTGTTGGGGAGAAGTTTGGTTACAGCAGGTGGAGCAGGTGGAGCAGGTTGCTCTGGCTGTGGGGGAGAAGGTTGGTTACAGCAGGTGGAGCAGGTTGCTTACAGCAGGTGGAGCAGGTGGAGCAGGTTGCTCTGGCTGTGGGGGAGAAGTTTGGTTACAGCAGGTGGAGCAGGTGGAGCAGGTTGCTCTGGCTGTGGGGGAGAAGGTTGGTTACAGCAGGTGGAGCAGGTGGAGCAGGCTGCTCTGGCTGTGGGGGAGAAGGTTGGTTACAGCAGGTGGAGCAGGTGGAGCAGGTTGCTCTGGCTGTGGGGGAGAAGGTTGGTTACAGCAGGTGGAGCAGGTGGAGCAGGTTGCTCTGGCTGTGGGGGAGAAGTTTGGTTACAGCAGGTGGAGCAGGTTGCTTACAGCAGGTGGAGCAGGTGGAGCAGGTTGCTCTGGCTGTGGGGGAGAAGGTTGGTTGCAGCAGGTGGAGCAGGATGAGCAGGTTGCTCTGGCTGTGGGGGAGAAGGTTGGTAGCAGCAGGTGGAGCAGGTGGAGCAGGTTGCTCTGGCTGTGGGGGAGAAGGTTGGTTACAGCAGGTGGAGCAGGTTGCTTTCAGCAGGTGGAGCAGGTGGAGCAGGATGCTCTGGCTGTGGTGGAGAAGGTTGGTTACAGCAGGTGGAGCAGGTTGCTCTGGCTGTGGGGGAGAAGATTGGTTACAGCAGGTGGAGCAGGTTGCTCTGACTGTGGGGGAGAAGGTTGGTAACAGCAGGTGGAGCAGGTTGCTTACAGCAGGTGGAGCAGGTTGCTCTGGCTGTGGGGGAGAAGGTTGGTTACAGCAGGTGCAGCAGGTTGCTCTGGCTGTGGGGGAGAAGGTTGGTTACAGCAGGTGGAGCAGGTTGCTTACAGCAGGTGGAGCAGGTGGAGCAGGTTGCTCTGGCTGTGGGGGAGAAGGTTGGTTACAGCAGGTGGAGCAGGTGGAGCAGGTTGCTCTGGCTGTGGGGGAGAAGGTTGGTTACAGCAGGTGGAGCAGGTTGCTCTGGCTGTGGGGGAGAAGGTCGGTTACAGCAGGTGGAGCAGGTTGCTCTGGCTGTGGGGGAGAAGGTTGGTTACAGCAGGTGGAGCAGGTGGAGCAGGTTTCTCTGGCTGTGGGTGAGAAGGTTGGTTACAGCAGGTGGAGCAGGTTGCTTACAGCAGGTGGAGCAGGTTGCTCTGGCTGTGGGCGAGAAGGTTGGTTACAACAGGTGGAGCAGGTTGCTTACAGCAGGTGGAGCAGGTTGCTCTGGCTGTGGGGGAGAAGGTTGGTTACAGCAGGTGGAGCAGGTTGCTTACAGCAGGTGGAGCAGGTTGCTCTGGCTATGGGGGAGAAGGTTGGTTACAGCAGGTGGAGCAGGTTGCTTACAGCAGGTGGAGCATGTGGAGCAGGTTGCTCTGGCTGTGGGGGAGAAGGTTGGTTACAGCAGGTGGAGCAGGTGGAGCAGGTTGCTCTGGCTGTGGGGGAGAAGGTTGGTTACAGCAGGTGGAGCAGGTGGAGCAGGTTGCTCTGGCTGTGGGGGAGAAGGTTGGTTACAGCAGGTGGAGCAGGTTTCTCTGGCTGTGGGGGAGAAGGTTGGTTACAGCAGGTGGAGCAGGTGGAGCAGGTTTCTCTGGCTGTGGGTGAGAAGGTTGGTTACAGCAGGTGGAGCAGGTTGCTTACAGCAGGTGGAGCAGGTTGCTCTGGCTGTGGGCGAGAAGGTTGGTTACAGCAGGTGGAGCAGGTTGCTTACAGCAGGTGGAGCAGGTGGAGCAGGATGCTCTGGCTGTGGGGGAGAAGGTTGGTTACAGCAGGTGGAGCAGGTGGAGCAGGTTGCTCTGGCTGTGGTGGAGAAGGTTGGTTACAGCAGGTGGAGCAGGTTGCTCTGGCTGTGGGGGAGAAGGTTGGTAACAGCAGGTGGAGCAGGTTGTTCTGGCTGTGGGGGAGAAGGTTGGTTACAGCAGGTGGAGCAGGTTGCTCTGGCTGTGGGGGAGAAGGTTGGTTACAGCAGGTGGAGCAGGTTGCTCTGGCTGTGGGGGAGAAAGTTGGTTACAGCAGGTGGAGCAGGTTGCTCTGGCTGTGGGCGAGAAGGTTGGTTACAGCAGGTGGAGCAGGTTGCTCTGGCTGTGGAGGAGAAGGTTGGTTACAGCAGGTGGAGCAGGTTGCTTACAGAAGGTGGAGCAGGTGGAGCAGGTTTCTCTGGCTGTGGGGGAGAAGGTTGGTTACAGCAGGTGGAGCAGGTGGAGCAGGATGCTCTGGCTGTTGGGGAGAAGTTTGGTTACAGCAGGTGGAGCAGGTGGAGCAGGTTGCTCTGGCTGTGGGGGAGAAGGTTGGTTACAGCAGGTGGAGCAGGTTGCTTACAGCAGGTGGAGCAGGTGGAGCAGGTTGCTCTGGCTGTGGGGGAGAAGTTTGGTTACAGCAGGTGGAGCAGGTGGAGCAGGTTGCTCTGGCTGTGGGGGAGAAGGTTGGTTACAGCAGGTGGAGCAGGTGGAGCAGGCTGCTCTGGCTGTGGGGGAGAAGGTTGGTTACAGCAGATGGAGCAGGTTGCTTACAGCAGGTGGAGCAGGTTGCTCTGGCTGTGGGGGAGAAGGTTGGTTACAGCAGGTGGAGCAGGTTGCTCTGGCTGTGGGGGAGAAGGTTGGTTACAGCAGGTGGAGCAGGTTGCTCTGGCTGTGGGGGAGAAGGTTGGTTGCAGCAGGTGGAGCAGGTGGAGCAGGTTGCTCTGGCTGTGGAGGAGAAGGTTGGTTACAGCAGGTGGAGCAGGTGGAGCAGGTTGCTCTGGCTGTGGGGGAGAAGTTTGGTTACAGCAGGTGGAGCAGGTTGATTACAGCAGGTGGAGCAGGTGGAGCAGGTTGCTCTGGCTGTGGGGGAGAAGGTTGGTTACAGCAGGTGGAGCAGGTGGAGCAGGTTGCTCTGGCTGCGGGGGATAAGGTTGGTTACAGCAGGTGGAGCAGGTTGCTTACAGCAGGTGGAGCAGGTGGAGCAGGTTGCTCTGGCTGTGGGGGAGAAGGTTGGTTACAGCAGGTGGAGCAGGTTGCTCTGGCTGTGGGGGAGAAGTTTGGTTACAGCAGGTGGAGCAGGTTGCTTACAGCAGGTGGAGCAGGTGGAGCAGGTTGGTCTGGCTGTGGGGGAGAAGGTTGGTTACAGCAGGTGAAGCAGGTGGAGCAGGTTGCTCTGGCTGCGGGGGATAAGGTTGGTTACAGCAGGTGGAGCAGGTTGCTTACAGCAGGTGGAGCAGGTGGAGCAGGTTGCTCTGGCTGTGGGGGAGAAGGTTGGTAATAGCAGGTGGAGCAGGTGGAGCAGGTTGCTCTGGCTGTGGGGGAGAAGGTTGGTTACAGCAGGTGGAGCAGGTTTCTCTGGCTGTGGGGGAGAAGGTTGGTTACAGCAGGTGGAGCAGGTTGCTCTGGCTGTGGGGGAGATGGTTGGTTACAGCAGGTGGAGCAGGTGGAGCAGGTGGACCAGGTTGCTCTGGCTGTGGGGGAGAAGGTTGGTTACAGCAGGTGGAGCAGGTTGCTTTCAGCAGGTGGAGCAGGTGGAGCAGGTTGCTCTGGCTGTGGGCGAGAAGGTTGGTTACAGCAGGTGGAGCAGGTTGCTTACAGCAGGTGGAGCAGGTGGAGCAGGTTGCTCTGGCTGTGGGGGAGAAGGTTGGTTGCAGCAGGTGGAGCAGGTGGAGCAGGTTGCTCTGGCTGTGGGCGAGAAGGTTGGTTGCAGCAGGTGGAGCAGGTGGAGCAGGTTGCTCTGGCTGTGGGGGATAAGGTTGGTTACAGCAGGTGGAGCTGGTTGCTCTGGCTGTGGGGGAGAAGGTTGGTTACAGCAGGTGGAGCAGGTTGCTTACAGCAGGTGGAGCAGGTGGAGCAGGTTGCTCTGGCTGTGGGGGAGAAGGTTGGTTGCAGCAGGTGGAGCAGGTGGAGCAGGTTGCTCTGGCTGTGGAGGAGAAGGTTGGTTACAGCAGGTGGAGCAGGTGGAGCAGGTTGCTCTGGCTGTGGGGGAGAAGTTTGGTTACAGCAGGTGGAGCAGGTTGATTACAGCAGGTGGAGCAGGTGGAGCAGGTTGCTCTGGCTGTGGGGGAGAAGTTTGGTTACAGCAGGTGGAGCAGGTGGAGCAGGTTGCTCTGGCTGTGGGGGAGAAGGTTGGTTACAGCAGGTGGAGCAGGTGGAGCAGGCTGCTCTGGCTGTGGGGGAGAAGGTTGGTTACAGCAGGTGGAGCAGGTTGCTTACAGCAGGTGGAGCAGGTTGCTCTGGCTGTGGGGGAGAAGGTTGGTTACAGCAGGTGGAGCAGGTAAAGCAGGATGCTCTGGCTATGGGGGAGAAGGTTGGTTACAGCAGGTGGAGCAGGTTGCTTACAGCAGGTGGAGCATGTGGAGCAGGTTGCTCTGGCTGTGGGGGAGCAGGTTGCTCTGGCTGTGGGGGAGAAGGTTGGTTACAGCAGGTGGAGCAGGTGGAGCAGGATGCTCTGGCTGTTGGGGAGAAGTTTGGTTACAGCAGGTGGAGCAGGTGGAGCAGGTTGCTCTGGCTGTGGGGGAGAAGGTTGGTTACAGCAGGTGGAGCAGGTTGCTTACAGCAGGTGGAGCAGGTGGAGCAGGTTGCTCTGGCTGTGGGGGAGAAGGTTGGTTACAGCAGGTGGAGCAGGTTGCTTTCAGCAGGTGGAGCAGGTTGCTTACAGCAGGTGGAGCAGGTGGAGCAGGTTGCTCTGGCTGTGGGGGAGAAGTTTGGTTACAGCAGGTGGAGCAGGTGGAGCAGGTTGCTCTGGCTGTGGGGGAGAAGGTTGGTTACAGCAGGTGGAGCAGGTGGAGCAGGCTGCTCTGGCTGTGGGGGAGAAGGTTGGTTACAGCAGATGGAGCAGGTTGCTTACAGCAGGTGGAGCAGGTTGCTCTGGCTGTGGGGGAGAAGGTTGGTTACAGCAGGTGGAGCAGGTTGCTCTGGCTGTGGGGGAGAAGGTTGGTTACAGCAGGTGGAGCAGGTTGCTCTGGCTGTGGGGGAGAAGGTTGGTTACAGCAGGTGGAGCAGGTAAAGCAGGATGCTCTGGCTATGGGGGAGAAGGTTGGTTACAGCAGGTGGAGCAGGTTGCTTACAGCAGGTGGAGCATGTGGAGCAGGTTGCTCTGGCTGTGGGGGAGCAGGTTGCTCTGGCTGTGGGGGAGAAGGTTGGTTACAGCAGGTGGAGCAGGTGGAGCAGGATGCTCTGGCTGTTGGGGAGAAGTTTGGTTACAGCAGGTGGAGCAGGTGGAGCAGGTTGCTCTGGCTGTGGGGGAGAAGGTTGGTTACAGCAGGTGGAGCAGGTTGCTTACAGCAGGTGGAGCAGGTGGAGCAGGTTGCTCTGGCTGTGGGGGAGAAGTTTGGTTACAGCAGGTGGAGCAGGTGGAGCAGGTTGCTCTGGCTGTGGGGGAGAAGGTTGGTTACAGCAGGTGGAGCAGGTGGAGCAGGCTGCTCTGGCTGTGGGGGAGAAGGTTGGTTACAGCAGGTGGAGCAGGTGGAGCAGGTTGCTCTGGCTGTGGGGGAGAAGGTTGGTTACAGCAGGTGGAGCAGGTGGAGCAGGTTGCTCTGGCTGTGGGGGAGAAGTTTGGTTACAGCAGGTGGAGCAGGTTGCTTACAGCAGGTGGAGCAGGTGGAGCAGGTTGCTCTGGCTGTGGGGGAGAAGGTAGGTTGCAGCAGGTGGAGCAGGTGGAGCAGGTTGCTCTGGCTGTGGGGGAGAAGGTTGGTTGCAGCAGGTGGAGCAGGTGGAGCAGGTTGCTCTGGCTGTGGGGGAGAAGGTTGGTTACAGCAGGTGGAGCAGGTTGCTTTCAGCAGGTGGAGCAGGTGGAGCAGGTTGCTCTGGCTGTGGGGGAGAAGGTTGGTTACAGCAGGTGGAGCAGGTGGAGCAGGATGCTCTGGCTGTGGTGGAGAAGGTTGGTTACAGCAGGTGGAGCAGGTTGCTCTGGCTGTGGGGGAGAAGATTGGTTACAGCAGGTGGAGCAGGTTGCTCTGGCTGTGGGGGAGAAGGTTGGTTACAGCAGGTGGAGCAGGTTGCTCTGGCTGTGGGGGAGAAGATTGGTTACAGCAGGTGGAGCAGGTTGCTCTGGCTATGGGGGAGAAGGTTGGTTACAGCAGGTGGAGCAGGTTGCTTACAGCAGGTGGAGCAGGTGGAGCAGGTTGCTCTGGCTGTGGGGGAGAAGGTTGGTTACAGCAGGTGGAGCAGGTGGAGCAGGTTGCTCTGGCTGTGGGGGAGAAGGTTGGTTACAGCAGGTGGAGCAGGTGGAGCAGGTTGCTCTGGCTGTGGGGGAGAAGGTCGGTTACAGCAGGTGGAGCAGGTTGCTCTGGCTGTGGGGGAGAAGGTTGGTTACAGCAGGTGGAGCAGGTTTCTCTGGCTGTGGGTGAGAAGGTTGGTTACAGCAGGTGGAGCAGGTTGCTTACAGCAGGTGGAGCAGGTTGCTCTGGCTGTGGGCGAGAAGGTTGGTTACAGCAGGTGGAGCAGGTTGCTTACAGCAGGTGGAGCAGGTTGCTCTGGCTGTGGGGGAGAAGGTTGGTTACAGCAGGTGGAGCAGGTTGCTTACAGCAGGTGGAGCAGGTTGCTCTGGCTATGGGGGAGAAGGTTGGTTACAGCAGGTGGAGCAGGTTGCTTACAGCAGGTGGAGCATGTGGAGCAGGTTGCTCTGGCTGTGGGGGAGAAGGTTGGTTACAGCAGGTGGAGCAGGTGGAGCAGGTTGCTCTGGCTGTGGGGGAGAAGGTTGGTTACAGCAGGTGGAGCAGGTGGAGCAGGTTGCTCTGGCTGTGGGGGAGAAGGTTGGTTACAGCAGGTGGAGCAGGTTTCTCTGGCTGTGGGGGAGAAGGTTGGTTACAGCAGGTGGAGCAGGTGGAGCAGGTTTCTCTGGCTGTGGGTGAGAAGGTTGGTTACAGCAGGTGGAGCAGGTTGCTTACAGCAGGTGGAGCAGGTTGCTCTGGCTGTGGGCGAGAAGGTTGGTTACAGCAGGTGGAGCAGGTTGCTTACAGCAGGTGGAGCAGGTGGAGCAGGTTGCTCTGGCTGTGGGGGAGAAGGTTGGTTACAGCAGGTGGAGCAGGTGGAGCAGGATGCTCTGGCTGTGGGGGAGAAGGTTGGTTACAGCAGGTGGAGCAGGTGGAGCAGGTTGCTCTGGCTGTGGTGGAGAAGGTTGGTTACAGCAGGTGGAGCAGGTTGCTCTGGCTGTGGGGGAGAAGGTTGGTAACAGCAGGTGGAGCAGGTTGTTCTGGCTGTGGGGGAGAAGGTTGGTTACAGCAGGTGGAGCAGGTTGCTCTGGCTGTGGGGGAGAAGGTTGGTTACAGCAGGTGGAGCAGGTTGCTCTGGCTGTGGGGGAGAAAGTTGGTTACAGCAGGTGGAGCAGGTTGCTCTGGCTGTGGGCGAGAAGGTTGGTTACAGCAGGTGGAGCAGGTTGCTCTGGCTGTGGAGGAGAAGGTTGGTTACAGCAGGTGGAGCAGGTTGCTTACAGAAGGTGGAGCAGGTGGAGCAGGTTTCTCTGGCTGTGGGGGAGAAGGTTGGTTACAGCAGGTGGAGCAGGTGGAGCAGGATGCTCTGGCTGTTGGGGAGAAGTTTGGTTACAGCAGGTGGAGCAGGTGGAGCAGGTTGCTCTGGCTGTGGGGGAGAAGGTTGGTTACAGCAGGTGGAGCAGGTTGCTTACAGCAGGTGGAGCAGGTGGAGCAGGTTGCTCTGGCTGTGGGGGAGAAGTTTGGTTACAGCAGGTGGAGCAGGTGGAGCAGGTTGCTCTGGCTGTGGGGGAGAAGGTTGGTTACAGCAGGTGGAGCAGGTGGAGCAGGCTGCTCTGGCTGTGGGGGAGAAGGTTGGTTACAGCAGATGGAGCAGGTTGCTTACAGCAGGTGGAGCAGGTTGCTCTGGCTGTGGGGGAGAAGGTTGGTTACAGCAGGTGGAGCAGGTTGCTCTGGCTGTGGGGGAGAAGGTTGGTTACAGCAGGTGGAGCAGGTTGCTCTGGCTGTGGGGGAGAAGGTTGGTTACAGCAGGTGGAGCAGGTAAAGCAGGATGCTCTGGCTATGGGGGAGAAGGTTGGTTACAGCAGGTGGAGCAGGTTGCTTACAGCAGGTGGAGCATGTGGAGCAGGTTGCTCTGGCTGTGGGGGAGCAGGTTGCTCTGGCTGTGGGGGAGAAGGTTGGTTACAGCAGGTGGAGCAGGTGGAGCAGGATGCTCTGGCTGTTGGGGAGAAGTTTGGTTACAGCAGGTGGAGCAGGTGGAGCAGGTTGCTCTGGCTGTGGGGGAGAAGGTTGGTTACAGCAGGTGGAGCAGGTTGCTTACAGCAGGTGGAGCAGGTGGAGCAGGTTGCTCTGGCTGTGGGGGAGAAGTTTGGTTACAGCAGGTGGAGCAGGTGGAGCAGGTTGCTCTGGCTGTGGGGGAGAAGGTTGGTTACAGCAGGTGGAGCAGGTGGAGCAGGCTGCTCTGGCTGTGGGGGAGAAGGTTGGTTACAGCAGGTGGAGCAGGTGGAGCAGGTTGCTCTGGCTGTGGGGGAGAAGGTTGGTTACAGCAGGTGGAGCAGGTGGAGCAGGTTGCTCTGGCTGTGGGGGAGAAGTTTGGTTACAGCAGGTGGAGCAGGTTGCTTACAGCAGGTGGAGCAGGTGGAGCAGGTTGCTCTGGCTGTGGGGGAGAAGGTAGGTTGCAGCAGGTGGAGCAGGTGGAGCAGGTTGCTCTGGCTGTGGGGGAGAAGGTTGGTTGCAGCAGGTGGAGCAGGTGGAGCAGGTTGCTCTGGCTGTGGGGGAGAAGGTTGGTTACAGCAGGTGGAGCAGGTTGCTTTCAGCAGGTGGAGCAGGTGGAGCAGGTTGCTCTGGCTGTGGGGGAGAAGGTTGGTTACAGCAGGTGGAGCAGGTGGAGCAGGATGCTCTGGCTGTGGTGGAGAAGGTTGGTTACAGCAGGTGGAGCAGGTTGCTCTGGCTGTGGGGGAGAAGATTGGTTACAGCAGGTGGAGCAGGTTGCTCTGGCTGTGGGGGAGAAGGTTGGTTACAGCAGGTGGAGCAGGTTGCTCTGGCTGTGGGGGAGAAGATTGGTTACAGCAGGTGGAGCAGGTTGCTCTGGCTATGGGGGAGAATGTTGGTTACAGCAGGTGGAGCAGGTTGCTTACAGCAGGTGGAGCAGGTGGAGCAGGTTGCTCTGGCTGTGGGGGAGAAGGTTGGTTACAGCAGGTGGAGCAGGTGGAGCAGGTTGCTCTGGCTGTGGGGGAGAAGGTTGGTTACAGCAGGTGGAGCAGGTGGAGCAGGTTGCTCTGGCTGTGGGGGAGAAGGTCGGTTACAGCAGGTGGAGCAGGTTGCTCTGGCTGTGGGGGAGAAGGTTGGTTACAGCAGGTGGAGCAGGTTTCTCTGGCTGTGGGTGAGAAGGTTGGTTACAGCAGGTGGAGCAGGTTGCTTACAGCAGGTGGAGCAGGTTGCTCTGGCTGTGGGCGAGAAGGTTGGTTACAGCAGGTGGAGCAGGTTGCTTACAGCAGGTGGAGCAGGTTGCTCTGGCTGTGGGGGAGAAGGTTGGTTACAGCAGGTGGAGCAGGTTGCTTACAGCAGGTGGAGCAGGTTGCTCTGGCTATGGGGGAGAAGGTTGGTTACAGCAGGTGGAGCAGGTTGCTTACAGCAGGTGGAGCATGTGGAGCAGGTTGCTCTGGCTGTGGGGGAGAAGGTTGGTTACAGCAGGTGGAGCAGGTGGAGCAGGTTGCTCTGGCTGTGGGGGAGAAGGTTGGTTACAGCAGGTGGAGCAGGTGGAGCAGGTTGCTCTGGCTGTGGGGGAGAAGGTTGGTTACAGCAGGTGGAGCAGGTTTCTCTGGCTGTGGGGGAGAAGGTTGGTTACAGCAGGTGGAGCAGGTGGAGCAGGTTTCTCTGGCTGTGGGTGAGAAGGTTGGTTACAGCAGGTGGAGCAGGTTGCTTACAGCAGGTGGAGCAGGTTGCTCTGGCTGTGGGCGAGAAGGTTGGTTACAGCAGGTGGAGCAGGTTGCTTACAGCAGGTGGAGCAGGTGGAGCAGGTTGCTCTGGCTGTGGGGGAGAAGGTTGGTTACAGCAGGTGGAGCAGGTGGAGCAGGATGCTCTGGCTGTGGGGGAGAAGGTTGGTTACAGCAGGTGGAGCAGGTGGAGCAGGTTGCTCTGGCTGTGGTGGAGAAGGTTGGTTACAGCAGGTGGAGCAGGTTGCTCTGGCTGTGGGGGAGAAGGTTGGTAACAGCAGGTGGAGCAGGTTGTTCTGGCTGTGGGGGAGAAGGTTGGTTACAGCAGGTGGAGCAGGTTGCTCTGGCTGTGGGGGAGAAGGTTGGTTACAGCAGGTGGAGCAGGTTGCTCTGGCTGTGGGGGAGAAAGTTGGTTACAGCAGGTGGAGCAGGTTGCTCTGGCTGTGGGCGAGAAGGTTGGTTACAGCAGGTGGAGCAGGTTGCTCTGGCTGTGGAGGAGAAGGTTGGTTACAGCAGGTGGAGCAGGTGGAGCAGGTTGCTTACAGAAGGTGGAGCAGGTGGAGCAGGTTTCTCTGGCTGTGGGGGAGAAGGTTGGTTACAGCAGGTGGAGCAGGTGGAGCAGGATGCTCTGGCTGTTGGGGAGAAGTTTGGTTACAGCAGGTGGAGCAGGTGGAGCAGGTTGCTCTGGCTGTGGGGGAGAAGGTTGGTTACAGCAGGTGGAGCAGGTTGCTTACAGCAGGTGGAGCAGGTGGAGCAGGTTGCTCTGGCTGTGGGGGAGAAGTTTGGTTACAGCAGGTGGAGCAGGTGGAGCAGGTTGCTCTGGCTGTGGGGGAGAAGGTTGGTTACAGCAGGTGGAGCAGGTGGAGCAGGCTGCTCTGGCTGTGGGGGAGAAGGTTGGTTACAGCAGATGGAGCAGGTTGCTTACAGCAGGTGGAGCAGGTTGCTCTGGCTGTGGGGGAGAAGGTTGGTTACAGCAGGTGGAGCAGGTAAAGCAGGATGCTCTGGCTATGGGGGAGAAGGTTGGTTACAGCAGGTGGAGCAGGTTGCTTACAGCAGGTGGAGCAGGTGGAGCAGGTTGCTCTGGCTGTGGGGGAGAAGGTTGGTTACAGCAGGTGGAGCAGGTTGCTCTGGCTGTGGGGGAGAAGGTTGGTAACAGCAGGTGGAGCAGGTGGAGCAGGTTGTTCTGGCTGTGGGGGAGAAGGGTGGTTACAGTAGGTGGAGCAGGTTGCTCTGGCTGTGGGGGAGAAGGTTGGTTACAGCAGGTGGAGCAGGTTGCTCTGGCTGTGGGGGAGAAGGTTGGTTACAGCAGGTGGAGCAGGATGCTCTGGCTGTGGGGGAGAAAGTTGGTTACAGCAGGTGGAGCAGGTGGAGCAGGTTGCTCTGGCAGTGGGGGAGAAGGTTGGTTGCAGCAGGTGGAGCAGGTGGAGCAGGATGCTCTGGCTATGGGGGAGAAGGTTGATTACAGCAGGTGGAGCAGGATGCTCTGGCTGTGGGGGAGAAAGTTGGTTACAGCAGGTGGAGCAGGTGGAGCAGGTTGCTCTGGCTGTGGGGGATAAGGTTGGTTACAGCAGGTGGAGCTGGTTGCTCTGGCTGTGGGGGAGAAGGTTGGTTACAGCAGGTGGAGCAGGTTGCTTACAGCAGGTGGAGCAGGTGGAGCAGGTTGCTCTGGCTGTGGGGGAGAAGGTTGGTTGCAGCAGGTGGAGCAGGTGGAGCAGGTTGCTCTGGCTGTGGGGGAGAAGGTTGGTTACAGCAGGTGGAGCAGGTGGAGCAGGATGCTCTGGCTGTGGGGGAGAAGGTTGGTTACAGCAGGTGGAGCAGGTGGAGCAGGATGCTCTGGCTGTGGGGGAGAAGGTTGGTTCCAGCAGGTGGAGCAGGTGGAGCAGGTTGCTCTGGCTGTGGGGGAGAAGGTTGGCTACAGCAGGTGGAGCAGGTGGAGCAGGATGCTCTGGCTGTGGTGGAGAAGGTTGGTTACAGCAGGTGGAGCAGGTTGCTTACAGCAGGTGGAGCAGGTGGAGCAGGTTGCTCTGGCTGTGGGGTAGAAGGTTGGTTATAGCAGGTGGAGCAGGTGGAGCAGGTTGCTCTGGCTGCGGGGGATAAGGTTGGTTACAGCAGGTGGAGCAGGTGGAGCAGGTTGCTCTGGCTGTGGGGGAGAAGGTTGGTTACAGCAGGTGGAGCAGGTGGAGCAGGTTGCTCTGGCTGTGTGGGAGAAGTTTGGTTACAGCAGGTGGAGCAGGTTGCTCTGGCTGTGGAGGAGAAGGTTGGTTACAGCAGGTGGAGCAGGTGGAGCAGGATGCTCTGGCTGTGGGGGAGAAGGTTGGTTACAGCAGGTGGAGCAGGTGGAGCAGGTTGCTCTGGCTGTGGTGGAGAAGGTTGGTTACAGCAGGTGGAGCAGGTTGCTCTGGCTGTGGGGGAGAAGGTTGGTAACAGCAGGTGGAGCAGGTTGCTCTGGCTGTGGGGGATAAGGTTGGTTACAGCAGGTGGAGCTGGTTGCTCTGGCTGTGGGGGAGAAGGTTGGTTACAGCAGGTGGAGCAGGTTGCTTACAGCAGGTGGAGCAGGTGGAGCAGGTTGCTCTGGCTGTGGGGGAGAAGGTTGGTTGCAGCAGGTGGAGCAGGTGGAGCAGGTTGCTCTGGCTGTGGGGGAGAAGGTTGGTTACAGCAGGTGGAGCAGGTGGAGCAGGATGCTCTGGCTGTGGGGGAGAAGGTTGGTTACAGCAGGTGGAGCAGGTGGAGCAGGATGCTCTGGCTGTGGGGGAGAAGGTTGGTTCCAGCAGGTGGAGCAGGTGGAGCAGGTTGCTCTGGCTGTGGGGGAGAAGGTTGGCTACAGCAGGTGGAGCAGGTGGAGCAGGATGCTCTGGCTGTGGTGGAGAAGGTTGGTTACAGCAGGTGGAGCAGGTTGCTTACAGCAGGTGGAGCAGGTGGAGCAGGTTGCTCTGGCTGTGGGGTAGAAGGTTGGTTATAGCAGGTGGAGCAGGTGGAGCAGGTTGCTCTGGCTGCGGGGGATAAGGTTGGTTACAGCAGGTGGAGCAGGTGGAGCAGGTTGCTCTGGCTGTGGGGGAGAAGGTTGGTTACAGCAGGTGGAGCAGGTGGAGCAGGTTGCTCTGGCTGTGTGGGAGAAGTTTGGTTACAGCAGGTGGAGCAGGTTGCTCTGGCTGTGGAGGAGAAGGTTGGTTACAGCAGGTGGAGCAGGTTGCTTACAGAAGGTGGAGCAGGTGGAGCAGGTTTCTCTGGCTGTGGGGGAGAAGGTTGGTTACAGCAGGTGGAGCAGGTGGAGCAGGATGCTCTGGCTGTTGGGGAGAAGTTTGGTTACAGCAGGTGGAGCAGGTGGAGCAGGTTGCTCTGGCTGTGGGGGAGAAGGTTGGTTACAGCAGGTGGAGCAGGTTGCTTACAGCAGGTGGAGCAGGTGGAGCAGGTTGCTCTGGCTGTGGGGGAGAAGTTTGGTTACAGCAGGTGGAGCAGGTGGAGCAGGTTGCTCTGGCTGTGGGGGAGAAGGTTGGTTACAGCAGGTGGAGCAGGTGGAGCAGGCTGCTCTGGCTGTGGGGGAGAAGGTTGGTTACAGCAGATGGAGCAGGTTGCTTACAGCAGGTGGAACAGGTTACTCTGGCTGTGGGGGAGAAGGTTGGTTACAGCAGGTGGAGCAGGTAAAGCAGGATGCTCTGGCTATGGGGGAGAAGGTTGGTTACAGCAGGTGGAGCAGGTGGAGCAGGTTGTTCTGGCTGTGGGGGAGAAGGGTGGTTACAGTAGGTGGAGCAGGTTGCTCTGGCTGTGGGGGAGAAGGTTGGTTACAGCAGGTGGAGCAGGTTGCTCTGGCTGTGGGGGAGAAGGTTGGTTACAGCAGGTGGAGCAGGATGCTCTGGCTGTGGGGGAGAAAGTTGGTTACAGCAGGTGGAGCAGGTGGAGCAGGTTGCTCTGGCAGTGGGGGAGAAGGTTGGTTGCAGCAGGTGGAGCAGGTGGAGCAGGATGCTCTGGCTATGGGGGAGAAGGTTGATTACAGCAGGTGGAGCAGGATGCTCTGGCTGTGGGGGAGAAAGTTGGTTACAGCAGGTGGAGCAGGTGGAGCAGGTTGCTCTGGCTGTGGGGGATAAGGTTGGTTACAGCAGGTGGAGCTGGTTGCTCTGGCTGTGGGGGAGAAGGTTGGTTACAGCAGGTGGAGCAGGTTGCTTACAGCAGGTGGAGCAGGTGGAGCAGGTTGCTCTGGCTGTGGGGGAGAAGGTTGGTTGCAGCAGGTGGAGCAGGTGGAGCAGGTTGCTCTGGCTGTGGGGGAGAAGGTTGGTTACAGCAGGTGGAGCAGGTGGAGCAGGATGCTCTGGCTGTGGGGGAGAAGGTTGGTTCCAGCAGGTGGAGCAGGTGGAGCAGGTTGCTCTGGCTGTGGGGGAGAAGGTTGGCTACAGCAGGTGGAGCAGGTGGAGCAGGATGCTCTGGCTGTGGTGGAGAAGGTTGGTTACAGCAGGTGGAGCAGGTTGCTTACAGCAGGTGGAGCAGGTGGAGCAGGTTGCTCTGGCTGTGGGGTAGAAGGTTGGTTATAGCAGGTGGAGCAGGTGGAGCAGGTTGCTCTGGCTGCGGGGGATAAGGTTGGTTACAGCAGGTGGAGCAGGTGGAGCAGGTTGCTCTGGCTGTGGGGGAGAAGGTTGGTTACAGCAGGTGGAGCAGGTGGAGCAGGTTGCTCTGGCTGTGTGGGAGAAGTTTGGTTACAGCAGGTGGAGCAGGTTGCTCTGGCTGTGGAGGAGAAGGTTGGTTACAGCAGGTGGAGCAGGTTGCTTACAGAAGGTGGAGCAGGTGGAGCAGGTTTCTCTGGCTGTGGGGGAGAAGGTTGGTTACAGCAGGTGGAGCAGGTGGAGCAGGATGCTCTGGCTGTTGGGGAGAAGTTTGGTTACAGCAGGTGGAGCAGGTGGAGCAGGTTGCTCTGGCTGTGGGGGAGAAGGTTGGTTACAGCAGGTGGAGCAGGTTGCTTACAGCAGGTGGAGCAGGTGGAGCAGGTTGCTCTGGCTGTGGGGGAGAAGTTTGGTTACAGCAGGTGGAGCAGGTGGAGCAGGTTGCTCTGGCTGTGGGGGAGAAGGTTGGTTACAGCAGGTGGAGCAGGTGGAGCAGGCTGCTCTGGCTGTGGGGGAGAAGGTTGGTTACAGCAGATGGAGCAGGTTGCTTACAGCAGGTGGAGCAGGTTGCTCTGGCTGTGGGGGAGAAGGTTGGTTACAGCAGGTGGAGCAGGTAAAGCAGGATGCTCTGGCTATGGGGGAGAAGGTTGGTTACAGCAGGTGGAGCAGGTTGCTTACAGCAGGTGGAGCAGGTGGAGCAGGTTGCTCTGGCTGTGGGGGAGAAGGTTGGTTACAGCAGGTGGAGCAGGTTGCTCTGGCTGTGGGGGAGAAGGTTGGTAACAGCAGGTGGAGCAGGTGGAGCAGGTTGTTCTGGCTGTGGGGGAGAAGGTTGGTTACAGCAGGTGGAGCAGGTTGCTCTGGCTGTGGGGGAGAAGGTTGGTTACAGCAGGTGGAGCAGGTTGCTCTGGCTGTGGGGGAGAAGGTTGGTTACAGCAGGTGGAGCAGGATGCTCTGGCTGTGGGGGAGAAAGTTGGTTACAGCAGGTGGAGCAGGTGGAGCAGGTTGCTCTGGCAGTGGGGGAGAAGGTTGGTTGCAGCAGGTGGAGCAGGTGGAGCAGGATGCTCTGGCTGTGGGGGAGAAAGTTGGTTACAGCAGGTGGAGCAGGTGGAGCAGGTTGCTCTGGCTGTGGGGGATAAGGTTGGTTACAGCAGGTGGAGCTGGTTGCTCTGGCTGTGGGGGAGAAGGTTGGTTACAGCAGGTGGAGCAGGTTGCTTACAGCAGGTGGAGCAGGTGGAGCAGGTTGCTCTGGCTGTGGGGGAGAAGGTTGGTTGCAGCAGGTGGAGCAGGTGAAGCAGGTTGCTCTGGCTGTGGAGGAGAAGGTTGGTTACAGCAGGTGGAGCAGGTGGAGCAGGTTGCTCTGGCTGTGGGGGAGAAGTTTGGTTACAGCAGGTGGAGCAGGTTGATTACAGCAGGTGGAGCAGGTGGAGCAGGTTGCTCTGGCTGTGGGGGAGAAGGTTGGTTACAGCAGGTGGAGCAGGTGGAGCAGGTTGCTCTGGCTGCGGGGGATAAGGTTGGTTACAGCAGGTGGAGCAGGTTGCTTACAGCAGGTGGAGCAGGTGGAGCAGGTTGCTCTGGCTGTGGGGGAGAAGGTTGGTTACAGCAGGTGGAGCAGGTGGAGCAGGTTGCTCTGGCTGTGTGGGAGAAGTTTGGTTACAGCAGGTGGAGCAGGTTGCTTACAGCAGGTGGAGCAGGTGGAGCAGGTTGGTCTGGCTGTGGGGGAGAAGGTTGGTTACAGCAGGTGAAGCAGGTGGAGCAGGTTGCTCTGGCTGTGGGGGAGAAGGTTGGTTACAGCAGGTGGTGCAGGTTGCTTACAGCAGGTGGAGCAGGTGGAGCAGGTTGCTCTGGCTGTGGGGGAGAAGGTTGGTTATAGCAGGTGGAGCAGGTGGAGCAGGTTGCTCTGGCTGTGGGGGAGAAGGTTGGTTACAGCAGGTGGAGCAGGTTGCTTACAGCAGGTGGAGCAGGTGGAGCAGGTTGCTCTGGCTGTGGGCGAGAAGGTTGGTTACAGCAGGTGGAGCAGGTGTCTCTGGCTGTGGGGGAGAAGGTTGGTTACAGCAGGTGGAGCAGGTTGCTCTGGCTGTGGGGGAGAAGGTTGGTTACAGCAGGTGGAGCAGGTGGAGCAGGTTGCTCTGGCTGTGGGCGAGAAGGTTGGTTACAGCAGGTGGAGCAGGTGGAGCAGGTTGCTCTGGCTGTGGGGGATAAGGTTGGTTACAGCAGGTGGAGCTGGTTGCTCTGGCTGTGGGGGAGAAGGTTGGTTACAGCAGGTGGAGCAGGTTGCTTACAGCAGGTGGAGCAGGTGGAGCAGGTTGCTCTGGCTGTGGAGGAGAAGGTTGGTTACAGCAGGTGGAGCAGGTGGAGCAGGTTGCTCTGGCTGTGGGGGAGAAGTTTGGTTACAGCAGGTGTAGCAGGTTGATTACAGCAGGTGGAGCAGGTGGAGCAGGTTGCTCTGGCTGTGGGGGAGAAGGTTGGTTACAGCAGGTGGAGCAGGTGGAGCAGGTTGCTCTGGCTGCGGGGGATAAGGTTGGTTACAGCAGGTGGAGCAGGTTGCTTACAGCAGGTGGAACAGGTGGAGCAGGTTGCTCTGGCTGTGGGGGAGAAGGTTGGTTACAGCAGGTGGAGCAGGTGGAGCAGGTTGCTCTGGCTGTGGGGGAGAAGTTTGGTTACAGCAGGTGGAGCAGGTTGCTTACAGCAGGTGGAGCAGGTGGAGCAGGTTGGTCTGGCTGTGGGGGAGAAGGTTGGTTACAGCAGGTGAAGCAGGTGGAGCAGGTTGCTCTGGCTGCGGGGGATAAGGTTGGTTACAGCAGGTGGAGCAGGTTGCTTACAGCAGGTGGAGCAGGTGGAGCAGGTTGCTCTGGCTGTGGGGGAGAAGGTTGGTTATAGCAGGTGGAGCAGGTGGAGCAGGTTGCTCTGGCTGTGGGGGAGAAGGTTGGTTACAGCAGGTGGAGAAGGTGGAGCAGGACGCTCTGGCTGTGGGGGAGAAGGTTGGTTACAGCAGGTGGAGCAGGTGGAGCAGGTTGCTCTGCCTGTGGGAGAGAAGGTTGGTTACAGCAGGTGGAGCAGGTGGAGCAGGTTGCTCTGGCTGTGGGGGAGAAGGTTGGTTACAGCAGGTGGAGCAGGTGGAGCAGGATGCTCTGGCTGTGGGGGAGAAGGTTGGTTACAGCAGGTGGAGAAGTTGGAGCAGGTTGCTCTGGCTGTGGGGGAGAAGGTTGGTTACAGCAGGTGGAGCAGGTGGAGCAGGTTGCTCTGGCTGTGGGCGAGAAGGTTGGTTACAGCAGGTGGAGCAGGTGGAGCAGGTTGCTCTGGCTGTGGGGGATAAGGTTGGTTACAGCAGGTGGAGCTGGTTGCTCTGGCTGTGGGGGAGAAGGTTGGTTACAGCAGGTGGAGCAGGTTGCTTACAGCAGGTGGAGCAGGTGGAGCAGGTTGCTCTGGCTGTGGGGGAGAAGGTTGGTTGCAGCAGGTGGAGCAGGTGGAGCAGGTTGCTCTGGCTGTGGAGGAGAAGGTTGGTTACAGCAGGTGGAGAAGGTGGAGCAGGTTGCTCTGGCTGTGGGGGAGAAGTTTGGTTACAGCAGGTGTAGCAGGTTGATTACAGCAGGTGGAGCAGGTGGAGCAGGTTGCTCTGGCTGTGGGGGAGAAGGTTGGTTACAGCAGGTGGAGCAGGTGGAGCAGGTTGCTCTGGCTGCGGGGGATAAGGTTGGTTACAGCAGGTGGAGCAGGTTGCTTACAGCAGGTGGAGCAGGTTGCTCTGGCTGTGGGGGAGAAGGTTGGTTACAGCAGGTGGAGCAGGTTGCTCTGGCTGTGGGGGAGAAGTTTGGTTACAGCAGGTGGAGCAGGTTGCTTACAGCAGGTGGAGCAGGTGGAGCAGGTTGGTCTGGCTGTGGGGGAGAAGGTTGGTTACAGCAGGTGAAGCAGGTGGAGCAGGTTGCTCTGGCTGCGGGGGATAAGGTTGGTTACAGCAGGTGGAGCAGGTTGCTTACAGCAGGTGGAGCAGGTGGAGCAGGTTGCTCTGGCTGTGGGGGAGAAGGTTGGTTATAGCAGGTGGAGCAGGTGGAGCAGGTTGCTCTGGCTGTGGGGGAGAAGGTTGGTTACAGCAGGTGGAGAAGGTGGAGCAGGACGCTCTGGCTGTGGGGGAGAAGGTTGGTTACAGCAGGTGGAGCAGGTGGAGCAGGTTGCTCTGCCTGTGGGAGAGAAGGTTGGTTACAGCAGGTGGAGCAGGTGGAGCAGGATGCTCTGGCTGTGGGGGAGAAGGTTGGTTACAGCAGGTGGAGAAGTTGGAGCAGGTTGCTCTGGCTGTGGGGGAGAAGGTTGGTTACAGCAGGTGGAGCAGGTGGAGCAGGTTGCTCTGGCTGTGGGGGATAAGGTTGGTTACAGCAGGTGGAGCTGGTTGCTCTGGCTGTGGGGGAGAAGGTTGGTTACAGCAGGTGGAGCAGGTTGCTTACAGCAGGTGGAGCAGGTGGAGCAGGTTGCTCTGGCTGTGGGGGAGAAGGTTGGTTGCAGCAGGTGGAGCAGGTGGAGCAGGTTGCTCTGGCTGTGGAGGAGAAGGTTGGTTACAGCAGGTGGAGCAGGTGGAGCAGGTTGCTCTGGCTGTGGGGGAGAAGTTTGGTTACAGCAGGTGGAGCAGGTTGATTACAGCAGGTGGAGCAGGTGGAGCAGGTTGCTCTGGCTGTGGGGGAGAAGGTTGGTTACAGCAGGTGGAGCAGGTGGAGCAGGTTGCTCTGGCTGCGGGGGATAAGGTTGGTTACAGCAGGTGGAGCAGGTTGCTTACAGCAGGTGGAGCAGGTGGAGCAGGTTGCTCTGGCTGTGGGGGAGAAGGTTGGTTACAGCAGGTGGAGCAGGTTGCTCTGGCTGTGGGGGAGAAGTTTGGTTACAGCAGGTGGAGCAGGTTGCTTACAGCAGGTGGAGCAGGTGGAGCAGGTTGGTCTGGCTGTGGGGGAGAAGGTTGGTTACAGCAGGTGAAGCAGGTGGAGCAGGTTGCTCTGGCTGTGGGGGATAAGGTTGGTTACAGCAGGTGGAGCAGGTTGCTTACAGCAGGTGGAGCAGGTGGAGCAGGTTGCTCTGGCTGTGGGGGAGAAGGTTGGTTATAGCAGGTGGAGCAGGTGGAGCAGGTTGCTCTGGCTGTGGGGGAGAAGGTTGGTTACAGCAGGTGGAGAAGGTGGAGCAGGACGCTCTGGCTGTGGGGGAGAAGGTTGGTTACAGCAGGTGGAGCAGGTGGAGCAGGTTGCTCTGCCTGTGGGAGAGAAGGTTGGTTACAGCAGGTGGAGCAGGTGGAGCAGGTTGCTCTGGCTGTGGGGGAGAAGGTTGGTTACAGCAGGTGGAGCAGGTGGAGCAGGATGCTCTGGCTGTGGGGGAGAAGGTTGGTTACAGCAGGTGGAGCAGGTGGAGCAGGATGCTCTGGCTGTGGGGGAGAAGGTTGGATACAGCAGTTGGAGCAGGTGGAGCAGGTTGCTCTGGCTGTGGGAGAGAAGGTTGGTTACAGCAGGTGGAGAAGTTGGATCAGGTTGCTCTGGCTGTGGGGGAGAAGGTTGGTTACAGCAGGTGGAGCAGGTTGCTATGGCTGTGGGGGAGTAGGTTGGTAACAGCAGGTGGAGCAGGTTGCTCTGGCTGTGGGGGAGAAGGTTGGGTAAAGCAGGTGGAGCAGGTTGCTTACAGCAGGTGGAGCAGGTGGAGCAGGTTGCTCTGGCTGTGGGGGAGAAGGTTGGTTACAGCAGGTGGAGCAGGTTGCTCTGGCTGTGGGGGAGAAGGTTGGTAACAGCAGGTGGAGCAGGTTGCTCTGGCTGTGGGGGAGATGGTTGGTAACAGCAGGTGGAGCAGGTGGAGCAGGTTGCTCTGGCTGTGGGGGAGAAGGTTGGTTACAGCAGGTGGAGCAGGTTGCTTGCAGCAGGTGGAGCAGGTTGCTCTGGCTGTGGGTGAGAAGGTTGGTTACAGCAGGTGGAGCAGGTTGCTCTGGCTGTGGGGGAGAAGGTTGGTTACAGCAGGTGGAGCAGGTTGCTCTGGCTGTGGGGGAGAAGGTTGGTTGCAGCAGGTGGAGCAGGTGGAGCAGGTTGCTCTGGCTGTGGAGGAGAAGGTTGGTTACAGCAGGTGGAGCAGGTGGAGCAGGTTGCTCTGGCTGTGGGGGAGAAGTTTGGTTACAGCAGGTGGAGCAGGTTGATTACAGCAGGTGGAGCAGGTGGAGCAGGTTGCTCTGGCTGTGGGGGAGAAGGTTGGTTACAGCAGGTGGAGCAGGTGGAGCAGGTTGCTCTGGCTGCGGGGGATAAGGTTGGTTACAGCAGGTGGAGCAGGTTGCTTACAGCAGGTGGAGCAGGTGGAGCAGGTTGCTCTGGCTGTGGGGGAGAAGGTTGGTTACAGCAGGTGGAGCAGGTTGCTCTGGCTGTGGGGGAGAAGTTTGGTTACAGCAGGTGGAGCAGGTTGCTTACAGCAGGTGGAGCAGGTGGAGCAGGTTGGTCTGGCTGTGGGGGAGAAGGTTGGTTACAGCAGGTGAAGCAGGTGGAGCAGGTTGCTCTGGCTGCGGGGGATAAGGTTGGTTACAGCAGGTGGAGCAGGTTGCTTACAGCAGGTGGAGCAGGTGGAGCAGGTTGCTCTGGCTGTGGGGGAGAAGGTTGGTAATAGCAGGTGGAGCAGGTGGAGCAGGTTGCTCTGGCTGTGGGGGAGAAGGTTGGTTACAGCAGGTGGAGAAGGTGGAGCAGGACGCTCTGGCTGTGGGGAAAAGGTTGGTTACAGCAGGTGGAGCAGGTGGAGCAGGTTGCTCTGGCTGTGGGGGAGAAGGTTGGTTACAGCAGGTGGAGCAGGTGGAGCAGGATGCTCTGGCTGTGGGGAAAAGGTTGGTTACAGCAGGTGGAGCAGGTGGAGCAGGATGCTCTGGCTGTGGGGGAGAAGGTTGGACACAGCAGTTGGAGCAGGTGGAGCAGGTTGCTCTGGCTGTGGGAGAGAAGGTTGGTTACAGCAGGTGGAGCAGGTGGAGCAGGTTGCTCTGGCTGTGGGGGAGAAGGTTGGGTAAAGCAGGTGGAGCAGGTTGCTTACAGCAGGTGGAGCAGGTGGAGCAGGTTGCTCTGGCTGTGGGGGAGAAGGTTGGTTACAGCAGGTGGAGCAGGTTGCTCTGGCTGTGGGGGAGAAGGTTGGTAACAGCAGGTGGAGCAGGTTGCTCTGGCTGTGGGGGAGAAGGTTGGTTACAGCAGGTGGAGCAGGTTGCTTGCAGCAGGTGGAGCAGGTTGCTCTGGCTGTGGGTGAGAAGGTTGGTTACAGCAGGTGGAGCAGGTTGCTCTGGCTGTGGGGGAGAAGGTTGGTTACAGCAGGTGGAGCAGGTTGCTCTGGCTGTGGGGGAGAAGGTTGGTTACAGCAGGTGGAGCAGGTTGCTCTGGCTGTGGGGGAGATGGTTGGTTACAGCAGGTGGAGCAGGTGGAGCAGGTGGACCAGGTTGCTCTGGCTGTGGGGGAGAAGGTTGGTTACAGCAGGTGGAGCAGGTTGCTTACAGCAGGTGGAGCAGGTGGAGCAGGTTGCTCTGGCTGTGGGTGAGAAGGTTGGTTACAGCAGGTGGAGCAGGTGTCTCTGGCTGTGGGGGAGAAGGTTGGTTACAGCAGGTGGAGCAGGTTGCTTACAGCAGGTGGAGCAGGTGGAGCAGGTTGCTCTGGCTGTGGGGGAGAAGGTTGGTTGCAGCAGGTGGAGCAGGTGGAGCAGGTTGCTCTGGCTGTGGGCGAGAAGGTTGGTTGCAGCAGGTGGAGCAGGTGGAGCAGGTTGCTCTGGCTGTGGGGGATAAGGTTGGTTACAGCAGGTGGAGCTGGTTGCTCTGGCTGTGGGGGAGAAGGTTGGTTACAGCAGGTGGAGCAGGTTGCTTACAGCAGGTGGAGCAGGTGGAGCAGGTTGCTCTGGCTGTGGGGGAGAAGGTTGGTTGCAGCAGGTGGAGCAGGTGGAGCAGGTTGCTCTGGCTGTGGAGGAGAAGGTTGGTTACAGCAGGTGAAGCAGGTGGAGCAGGTTGCTCTGGCTGCGGGGGATAAGGTTGGTTACAGCAGGTGGAGCAGGTTGCTTACAGCAGGTGGAGCAGGTGGAGCAGGTTGCTCTGGCTGTGGGGGAGAAGGTTGGTAATAGCAGGTGGAGCAGGTGGAGCAGGTTGCTCTGGCTGTGGGGGAGAAGGTTGGTTACAGCAGGTGGAGAAGGTGGAGCAGGACGCTCTGGCTGTGGGGAAAAGGTTGGTTACAGCAGGTGGAGCAGGTGGAGCAGGTTGCTCTGGCTGTGGGGGAGAAGGTTGGTTACAGCAGGTGGAGCAGGTGGAGCAGGATGCTCTGGCTGTGGGGAAAAGGTTGGTTACAGCAGGTGGAGCAGGTGGAGCAGGATGCTCTGGCTGTGGGGGAGAAGGTTGGACACAGCAGTTGGAGCAGGTGGAGCAGGTTGCTCTGGCTGTGGGAGAGAAGGTTGGTTACAGCAGGTGGAGCAGGTGGAGCAGGTTGCTCTGGCTGTGGGGGAGAAGGTTGGGTAAAGCAGGTGGAGCAGGTTGCTTACAGCAGGTGGAGCAGGTGGAGCAGGTTGCTCTGGCTGTGGGGGAGAAGGTTGGTTACAGCAGGTGGAGCAGGTTGCTCTGGCTGTGGGGGAGAAGGTTGGTAACAGCAGGTGGAGCAGGTTGCTCTGGCTGTGGGGGAGAAGGTTGGTTACAGCAGGTGGAGCAGGTTGCTTGCAGCAGGTGGAGCAGGTTGCTCTGGCTGTGGGTGAGAAGGTTGGTTACAGCAGGTGGAGCAGGTTGCTCTGGCTGTGGGGGAGAAGGTTGGTTACAGCAGGTGGAGCAGGTTGCTCTGGCTGTGGGGGAGAAGGTTGGTTACAGCAGGTGGAGCAGGTTGCTCTGGCTGTGGGGGAGATGGTTGGTTACAGCAGGTGGAGCAGGTGGAGCAGGTGGACCAGGTTGCTCTGGCTGTGGGGGAGAAGGTTGGTTACAGCAGGTGGAGCAGGTTGCTTACAGCAGGTGGAGCAGGTGGAGCAGGTTGCTCTGGCTGTGGGTGAGAAGGTTGGTTACAGCAGGTGGAGCAGGTGTCTCTGGCTGTGGGGGAGAAGGTTGGTTACAGCAGGTGGAGCAGGTTGCTTACAGCAGGTGGAGCAGGTGGAGCAGGTTGCTCTGGCTGTGGGGGAGAAGGTTGGTTGCAGCAGGTGGAGCAGGTGGAGCAGGTTGCTCTGGCTGTGGGCGAGAAGGTTGGTTGCAGCAGGTGGAGCAGGTGGAGCAGGTTGCTCTGGCTGTGGGGGATAAGGTTGGTTACAGCAGGTGGAGCTGGTTGCTCTGGCTGTGGGGGAGAAGGTTGGTTACAGCAGGTGGAGCAGGTTGCTTACAGCAGGTGGAGCAGGTGGAGCAGGTTGCTCTGGCTGTGGGGGAGAAGGTTGGTTGCAGCAGGTGGAGCAGGTGGAGCAGGTTGCTCTGGCTGTGGAGGAGAAGGTTGGTTACAGCAGGTGGAGCAGGTGGAGCAGGTTGCTATGGCTGTGGGGGAGAAGTTTGGTTACAGCAGGTGGAGCAGGTTGATTACAGCAGGTGGAGCAGGTGGAGCAGGTTGCTCTGGCTGTGGGGGAGAAGTTTGGTTACAGCAGGTGGAGCAGGTGGAGCAGGTTGCTCTGGCTGTGGGGGAGAAGGTTGGTTACAGCAGGTGGAGCAGGTGGAGCAGGCTGCTCTGGCTGTGGGGGAGAAGGTTGGTTACAGCAGGTGGAGCAGGTTGCTTACAGCAGGTGGAGCAGGTTGCTCTGGCTGTGGGGGAGAAGGTTGGTTACAGCAGGTGGAGCAGGTAAAGAAGGATGCTCTGGCTATGGGGGAGAAGGTTGGTTACAGCAGGTGGAGCAGGTTGCTTACAGCAGGTGGAGCATGTGGAGCAGGTTGCTCTGGCTGTGGGGGAGAAGGTTGGTTACAGCAGGTGGAGCAGGTGGAGCAGGTTGCTCTGGCTGTGGGGGAGAAGGTTGGTCACAGCAGGTGGAGCAGGTGGAGCAGGATGCTCTGGCTGTTGGGGAGAAGTTTGGTTACAGCAGGTGGAGCAGGTGGAGCAGGTTGCTCTGGCTGTGGGGGAGAAGGTTGGTTACAGCAGGTGGAGCAGGTTGCTTACAGCAGGTGGAGCAGGTGGAGCAGGTTGCTCTGGCTGTGGGGGAGAAGTTTGGTTACAGCAGGTGGAGCAGGTGGAGCAGGTTGCTCTGGCTGTGGGGGAGAAGGTTGGTTACAGCAGGTGGAGCAGGTGGAGCAGGTTGCTCTGGCTGTGGGGGAGAAGGTTGGTTACAGCAGGTGGAGCAGGTTGCTCTGGCTGTGGGGGAGAAGGTTGGTAACAGCAGGTGGAGCAGGTTGCTCTGGCTGTGGGGGAGAAGGTTGGTTACAGCAGGTGGAGCAGGTTGCTTGCAGCAGGTGGAGCAGGTTGCTCTGGCTGTGGGTGAGAAGGTTGGTTACAGCAGGTGGAGCAGGTTGCTCTGGCTGTGGGGGAGAAGGTTGGTTACAGCAGGTGGAGCAGGTTGCTCTGGCTGTGGGGGAGAAGGTTGGTTACAGCAGGTGGAGCAGGTTGCTCTGGCTGTGGGGGAGATGGTTGGTTACAGCAGGTGGAGCAGGTGGAGCAGGTGGACCAGGTTGCTCTGGCTGTGGGGGAGAAGGTTGGTTACAGCAGGTGGAGCAGGTTGCTTACAGCAGGTGGAGCAGGTGGAGCAGGTTGCTCTGGCTGTGGGTGAGAAGGTTGGTTACAGCAGGTGGAGCAGGTGTCTCTGGCTGTGGGGGAGAAGGTTGGTTACAGCAGGTGGAGCAGGTTGCTTACAGCAGGTGGAGCAGGTGGAGCAGGTTGCTCTGGCTGTGGGGGAGAAGGTTGGTTGCAGCAGGTGGAGCAGGTGGAGCAGGTTGCTCTGGCTGTGGGCGAGAAGGTTGGTTGCAGCAGGTGGAGCAGGTGGAGCAGGTTGCTCTGGCTGTGGGGGATAAGGTTGGTTACAGCAGGTGGAGCTGGTTGCTCTGGCTGTGGGGGAGAAGGTTGGTTACAGCAGGTGGAGCAGGTTGCTTACAGCAGGTGGAGCAGGTGGAGCAGGTTGCTCTGGCTGTGGGGGAGAAGGTTGGTTGCAGCAGGTGGAGCAGGTGGAGCAGGTTGCTCTGGCTGTGGAGGAGAAGGTTGGTTACAGCAGGTGGAGCAGGTGGAGCAGGTTGCTATGGCTGTGGGGGAGAAGTTTGGTTACAGCAGGTGGAGCAGGTTGATTACAGCAGGTGGAGCAGGTGGAGCAGGTTGCTCTGGCTGTGGGGGAGAAGTTTGGTTACAGCAGGTGGAGCAGGTGGAGCAGGTTGCTCTGGCTGTGGGGGAGAAGGTTGGTTACAGCAGGTGGAGCAGGTGGAGCAGGCTGCTCTGGCTGTGGGGGAGAAGGTTGGTTACAGCAGGTGGAGCAGGTTGCTTACAGCAGGTGGAGCAGGTTGCTCTGGCTGTGGGGGAGAAGGTTGGTTACAGCAGGTGGAGCAGGTAAAGAAGGATGCTCTGGCTATGGGGGAGAAGGTTGGTTACAGCAGGTGGAGCAGGTTGCTTACAGCAGGTGGAGCATGTGGAGCAGGTTGCTCTGGCTGTGGGGGAGAAGGTTGGTTACAGCAGGTGGAGCAGGTGGAGCAGGTTGCTCTGGCTGTGGGGGAGAAGGTTGGTCACAGCAGGTGGAGCAGGTGGAGCAGGATGCTCTGGCTGTTGGGGAGAAGTTTGGTTACAGCAGGTGGAGCAGGTGGAGCAGGTTGCTCTGGCTGTGGGGGAGAAGGTTGGTTACAGCAGGTGGAGCAGGTTGCTTACAGCAGGTGGAGCAGGTGGAGCAGGTTGCTCTGGCTGTGGGGGAGAAGTTTGGTTACAGCAGGTGGAGCAGGTGGAGCAGGTTGCTCTGGCTGTGGGGGAGAAGGTTGGTTACAGCAGGTGGAGCAGGTGGAGCAGGCTGCTCTGGCTGTGGGGGAGAAGGTTGGTTACAGCAGGTGGAGCAGGTGGAGCAGGTTGCTCTGGCTTTGGGGGAGAAGGTTGGTTACAGCAGGTGGAGCAGGTGGAGCAGGTTGCTCTGGCTGTGGGGGAGAAGTTTGGTTACAGCAGGTGGAGCAGGTTGCTTACAGCAGGTGGAGCAGGTGGAGCAGGTTGCTCTGGCTGTGGGGGAGAAGGTTGGTTGCAGCAGGTGGAGCAGGTGGAGCAGGTTGCTCTGGCTGTGGGGGATATGGTTGGTACAGCAGGTGGAGCAGGTTGCTCTGGCTGTGGGGGAGCAGGTTGGTTACAGCAGGTGGAGCAGGTTGCTTACAGCAGGTGGAGCAGGTGGAGCAGGTTGCTCTGGCTGTGGGGGAGAAGGTTGGTTACAGCAGGTGGAGCAGGTGGAGCAGGTGGAGCAGGTGGATCAGGTTGCTCTGGCTGTGGGGGAGAAGGTTGGTTACAGCAGGTGGAGCAGGTGGAGCAGGTTGCTCTGGCTGTGGGGGAGAAGGTTGGTTACAGCAGGTGGAGCAGGTGGAGCAGGATGCTCTGGCTGTGGGGGAGAAGGTTGGTTACAGCAGGTGGAGCAGGTGGAGCAGGATGCTCTGGCTGTGGGGGAGAAGGTTGGTTCCAGCAGGTGGAGCAGGTGGAGCAGGTTGCTCTGGCTGTGGGGGAGAAGGTTGGCTACAGCAGGTGGAGCAGGTGGAGCAGGATGCTCTGGCTGTGGTGGAGAAGGTTGGTTACAGCAGGTGGAGCAGGTGGAGCAGGTTGCTCTGGCTGTGGGGGAGAAGGTTGGTTACAGCAGGTGGAGCAGGTGGAGCAGGTTGCTCTGGCTGTGGGGGAGAAGGTTGGTTACAGCAGGTGGAGCAGGTTGCTTTCAGCAGGTGGAGCAGGTGGAGCAGGTTGCTCTGGCTGTGGGGGAGAAGGTTGGTTACAGCAGGTGGAGCAGGTGGAGCAGGATGCTCTGGCTGTGGTGGAGAAGGTTGGTTACAGCAGGTGGAGCAGGTTGCTCTGGCTGTGGTGGAGAAGATTGGTTACAGCAGGTGGAGCAGGTTGCTCTGACTGTGGGGGAGAAGGTTGGTAACAGCAGGTGGAGCAGGTTGCTTACAGCAGGTGGAGCAGGTTGCTCTGGCTGTGGGGGAGAAGGTTGGTTACAGCAGGTGGAGCAGGTTGCTCTGGCTATGGGGGAGAAGGTTGGTTACAGCAGGTGGAGCAGGTTGCTTACAGCAGGTGGAGCAGGTGGAGCAGGTTGCTCTGGCTGTGGGGGAGAAGGTTGGTTACAGCAGGTGGAGCAGGTGGAGCAGGTTGCTCTGGCTGTGGGGGAGAAGGTTGGTTACAGCAGGTGGAGCAGGTGGAGCAGGTTGCTCTGGCTGTGGGGGAGAAGGTCGGTTACAGCAGGTGGAGCAGGTTGCTCTGGCTGTGGGGGAGAAGGTTGGTTACAGCAGGTGGAGCAGGTGGAGCAGGTTTCTCTGGCTGTGGGTGAGAAGGTTGGTTACAGCAGCTGGAGCAGGTTGCTTTCAGCAGGTGGAGCAGGTGGAGCAGGTTGCTCTGGCTGTGGGGGAGAAGGTTGGTTACAGCAGGTGGAGCAGGTGGAGCAGGATGCTCTGGCTGTGGTGGAGAAGGTTGGTTACAGCAGGTGGAGCAGGTTGCTCTGGCTGTGGTGGAGAAGGTTGGTTACAGCAGGTGGAGCAGGTGGAGCAGGTTGCTCTGGCTGTGGGGGAGAAGTTTGGTTACAGCAGGTGGAGCAGGTGGAGCAGGTTGCTCTGGCTGTGGGGGAGAAGGTTGGTTACAGCAGGTGGAGCAGGTGGAGCAGGCTGCTCTGGCTGTGGGGGAGAAGGTTGGTTACAGCAGGTGGAGCAGGTTGCTTACAGCAGGTGGAGCAGGTTGCTCTGGCTGTGGGGGAGAAGGTTGGTTACAGCAGGTGGAGAAGGTAAAGAAGGATGATCTGGCTATGGGGGAGAAGGTTGGTTACAGCAGGTGGAGCAGGTTGCTTACAGCAGGTGGAGCATGTGGAGCAGGTTGCTCTGGCTGTGGGGGAGAAGGTTGGTTACAGCAGGTGGAGCAGGTGGAGCAGGTTGCTCTGGCTGTGGGGGAGAAGGTTGGTTACAGCAGGTGGAGCAGGTGGAGCAGGATGCTCTGGCTGTTGGGGAGAAGTTTGGTTACAGCAGGTGGAGCAGGTGGAGCAGGTTGCTCTGGCTGTGGGGGAGAAGGTTGGTTACAGCAGGTGGAGCAGGTTGCTTACAGCAGGTGGAGCAGGTGGAGCAGGTTGCTCTGGCTGTGGGGGAGAAGTTTGGTTACAGCAGGTGGAGCAGGTGGAGCAGGTTGCTCTGGCTGTGGGGGAGAAGGTTGGTTACAGCAGGTGGAGCAGGTGGAGCAGGCTGCTCTGGCTGTGGGGGAGAAGGTTGGTTACAGCAGGTGGAGCAGGTGGAGCAGGTTGCTCTGGCTTTGGGGGAGAAGGTTGGTTACAGCAGGTGGAGCAGGTGGAGCAGGTTGCTCTGGCTGTGGGGGAGAAGTTTGGTTACAGCAGGTGGAGCAGGTTGCTTACAGCAGGTGGAGCAGGTGGAGCAGGTTGCTCTGGCTGTGGGGGAGAAGGTTGGTTGCAGCAGGTGGAGCAGGTGGAGCAGGTTGCTCTGGCTGTGGGGGATATGGTTGGTACAGCAGGTGGAGCAGGTTGCTCTGGCTGTGGGGGAGAAGGTTGGTTACAGCAGGTGGAGCAGGTTGCTTACAGCAGGTGGAGCAGGTGGAGCAGGTTGCTCTGGCTGTGGGGGAGAAGGTTGGTTACAGCAGGTGGAGCAGGTGGAGCAGGTGGAGCAGGTGGATCAGGTTGCTCTGGCTGTGGGGGAGAAGGTTGGTTACAGCAGGTGGAGCAGGTGGAGCAGGTTGCTCTGGCTGTGGGGGAGAAGGTTGGTTACAGCAGGTGGAGCAGGTGGAGCAGGATGCTCTGGCTGTGGGGGAGAAGGTTGGTTACAGCAGGTGGAGCAGGTGGAGCAGGATGCTCTGGCTGTGGGGGAGAAGGTTGGTTCCAGCAGGTGGAGCAGGTGGAGCAGGTTGCTCTGGCTGTGGGGGAGAAGGTTGGCTACAGCAGGTGGAGCAGGTGGAGCAGGATGCTCTGGCTGTGGTGGAGAAGGTTGGTTACAGCAGGTGGAGCAGGTGGAGCAGGTTGCTCTGGCTGTGGGGGAGAAGGTTGGTTACAGCAGGTGGAGCAGGTGGAGCAGGTTGCTCTGGCTGTGGGGGAGAAGGTTGGTTACAGCAGGTGGAGCAGGTTGCTTTCAGCAGGTGGAGCAGGTGGAGCAGGTTGCTCTGGCTGTGGGGGAGAAGGTTGGTTACAGCAGGTGGAGCAGGTGGAGCAGGATGCTCTGGCTGTGGTGGAGAAGGTTGGTTACAGCAGGTGGAGCAGGTTGCTCTGGCTGTGGTGGAGAAGATTGGTTACAGCAGGTGGAGCAGGTTGCTCTGACTGTGGGGGAGAAGGTTGGTAACAGCAGGTGGAGCAGGTTGCTTACAGCAGGTGGAGCAGGTTGCTCTGGCTGTGGGGGAGAAGGTTGGTTACAGCAGGTGGAGCAGGTTGCTCTGGCTATGGGGGAGAAGGTTGGTTACAGCAGGTGGAGCAGGTTGCTTACAGCAGGTGGAGCAGGTGGAGCAGGTTGCTCTGGCTGTGGGGGAGAAGGTTGGTTACAGCAGGTGGAGCAGGTGGAGCAGGTTGCTCTGGCTGTGGGGGAGAAGGTTGGTTACAGCAGGTGGAGCAGGTGGAGCAGGTTGCTCTGGCTGTGGGGGAGAAGGTCGGTTACAGCAGGTGGAGCAGGTTGCTCTGGCTGTGGGGGAGAAGGTTGGTTACAGCAGGTGGAGCAGGTGGAGCAGGTTTCTCTGGCTGTGGGTGAGAAGGTTGGTTACAGCAGGTGGAGCAGGTTATTTTCAGCAGGTGGAGCAGGTGGAGCAGGTTGCTCTGGCTGTGGGGGAGAAGGTTGGTTACAGCAGGTGGAGCAGGTGGAGCAGGATGCTCTGGCTGTGGTGGAGAAGGTTGGTTACAGCAGGTGGAGCAGGTTGCTCTGGCTGTGGTGGAGAAGGTTGGTTACAGCAGGTGGAGCAGGTGGAGCAGGTTGCTCTGGCTGTGGGGGAGAAGGTTGGTTACAGCAGGTGGAGCAGGTGGAGCAGGTTGCTCTGGCTGTGGGGGAGAAGGTCGGTTACAGCAGGTGGAGCAGGTTGCTCTGGCTGTGGGGGAGAAGGTTGGTTACAGCAGGTGGAGCAGGTGGAGCAGGTTTCTCTGGCTGTGGGTGAGAAGGTTGGTTACAGCAGGTGGAGCAGGTTGCTTACAGCAGGTGGAGCAGGTTGCTCTGGCTGTGGGCGAGAAGGTTGGTTACAGCAGGTGGAGCAGGTTGCTTACAGCAGGTGGAGCAGGTTGCTCTGGCTGTGGGGGAGAAGGTTGGTTACAGCAGGTGGAGCAGGTAAAGCAGGATGCTCTGGCTATGGGGGAGAAGGTTGGTTACAGCAGGTGGAGCAGGTTGCTTACAGCAGGTGGAGCATGTGGAGCAGGTTGCTCTGGCTGTGGGGGAGAAGGTTGGTTACAGCAGGTGGAGCAGGTGGAGCAGGTTGCTCTGACTGTGGGGGAGAAGGTTGGTTACAGCAGGTGGAGCAGGTGGAGCAGGTTGCTCTGGCTGTGGGGGAGAAGGTTGGTTACAGCAGGTGGAGCAGGTTTCTCTGGCTGTGGAGGAGAAGGTTGGTTACAGCAGGTGGAGCAGGTGGAGCAGGTTTCTCTGGCTGTGGGTGAGAAGGTTGGTTACAGCAGGTGGAGCAGGTTGCTTACAGCAGGTGGAGCAGGTTGCTCTGGCTGTGGGCGAGAAGGTTGGTTACAGCAGGTGGAGCAGGTTGCTTACAGCAGGTGGAGCAGGTGGAGCAGGTTGCTCTGGCTGTGGGGGAGAAGGTTGGTTACAGCAGGTGGAGCAGGTGGAGCAGGATGCTCTGGCTGTGGGGGAGAAGGTTGGTTACAGCAGGTGGAGCAGGTGGAGCAGGTTGCTCTGGCTGTGGTGGAGAAGGTTGGTTACAGCAGGTGGAGCAGGTTGCTCTGGCTGTGGGGGAGAAGGTTGGTAACAGCAGGTGGAGCAGGTGGAGCAGGTTGTTCTGGCTGTGGGGGAGAAGGTTGGTTACAGCAGGTGGAGCAGGTTGCTCTGGCTGTGGGGGAGAAGGTTGGTTACAGCAGGTGGAGCAGGTTGCTCTGGCTGTGGGGGAGAAAGTTGGTTACAGCAGGTGGAGCAGGTTGCTCTGGCTGTGGGCGAGAAGGTTGGTTACAGCAGGTGGAGCAGGTTGCTCTGGCTGTGGAGGAGAAGGTTGGTTACAGCAGGTGGAGCAGGTTGCTTACAGAAGGTGGAGCAGGTGGAGCAGGTTTCTCTGGCTGTGGGGGAGAAGGTTGGTTACAGCAGGTGGAGCAGGTGGAGCAGGATGCTCTGGCTGTTGGGGAGAAGTTTGGTTACAGCAGGTGGAGCAGGTGGAGCAGGTTGCTCTGGCTGTGGGGGAGAAGGTTGGTTACAGCAGGTGGAGCAGGTTGCTTACAGCAGGTGGAGCAGGTGGAGCAGGTTGCTCTGGCTGTGGGGGAGAAGTTTGGTTACAGCAGGTGGAGCAGGTGGAGCAGGTTGCTCTGGCTGTGGGGGAGAAGGTTGGTTACAGCAGGTGGAGCAGGTTGCTTACAGCAGGTGGAGCAGGTGGAGCAGGTTGCTCTGGCTGTGGGGGAGAAGTTTGGTTACAGCAGGTGGAGCAGGTGGAGCAGGTTGCTCTGGCTGTGGGGGAGAAGGTTGGTTACAGCAGGTGGAGCAGGTGGAGCAGGCTGCTCTGGCTGTGGGGGAGAAGGTTGGTTACAGCAGATGGAGCAGGTTGCTTACAGCAGGTGGAGCAGGTTGCTCTGGCTGTGGGGGAGAAGGTTGGTTACAGCAGGTGGAGCAGGTAAAGCAGGATGCTCTGGCTATGGGGGAGAAGGTTGGTTACAGCAGGTGGAGCAGGTTGCTTACAGCAGGTGGAGCATGTGGAGCAGGTTGCTCTGGCTGTGGGGGAGAAGGTTGGTTACAGCAGGTGGAGCAGGTGGAGCAGGTTGCTCTGGCTGTGGGGGAGAAGGTTGGTTACAGCAGGTGGAGCAGGTTGCTCTGGCTTTGGGGGAGAAGGTTGGTAACAGCAGGTGGAGCAGGTGGAGCAGGTTGTTCTGGCTGTGGGGGAGAAGGTTGGTTACAGCAGGTGGAGCAGGTTGCTCTGGCTGTGGGGGAGAAGGTTGGTTACAGCAGGTGGAGCAGGTTGCTCTGGCTGTGGGGGAGAAGGTTGGTTTCAGCAGGTGGAGCAGGATGCTCTGGCTGTGGGGGAGAAAGTTGGTTACAGCAGGTGGAGCAGGTTGCTCTGGCAGTGGGGGAGAAGGTTGGTTGCAGCAGGTGGAGCAGGTGGAGCAGGATGCTCTGGCTATGGGGGAGAAGGTTGATTACAGCAGGTGGAGCAGGATGCTCTGGCTGTGGGGGAGAAAGTTGGTTACAGCAGGTGGAGCAGGTGGAGCAGGTTGCTCTGGCTGTGGGGGATAAGGTTGGTTACAGCAGGTGGAGCTGGTTGCTCTGGCTGTGGGGAGAGAAGGTTGGTTACAGCAGGTGGAGCAGGTGGAGCAGGTTGCTCTGGCTGTGGGGGAGAAGTTTGGTTACAGCAGGTGGAGCAGGTTGATTACAGCAGGTGGAGCAGGTGGAGCAGGTTGCTCTGGCTGTGGGGGATAAGGTTGGTTACAGCAGGTGGAGCAGGTTGCTTACAGCAGGTGGAGCAGGTGGAGCAGGTTGCTCTGGCTGTGGGGGAGAAGGTTGGTTACAGCAGGTGGAGCAGGTGGAACAGGTTGCTCTGGCTGTGGGGGAGAAGTTTGGTTACAGCAGGTGGAGCAGGTTGCTTACAGCAGGTGGAGCAGGTGGAGCAGGTTGGTCTGGCTGTGGGGGAGAAGGTTGGTTACAGCAGGTGAAGCAGGTGGAGCAGGTTGCTCTGGCTGTGGGGGAGAAGGTTGGTTACAGCAGGTGGTGCAGGTTGCTTACAGCAGGTGGAGCAGGTGGAGCAGGTTGCTCTGGCTGTGGGGGAGAAGGTTGGTTATAGCAGGTGGAGCAGGTGGAGCAGGTTGCTCTGGCTGTGGGGGAGAAGGTTGGTTACAGCAGGTGGAGCAGGTTGCTTACAGCAGGTGGAGCAGGTGGAGCAGGTTGCTCTGGCTGTGGGGGAGAAGTTTGGTTACAGCAGGTGGAGCAGGTTGATTACAGCAGGTGGAGCAGGTGGAGCAGGTTGCTCTGGCTGTGGGGGATAAGGTTGGTTACAGCAGGTGGAGCAGGTTGCTTACAGCAGGTGGAGCAGGTGGAGCAGGTTGCTCTGGCTGTGGGGGAGAAGGTTGGTTACAGCAGGTGGAGCAGGTGGAGCAGGTTGCTCTGGCTGTGGGGGAGAAGTTTGTTACAGCAGGTGGAGCAGGTTGCTTACAGCAGGTGGAGCAGGTGGAGCAGGTTGGTCTGGCTGTGGGGGAGAAGGTTGGTTACAGCAGGTGAAGCAGGTGGAGCAGGTTGCTCTGGCTGTGGGGGAGAAGGTTGGTTACAGCAGGTGGTGCAGGTTGCTTACAGCAGGTGGAGCAGGTGGAGCAGGTTGCTCTGGCTGTGGGGGAGAAGGTTGGTTATAGCAGGTGGAGCAGGTGGAGCAGGTTGCTCTGGCTGTGGGGGAGAAGGTTGGTTACAGCAGGTGGAGCAGGTTGCTTACAGCAGGTGGAGCAGGTGGAGCAGGTTGCTCTGGCTGTGGGGGAGAAGGTTGGTTATAGCAGGTGGAGCAGGTGGAGCAGGTTGCTCTGGCTGTGGGGGAGAAGGTTGGTTACAGCAGGTGGAGCAGTTTGCTCTGGCTGTGGGGGAGAAGGTTGGTTATAGAAGGTGGAGCAGGTGGAGCAGGTTGCTCTGGCTGTGGGGGAGAAGGTTGGTTACAGCAGGTGGAGCAGTTTGCTCTGGCTGTGGGGGAGAAGGTTGGTTACAGCAGGTGGAGCAGGTTGCTTACAGCAGGTGGAGCAGGTGGAGCATGTTGGTCTGGCTGTGGGGGAGAAGGTTGGTTACAGCAGGTGAAGCAGGTGGAGCAGGTTGCTCTGGCTGTGGGGGAGAAGGTTGGTTACAGCAGGTGGTGCAGGTTGCTTACAGCAGGTGGAGCAGGTGGAGCAGGTTGCTCTGGCTGTGGGGGAGAAGGTTGGTTATAGCAGGTGGAGCAGGTGGAGCAGGTTGCTCTGGCTGTGGGGGAGAAGGTTGGTTACAGCAGGTGGAGCAGGTTGCTTACAGCAGGTGGAGCAGGTGGAGCAGGTTGCTCTGGCTGTGGGGGAGAAGGTTGGTTATAGCAGGTGGAGCAGGTGGAGCAGGTTGCTCTGGCTGTGGGGGAGAAGGTTGGTTACAGCAGGTGGAGCAGTTTGCTCTGGCTGTGGGGGAGAAGGTTGGTTACAGCAGGTGGAGCAGTTTGCTCTGGCTGTGGGGGAGAAGGTTGGTTATAGAAGGTGGAGCAGGTGGAGCAGGTTGCTCTGGCTGTGGGGGAGAAGGTTGGTTACAGCAGGTGGAGCAGTTTGCTCTGGCTGTGGGGGAGAAGGTTGGTTACAGCAGGTGGAGCAGGTTGCTTACAGCAGGTGGAGCATCTTGCTCTGGCTGTGGGCGATAAGGTTGGTTACAGCAGGTGGAGCAGGTTGCTCTGGCTGTGGGGGAGAAGGTTGGTTACAGCAGGTGGAGCAGGTTGCTTACAGCAGGTGGAGCAGGTGGAGCAGGTTGCTCTGGATGTGGGGGAGAAGGTTGGTTACAGCAGGTGGAGCAGGATGCTCTGGCTGTGGGGGAGAAGGTTGGTTACAGCAGGTGGAGCAGGTTACTTACAGCAGGTGGAGCAGGTGGAGCAGGTTGCTCTGGATGTGGGGGAGAAGGTTGGTTACAGCAGGTGGAGCAGGATGCTCTGGCTGTGGGGTAGAAGGTTGGATACAGCAGGTGGAGCAGGTGGAGCAGGTTGCTCTGGCTAAGGGGGAGAAGGTTGGTTACAGCAGGTGGAGAAGGTGGAGCAGGTTGCTCTGGCTGTGGGGGAGAAGGTTGGTTACAGCAGGTGGAGCAGGTTGCTCTGGCTGTGGGGGAGAAGGTTGGTAACTGCAGGTGGAGCAGGTGGAGCAGGTGGAGCAGGTGGAGCAGGTGGAGCAGGTTGCTCTGGCTGTGGGATAGAAGGTTGGTTACAGCAGGTGGAGCAGGTTGCTCTGGCTGTGGGCGAGAAGGTTGGTTACAGCAGGTGGAGCAGGTTGCTCTGGCTGTGGGGGAGAAGGTTGGTAACTGCAGTTGGAGCAGGTGGAGCAGGTGGAGCAGATTGCTCTGGCTGTGGGATAGAAGGTTGGTTACAGCAGGTGGAGCAGGTTGCTCTGGCTGTGGGCGAGAAGGTTGGTTACAGCAGGTGGAGCATGTTGCTCTGGCTGTGGGGGAGAAGGTTGGTTACAGCAGGTGGAGCAGGATGCTCTGGCTGTGGGGGAGAAGGTTGGTTACAGCAGGTGGAGCAGGTGGAGCAGGTTGCTCTGGCTGTGGGGGAGAAGGTTGGTTACAGCAGGTGGAGCAGGTTGCTCTGACTGTGGGGGAGAAGGTTGGATACAGCAGGTGGAGCAGGTTGCTCTGGCTGTGGGGGAGAAGGTTGGTTACAGCAGGTGGAGCAGGTTGCTCTGGCTGTGGGGGAGAAGGTTGGTTACAGCAGGTGGAGCAGGTTGCTTACAGCAGGTGGAGCAGGTGGAGCAGGTGGAGCAGGTTGCTCTGACTGTGGGGGAGAAGGTTGGTTACAGCAGGTGGAGCAGGTTGCTCTGACTGTGGGGGAGAAGGTTGGTTACAGCAGGTGGAGCAGGTTGCTATGGCTGTGGGGGAGAAGGTTGGTTACAGCAGGTGGAGCATGTTGCTCTGGCTGTGGGGGAGAAGGTTGGTTACAGCAGGTGGGGCAGGTTGCTCTGGCTGTGGGGGAGAAGGTTGGTTACAGCAGGTGGAGCAGGTTGCTCTGGCTGTGGGCGAGAAGGTTGGTTACAGCAGGTGGAGCATGTTGCTCTGGCTGTGGGGGAGAAGGTTGGTTACAGCAGGTGGAGCAGGTTGCTCTGGCTGTGGGGGAGAAGGTTGGTAACTGCAGGTGGAGCAGGTGGAGCAGGTGGAGCAGGTGGAGCAGGTTGCTCTGGCTGTGGGATAGAAGGTTGGTTACAGCAGGTGGAGCAGGTTGCTCTGGCTGTGGGCGAGAAGGTTGGTTACAGCAGGTGGAGCATGTTGCTCTGGCTGTGGGGGAGAAGGTTGGTTACAGCAGGTGGAGCAGGATGCTCTGGCTGTGGGGGAGAAGGTTGGTTACAGCAGGTGGAGCAGGTGGAGCAGGTTGCTCTGGCTGTGGGGGAGAAGGTTGGTTACAGCAGGTGGAGCAGGTTGCTCTGACTGTGGGGGAGAAGGTTGGATACAGCAGGTGGAGCAGGTTGCTCTGGCTGTGGGGGAGAAGGTTGGTTACAGCAGGTGGAGCAGGTTGCTCTGGCTGTGGGGGAGAAGGTTGGTTACAGCAGGTGGAGCAGGTGGAGCAGGTTGCTCTGACTGTGGGGGAGAAGGTTGGTTACAGCAGGTGGAGCAGGTTGCTCTGACTGTGGGGGAGAAGGTTGGTTACAGCAGGTGGAGCAGGTTGCTATGGCTGTGGGGGAGAAGGTTGGTTACAGCAGGTGGAGCAGGTTGCTTACAGCAGGTGGAGCAGGTGGAGCAGGTTGCTCTGGCTGTGGGGGAGAAGGTTGGTTACAGCAGGTGGAGCAGGATGCTCTGGCTGTGGGGGAGAAGGTTGGTTACAGCAGGTGGAGCAGGTTGCTCTGGCTGTGGGGGAGAAGGTTGGTTACAGCAGGTGGAGAAGGTGGAGCAGGTTGCTCTGGCTGTGGGGGAGAAGGTTGTTAACAGCAGGTGGAGCAGGTGGAGCAGGTTGCTCTGGCTGTGGGGTAGAAGGTTGGTTACAGCAGGTGGAGCAGGTTGCTCTGGCTGTGGGGGAGAAGGTTGGTTACAGCAGGTGGAGCAGGTTGCTCTGGCTGTGGGGGAGAAGGTTGGTTACAGCAGGTGGAGCAGGATGCTCTGGATGTGGGGGAGAAGGTTGGTTACAGCAGGTGGAGCAGGTTGCTCTGGCTGTGGGGGAGAAGGTTGGTTACAGCAGGTGGAGCAGGATGCTCTGGATGTGGGGGAGAAGGTTGGTTACAGCAGGTGGAGCAGGTTGCTCTGACTGTGGGGGAGAAGGTTGGATACAGCAGGTGGAGCAGGTTGCTCTGGATGTGGGGGAGAAGGTTGGTTACAGCAGGTGGAGCAGGTTGCTCTGGCTGTGGGCGAGAAGGTTGGTTACAGCAGGTGGAGCATGTCGAGCAGGTTGCTCTGGCTGTGGGCGAGATGGTTGGTTACAGCAGGTGGAGCAGGTTGGTTACAGCAGGTGGAGCAGGTGGAGCAGGATGCTCTGGCTGTAGGGGAGAAGGTTGGTTACAGCAGGTGGAGCAGGTTGGTTACAGCAGGTGGAGCAGGTGGAGCAGGTTGCTCTGGCTGTGGGGGAGAAGGTTGGTTACAGCAGGTGGAGCAGGTTGCTCTGACTGTGGGGGAGAAGGTTGGTTACAGCAGGTGGAGCAGGTTGCTCTGGCTGTGGGGGAGAAGGTTGGTTACAGCAGGTGGAGCTGGTTGCTTACAGCAGGTGGAGCAGGTGGAGCAGGTTGCTCTGGCTGTGGGGGAGAAGGTTGGTTACAGCAGGTGGTGCAGGTGGAGCAGGATGATCTGGCTGTGGGGGAGAAGGTTAGTTACAGCAGGTGGAGCAGGATGCTCTGGCTGTGGGGGAGAAGGTTGGTTACAGCAGGTGGAGCAGGATGCTCTGGCTGTGGGGGAGAAGGTTGGTTACAGCAGGTGGAGCAGGTGGAGCAGGATGCACTGGCTGTGGGGGAGAAGGTTGGTTACAGCAGGTGGAGCAGGTGGAGCAGGATGCTCTGGCTGTGGGGGAGAAGGTTGGTTACAGCAGGTGGTGCAGGTGGAGCAGGATGATCTGGCTGTGGGGGAGAAGGTTAGTTACAGCAGGTGGAGCAGGATGCTCTGGCTGTGGGGGAGAAGGTTGGTTACAGCAGGTGGAGCAGGATGCTCTGGCTGTGGGGGAGAAGGTTGGTTACAGCAGGTGGAGCAGGTGGAGCAGGATGCACTGGCTGTGGGGGAGAAGGTTGGTTACAGCAGGTGGAGCAGGTGGAGCACGATCCTCTGGCTGTGGGGGAGAATGTTGGTTACAGCAGGTGGAGCAGGTGGAGCAGGATGCTCTGGCTGTGGGGGAGAAGGTTGGTTACAGCAGGTGGAGCAGGTGGAGCAGGTTGCTCTGGCTGTGGGGGAGAAGGTTGGTTACAGCAGGTGGAGCAGGTGGAGCAGGTTGCTCTGGCTGTGGGGGAGAAGGTTGGTTACAGCAGGTGGAGCAGGTGGAGCAGGATGCACTGGCTGTGGGGGAGAAGGTTGGTTACAGCAGGTGGAGCAGGTGGAGCAGGATGCTCTGGTTGTGGGGGAGAAGGTTGGTTACAGCAGGTGGAGCAGGTGGAGCAGGATGCTCTGCTGTGGGGGAGAAGGTTGGTTACAGCAGGTGGAGCAGGTGGAGCAGGATGCTCTGGCTGTGGGGGAGAAGGTTGGTTACAGCAGGTGGAGCAGGTGGAGCAGGATGCTCTAGCTGTGGGGGAGAAGGTTGGTTACAGCAGGTGGAGCAGGTGGAGCAGGTTGCTCTGGCTGTGTGGGAGAAGGTTGGTTACAGTAGGTGGAGCAGGTTGCTCTGGCTGTGGGGGAGAAGGTTGGTTACAGCAGGTGGAGCAGGTTGCTTACAGCAGGTGGAGCAGGTGGAGCAGGTTGCTCTGGCTGTGGGGGAGAAGGTTGGTTACAGCAGGTGGAGCAGGTTGCTCTGACTGTGGGGGAGAAGGTTGGTTACAGCAGGTGGAGCAGGTTGCTCTGGCTGTGGGGGAGAAGGTTGGTTACAGCAGGTGGAGCTGGTTGCTTACAGCAGGTGGAGCAGGTGGAGCAGGTTGCTCTGGCTGTGGGGGAGAAGGTTGGTTACAGCAGGTGGAGCAGGTGGAGCAGGTTGCTCTGGCTGTGGGGGAGAAGGTTGGTTACAGCAGGTGGAGCAGGTGGAGCAGGATGCACTGGCTGTGGGGGAGAAGGTTGGTTACAGCAGGTGGAGCAGGTGGAGCAGGATGCTCTGGTTGTGGGGGAGAAGGTTGGTTACAGCAGGTGGAGCAGGTGGAGCAGGATGCTCTGGCTGTGGGGGAGAAGGTTGGTTACAGCAGGTGGAGTAGGTGGAGCAGGATGCTCTGGCTGTGGGGGAGAAGGTTGGTTACAGCAGGTGGAGCAGGTGGAGCAGGATGCTCTAGCTGTGGGGGAGAAGGTTGGTTACAGCAGGTGGAGCAGGTGGAGCAGGTTGCTCTGGCTGTGGGGGAGAAGGTTGGTTACAGCAGGTGGAGCAGGTTGCTCTGGCTGTGGGGGAGAAGGTTGGTTACAGCAGGTGGAGCAGGTTGCTTACAGCAGGTGGAGCAGGTTGCTCTGGCTGTGGGGGAGAAGGTTGGTTACAGCAGGTGGAGCAGGTGGAGCAGGTGGAGCAGGTTGCTCTGGCTGTGGGGGAGAAGGTTGGTTACAGTAGGTGGAGCAGGTGGAGCAGGGTGCTCTGGCTGTGGGGTAGTAGGTTGGATACAGTAGGTGGAGCAGGTGGAGCAGGTTGCTCTGGCTAAGGGGGAGAAGGTTGGTTACAGCAGGTGGAGAAGGTGGAGCAGGTTGCTCTGGCTGTGGGGGAGAAGGTTGGTTACAGCAGGTGGAGCAGGTTGCTCTGGCTGTGGGGGAGAAGGTTGGTAACTGCAGGTGGAGCAGGTGGAGCAGGTGGAGCAGGTTGCTCTGGCTGTGGGGGAGAAGGTTGGTTACAGCAGGTGGAGCAGGTGGAGCAGGTTGCTCTGGCTGTGGGGGAGAAGGTTGGTTACAGCAGGTGGAGCAGGTGGAGCAGGTTGCTCTGGCTGCGGGGGATAAGGTTGGTTACAGCAGGTGGAGCAGGTTGCTCTAGCTGTGGGGGAGAAGGTTGGTTACAGCAGGTGGAGCAGGTTGCTCTGGCTGTGGGCGAGATGGTTGGTTACAGCAGGTGGAGCAGGTTGCTTACAGCAGGTGGAGCAGGTGGACCAGGTTGCTCTGGCTGTGGGGGAGAAGGTTGGTTACAGCAGGTGGAGCAGGTGGAGCAGGTTGCTCTGGCTGTGGGGGAGAAGTTTGGTTACAGCAGGTGGAGCAGGTTGCTTACAGCAGGTGGAGCAGGTGGAGCAGGTTGGTCTGGCTGTGGGGGAGAAGGTTGGTTACAGCAGGTGAAGCAGGTGGAGCAGGTTGCTCTGGCTGTGGGGAAGAAGGTTGGTTACAGCAGGTGGTGCAGGTTGCTTACAGCAGGTGGAGCAGGTGGAGCAGGTTGCTCTGGCTGTGGGGGAGAAGGTTGGTTATAGCAGGTGGAGCAGGTGGAGCAGGTTGCTCTGGCTGTGGGGGAGAAGGTTGGTTACAGCAGGTGGAGCAGGTTGCTTACAGCAGGTGGAGCAGGTGGAGCAGGTTGCTCTGGCTGTGGGGGAGAAGGTTGGTTATAGCAGGTGGAGCAGGTGGAGCAGGTTGCTCTGGCTGTGGGGGAGAAGGTTGGTTACAGCAGGTGGAGCAGTTTGCTCTGGCTGTGGGGGAGAAGGTTGGTTATAGCAGGTGGAGCAGGTGGAGCAGGTTGCTCTGGCTGTGGGGGAGAAGGTTGGTTACAGCAGGTGGAGCAGGTTGCTCTGGCTGTGGGGGAGAAGGTTGGTTACAGCAGGTGGAGCAGGTCGAGCAGGTTGCTCTGGCTGTGGGCGAGAAGGTTGGTTACAGCAGGTGGAGCATGTCGAGCAGGTTGCTCTGGCTGTGGGCGAGATGGTTGGTTACAGCAGGTGGAGCAGGTTGGTTACAGCAGGTGGAGCAGGTGGAGCAGGATGCTCTGGCTGTAGGGGAGAAGGTTGGTTACAGCAGGTGGAGCAGGATGCTCTGGCTGTAGGGGAGAAGGTTGGTTACAGCAGGTGGAGCAGGTGGAGCAGGTTGCTCTGGCTGTGGGCGAGAAGGTTGGTAACAGCAGGTGGAGCATGTTGATCTGGCTGTGGGGGAGAAGGTTGGTTACAGCAGGTGGAGCAGGTTGCTTACAGCAGGTGGAGCAGGTGGAGCAGGTTGCTCTGGCTGTGGGGGAGAAGGTTGGTTACAGCAGGTGGAGCAGGTGGAGCAGGATGCTCTGGCTGTAGGGGAGAAGGTTGGTTACAGCAGGTGGAGCAGGATGCTCTGGCTGTAGGGGAGAAGGTTGGTTACAGCAGGTGGAGCAGGTGGAGCAGGTTGCTCTGGCTGTGGGGGAGAAGGTTGGTTACAGCAGGTGGAGCAGGTTGCTCTGACTGTGGGGGAGAAGGTTGGTTACAGCAGGTGGAGCAGGTTGCTCTGGCTGTGGGGGAGAAGGTTGGTTACAGCAGGTGGAGCTGGTTGCTTACAGCAGGTGGAGCAGGTGGAGCAGGTTGCTCTGGCTGTGGGGGAGAAGGTTGGTTACAGCAGGTGGAGCAGGTGGAGCAGGTTGCTCTGGCTGTGGGGGAGAAGGTTGGTTACAGCAGGTGGAGCAGGTGGAGCAGGATGCACTGGCTGTGGGGGAGAAGGTTGGTTACAGCAGGTGGAGCAGGTGGAGCAGGATGCTCTGGTTGTGGGGGAGAAGGTTGGTTACAGCAGGTGGAGCAGGTGGAGCAGGATGCTCTAGCTGTGGGGGAGAAGGTTGGTTACAGCAGGTGGAGCAGGTGGAGCAGGTTGCTCTGGCTGTGGGGGAGAAGGTTGGTTACAGCAGGTGGAGTAGGTTGCTCTGGCTGTGGGGGAGAAGGTTGGTTACAGCAGGTGGAGCAGGTTGCTTACAGCAGGTGGAGCAGGTTGCTCTGGCTGTGGGGGAGAAGGTTGGTTACAGCAGGTGGAGCAGGTGGAGCAGGTGGAGCAGGTTGCTCTGGCTGTGGGGGAGAAGGTTGGTTACAGCAGGTGGAGCAGGTGGAGCAGGATGCTCTGGCTGTGGGGGAGAAGGTTGGTTACAGCAGGTGGAGCAGGTGGAGCAGGGTGCTCTGGCTGTGGGGTAGTAGGTTGGATACAGCAGGTGGAGCAGGTGGAGCAGGTTGCTCTGGCTAAGGGGGAGAAGGTTGGTTACAGCAGGTGGAGAAGGTGGAGCAGGTTGCTCTGGCTGTGGGGGAGAAGGTTGGTTACAGCAGGTGGAGCAGGTTGCTCTGGCTGTGGGGGAGAAGGTTGGTAACTGCAGGTGGAGCAGGTGGAGCAGGTGGAGCAGGTTGCTCTGGCTGTGGGGGAGAAGGTTGGTTACAGCAGGTGGAGCAGCTGGAGCAGGTTGCTCTGGCTGTGGGGGAGAAGGTTGGTTACAGCAGGTGGAGCAGGTGGAGCAGGTTGCTCTGGCTGTGGGGGAGAAGGTTGGTTACAGCAGGTGGAGCAGGTTGCTCTGACTGTGGGGGAGAAGGTTGGTTACAGCAGGTGGAGCTGGTTGCTTACAGCAGGTGGAGCAGGTGGAGCAGGTTGCTCTGGCTGTGGGGAAGAAGGTTGGTTACAGCAGGTGGAGCTGGTTGCTTACAGCAGGTGGAGCAGGTGGAGCAGGTTGCTCTGGCTGTGGGGGAGAAGGTTGGTTACAGCAGGTGGTGCAGGTGGAGCAGGATGATCTGGCTGTGGGGGAGAAGGTTAGTTACAGCAGGTGGAGCAGGATGCTCTGGCTGTGGGGGAGAAGGTTGGTTACAGCAGGTGGAGCAGGATGCTCTGGCTGTGGGGGAGAAGGTTATATCAGCAGGTGGAGCAGGTGGAGCAGGATGCACTGGCTGTGGGGGAGAAGGTTGGTTACAGCAGGTGGAGCAGGTGGAGCAGGATGCTCTGGCTGTGGGGGAGAAGGTTGGTTACAGCAGGTGGTGCAGGTGGAGCAGGATGCTCTGGCTGTGGGGGAGAAGGTTGGTTACAGCAGGTGGTGCAGGTGGAGCAGGATGATCTGGCTGTGGGGGAGAAGGTTAGTTACAGCAGGTGGAGCAGGATGCTCTGGCTGTGGGGGATAAGGTTGGTTACAGCAGGTGGAGCAGGATGCTCTGGCTGTGGGGGAGAAGGTTGGTTACAGCAGGTGGAGCAGGTGGAGCAGGATGCACTGGCTGTGGGGGAGAAGGTTGGTTACAGCAGGTGGAGCAGGTGGAGCAGGATGCTCTGGCTGTGGGGGAGAAGGTTGGTTACAGCAGGTGGAGCAGGATGCTCTGGCTGTGGGGGAGAAGGTTGGTTACAGCAGGTGGAGCAGGTGGAGCAGGTTGCTCTGGCTGTGGGGGAGAAGGTTGGTTACAGCAGGTGGAGCAGGTGGAGCACGTTGCTCTGGCTGTGGGGGAGAAGGTTGGTTACAGCAGGTGGAGCAGGTGGAGCAGGATGCACTGGCTGTGGGGGAGAAGGTTGGTTACAGCAGGTGGAGCAGGTGGTGCAGGATGCTCTTGTTGTGGGGGAGAAGGTTGGTTACAGCAGGTGGAGCAGGTGGAGCAGGATGCTCTGGCTGTGGGGGAGAAGGTTGGTTACAGCAGGTGGAGCAGGATGCTCTGGCTGTGGGGGAGAAGGTTGGTTACAGCAGGTGGAGCAGGATGCTCTAGCTGTGGGGGAGAAGGTTGGTTACAGCAGGTGGAGCAGGTGGAGCAGGTTGCTCTGGCTGTGGGGGAGAAGGTTGGTTACAGCAGGTGGAGCAGGTTGCTTACAGCAGGTGGAGCAGGTGGAGCAGGTTGCTCTGGCTGTGGGGGAGAAGGTTGGTTACAGCAGGTGGAGCAGGTGGAGCAGGTGGAGCAGGTTGCTCTGGCTGTGGGGGAGAAGGTTGGTTACAGCAGGTGGAGCAGGTGGAGCAGGATGCTCTGGCTGTGGGGGAGAAGGTTGGTTACAGCAGGTGGAGCAGGTGGAGCAGGGTACTCTGGCTGTGGGGTAGTAGGTTGGATACAGCAGTTGGAGCAGGTGGAGCAGGTTGCTCTGGCTAAGGGGGAGAAGGTTGGTTACAGCAGGTGGAGAAGGTGGAGCAGGTTGCTCTGGCTGTGGGGGAGAAGGTTGGTTACAGCAGGTGGAGCAGGTTGCTTACAGCAGGTGGAGCAGGTGGAGCAGGTTGCTCTGGCTGTGGGGGAGAAGGTTGGTTACAGCAGGTGGAGCAGGTGGAGCAGGATGCTCTGGCTGTAGGGGAGAAGGTTGGTTACAGCAGGTGGAGCAGGATGCTCTGGCTGTGGGGGAGAAGGTTGGTTACAGCAGGTGGAGCAGGTGGAGCAGGATGCTCTGGCTGTGGGGGAGAAGGTTGGTTACAGCAGGTGGAGCAGGTGGAGCAGGATGCTCTGGCTGTGGGGGAGAAGGTTGGTTACAGCAGGTGGAGCAGGATGCTCTAGCTGTGGGGGAGAAGGTTGGTTACAGCAGGTGGAGCAGGTGGAGCAGGTTGCTCTGGCTGTGGGGGAGAAGGTTGGTTACAGCAGGTGGAGCAGGTTGCTCTGGCTGTGGGGGAGAAGGTTGGTTACAGCAGGTGGAGCAGGTTGCTTACAGCAGGTGGAGCAGGTGGAGCAGGTTGCTCTGGCTGTGGGGGAGAAGGTTGGTTACAGCAGGTGGAGCAGGTGGAGCAGGTGGAGCAGGTTGCTCTGGCTGTGGGGGAGAAGGTTGGTTACAGCAGGTGGAGCAGGTGGAGCAGGATGCTCTGGCTGTGGGGGAGAAGGTTGGTTACAGCAGGTGGAGCAGGTGGAGCAGGGTGCTCTGGCTGTGGGGTAGTAGGTTGGATACAGCAGTTGGAGCAGGTGGAGCAGGTTGCTCTGGCTAAGGGGGAGAAGGTTGGTTACAGCAGGTGGAGAAGGTGGAGCAGGTTGCTCTGGCTGTGGGGGAGAAGGTTGGTTACAGCAGGTGGAGCAGGTTGCTTACAGCAGGTGGAGCAGGTGGAGCAGGTTGCTCTGGCTGTGGGGGAGAAGGTTGGTTACAGCAGGTGGAGCAGGTGGAGCAGGATGCTCTGGCTGTAGGGGAGAAGGTTGGTTACAGCAGGTGGAGCAGGATGCTCTGGCTGTGGGGGAGAAGGTTGGTTACAGCAGGTGGAGCAGGTGGAGCAGGTTGCTCTGGCTGTGGGCGAGAAGGTTGGTTACAGCAGGTGGAGCATGTCGAGCAGGTTGCTCTGGCTGTGGGCGAGATGGTTGGTTACAGCAGGTGGAGTAGGTTGGTTACAGCAGGTGGAGCAGGTGGAGCAGGATGCTCTGGCTGTAGGGGAGAAGGTTGGTTACAGCAGGTGGAGCAGGATGCTCTGGCTGTAGGGGAGAAGGTTGGTTACAGCAGGTGGAGCAGGTGGAGCAGGTTGCTCTGGCTGTGGGCGAGAAGGTTGGTAACAGCAGGTGGAGCATGTTGCTCTGGCTGTGGGGGAGAAGGTTGGTTACAGCAGGTGGAGCAGGTTGCTTACAGCAGGTGGAGCAGGTGGAGCAGGTTGCTCTGGCTGTGGGGGAGAAGGTTGGTTACAGCAGGTGGAGCAGGTGGAGCAGGATGCTCTGGCTGTAGAGGAGAAGGTTGGTTTCAGCAGGTGGAGCAGGATGCTCTGGCTGTAGGGGAGAAGGTTGGTTACAGCAGGTGGAGCAGGTGGAGCAGGTTGCTCTGGCTGTGGGGGAGAAGGTTGGTTACAGCAGGTGGAGCAGGTTGCTCTGACTGTGGGGGAGAAGGTTGGTTACAGCAGGTGGAGCAGGTTGCTCTGGCTGTGGGGGAGAAGGTTGGTTACAGCAGGTGGAGCTGGTTGCTTACAGCAGGTGGAGCAGGTGGAGCAGGTTGCTCTGGCTGTGGGGGAGAAGGTTGGTTACAGCAGGTGGTGCAGGTGGAGCAGGATGCTCTGGCTGTGGGGGAGAAGGTTGGTTACAGCAGGTGGAGCAGGTGGAGCAGGATGCTCTGGCTGTGGGGGAGAAGGTTGGTTACAGCAGGTGGAGCAGGTGGAGCAGGTTGCTCTGGCTGTGGGGGAGAAGGTTGGTTACAGCAGGTGGAGCAGGTGGAGCAGGTTGCTCTGGCTGTGGGGGAGAAGGTTGGTTACAGCAGGTGGAGCAGGTGGAGCAGGATGCACTGGCTGTGGGGGAGAAGGTTGGTTACAGCAGGTGGAGCAGGTGGAGCAGGATGCTCTGGTTGTGGGGGAGAAGGTTGGTTACAGCAGGTGGAGCAGGTGGAGCAGGATGCTCTGGCTGTGGGGGAGAAGGTTGGTTACAGCAGGTGGAGCAGGTGGAGCAGGATGCTCTGGCTGTGGGGGAGAAGGTTGGTTACAGCAGGTGGAGCAGGTGGAGCAGGATGCTCTAGCTGTGGGGGAGAAGGTTGGTTACAGCAGGTGGAGCAGGTTGCTCTGGCTGTGGGGGAGAAGGTTGGTTACAGCAGGTGGAGCAGGTTGCTTACAGCAGGTGGAGCAGGTGGAGCAGGTTGCTCTGGCTGTGGGGGAGAAGGTTGGTTACAGCAGGTGGAGCAGGTGGAGCAGGTGGAGCAGGTTGCTCTGGCTGTGGGGGAGAAGGTTGGTTACAGCAGGTGGAGCAGGTGGAGCAGGATGCTCTGGCTGTGGGGGAGAAGGTTGGTTACAGCAGGTGAAGCAGGTGGAGCAGGTTGCTCTGGCTGTGGGGAAGAAGGTTGGTTACAGCAGGTGGTGCAGGTTGCTTACAGCAGGTGGAGCAGGTGGAGCAGGTTGCTCTGGCTGTGGGGGAGAAGGTTGGTTATAGCAGGTGGAGCAGGTGGAGCAGGTTGCTCTGGCTGTGGGGGAGAAGGTTGGTTACAGCAGGTGGAGCAGGTTGCTTACAGCAGGTGGAGCAGGTGGAGCAGGTTGCTCTGGCTGTGGGGGAGAAGGTTGGTTATAGCAGGTGGAGCAGGTGGAGCAGGTTGCTCTGGCTGTGGGGGAGAAGGTTGGTTACAGCAGGTGGAGCAGTTTGCTCTGGCTGTGGGGGAGAAGGTTGGTTATAGCAGGTGGAGCAGGTGGAGCAGGTTGCTCTGGCTGTGGGGGAGAAGGTTGGTTACAGCAGGTGGAGCAGGTTGCTCTGGCTGTGGGGGAGAAGGTTGGTTACAGCAGGTGGAGCAGGTCGAGCAGGTTGCTCTGGCTGTGGGCGAGAAGGTTGGTTACAGCAGGTGGAGCATGTCGAGCAGGTTGCTCTGGCTGTGGGCGAGATGGTTGGTTACAGCAGGTGGAGCAGGTTGGTTACAGCAGGTGGAGCAGGTGGAGCAGGATGCTCTGGCTGTAGGGGAGAAGGTTGGTTACAGCAGGTGGAGCAGGATGCTCTGGCTGTAGGGGAGAAGGTTGGTTACAGCAGGTGGAGCAGGTGGAGCAGGTTGCTCTGGCTGTGGGCGAGAAGGTTGGTAACAGCAGGTGGAGCATGTTGATCTGGCTGTGGGGGAGAAGGTTGGTTACAGCAGGTGGAGCAGGTTGCTTACAGCAGGTGGAGCAGGTGGAGCAGGTTGCTCTGGCTGTGGGGGAGAAGGTTGGTTACAGCAGGTGGAGCAGGTGGAGCAGGATGCTCTGGCTGTAGGGGAGAAGGTTGGTTACAGCAGGTGGAGCAGGATGCTCTGGCTGTAGGGGAGAAGGTTGGTTACAGCAGGTGGAGCAGGTGGAGCAGGTTGCTCTGGCTGTGGGGGAGAAGGTTGGTTACAGCAGGTGGAGCAGGTTGCTCTGACTGTGGGGGAGAAGGTTGGTTACAGCAGGTGGAGCAGGTTGCTCTGGCTGTGGGGGAGAAGGTTGGTTACAGCAGGTGGAGCTGGTTGCTTACAGCAGGTGGAGCAGGTGGAGCAGGTTGCTCTGGCTGTGGGGGAGAAGGTTGGTTACAGCAGGTGGAGCAGGTGGAGCAGGTTGCTCTGGCTGTGGGGGAGAAGGTTGGTTACAGCAGGTGGAGCAGGTGGAGCAGGATGCACTGGCTGTGGGGGAGAAGGTTGGTTACAGCAGGTGGAGCAGGTTGCTTACAGCAGGTGGAGCAGGTGGAGCAGGTTGCTCTGGCTGTGGGGGAGAAGGTTGGTTACAGCAGGTGGAGCAGGTGGAGCAGGATGCTCTGGCTGTAGGGGAGAAGGTTGGTTACAGCAGGTGGAGCAGGATGCTCTGGCTGTAGGGGAGAAGGTTGGTTACAGCAGGTGGAGCAGGTGGAGCAGGTTGCTCTGGCTGTGGGGGAGAAGGTTGGTTACAGCAGGTGGAGCAGGTTGCTCTGACTGTGGGGGAGAAGGTTGGTTACAGCAGGTGGAGCAGGTTGCTCTGGCTGTGGGGGAGAAGGTTGGTTACAGCAGGTGGAGCTGGTTGCTTACAGCAGGTGGAGCAGGTGGAGCAGGTTGCTCTGGCTGTGGGGGAGAAGGTTGGTTACAGCAGGTGGAGCAGGTGGAGCAGGTTGCTCTGGCTGTGGGGGAGAAGGTTGGTTACAGCAGGTGGAGCAGGTGGAGCAGGATGCACTGGCTGTGGGGGAGAAGGTTGGTTACAGCAGGTGGAGCAGGTGGAGCAGGATGCTCTGGTTGTGGGGGAGAAGGTTGGTTACAGCAGGTGGAGCAGGTGGAGCAGGATGCTCTGGCTGTGGGGGAGAAGGTTGGTTACAGCAGGTGGAGCAGGTGGAGCAGGATGCTCTGGCTGTGGGGGAGAAGGTTGGTTACAGCAGGTGGAGCAGGTGGAGCAGGATGCTCTGGCTGTGGGAGAGAAGGTTGGTTACAGCAGGTGGAGCAGGTGGAGCAGGATGCTCTAGCTGTGGGGGAGAAGGTTGGTTACAGCAGGTGGAGCAGGTGGAGCAGGTTGCTCTGGCTGTGGGGGAGAAGGTTGGTTACAGCAGGTGGAGCAGGTTGCTCTGGCTGTGGGGGAGAAGGTTGGTTACAGCAGGTGGAGCAGGTTGCTTACAGCAGGTGGAGCAGGTTGCTCTGGCTGTGGGGGAGAAGGTTGGTTACAGCAGGTGGAGCAGGTGGAGCAGGTGGAGCAGGTTGCTCTGGCTGTGGGGGAGAAGGTTGGTTACAGCAGGTGGAGCAGGTGGAGCAGGATGCTCTGGCTGTGGGGGAGAAGGTTGGTTACAGCAGGTGGAGCAGGTGGAGCAGGGTGCTCTGGCTGTGGGGTAGTAGGTTGGATACAGCAGGTGGAGCAGGTGGAGCAGGTTGCTCTGGCTAAGGGGGAGAAGGTTGGTTACAGCAGGTGGAGAAGGTGGAGCAGGTTGCTCTGGCTGTGGGGGAGAAGGTTGGTTACAGCAGGTGGAGCAGGTTGCTCTGGCTGTGGGGGAGAAGGTTGGTAACTGCAGGTGGAGCAGGTGGAGCAGGTGGAGCAGGTTGCTCTGGCTGTGGGGGAGAAGGTTGGTTACAGCAGGTGGAGCAGCTGGAGCAGGTTGCTCTGGCTGTGGGGGAGAAGGTTGGTTACAGCAGGTGGAGCAGGTGGAGCAGGTTGCTCTGGCTGTGGGGGAGAAGGTTGGTTACAGCAGGTGGAGCAGGTTGCTCTGACTGTGGGGGAGAAGGTTGGTTACAGCAGGTGGAGCTGGTTGCTTACAGCAGGTGGAGCAGGTGGAGCAGGTTGCTCTGGCTGTGGGGAAGAAGGTTGGTTACAGCAGGTGGAGCTGGTTGCTTACAGCAGGTGGAGCAGGTGGAGCAGGTTGCTCTGGCTGTGGGGGAGAAGGTTTGTTACAGCAGGTGGTGCAGGTGGAGCAGGATGATCTGGCTGTGGGGGAGAAGGTTAGTTACAGCAGGTGGAGCAGGATGCTCTGGCTGTGGGGGAGAAGGTTGGTTACAGCAGGTAGAGCAGGATGCTCTGGCTGTGGGGGAGAAGGTTATATCAGCAGGTGGAGCAGGTGGAGCAGGATGCACTGGCTGTGGGGGAGAAGGTTGGTTACAGCAGGTGGAGCAGGTGGAGCAGGATGCTCTGGCTGTGGGGGAGAAGGTTGGTTACAGCAGGTGGTGCAGGTGGAGCAGGATGATCTGGCTGTGGGGGAGAAGGTTAGTTACAGCAGGTGGAGCAGGATGCTCTGGCTGTGGGGGAGAAGGTTGGTTACAGCAGGTGGTGCAGGTGGAGCAGGATGATCTGGCTGTGGGGGAGAAGGTTAGTTACAGCAGGTGGAGCAGGATGCTCTGGCTGTGGGGGATAAGGTTGGTTACAGCAGGTGGAGCAGGATGCTCTGGCTGTGGGGGAGAAGGTTGGTTACAGCAGGTGGAGCAGGTGGAGCAGGATGCACTGGCTGTGGGGGAGAAGGTTGGTTACAGCAGGTGGAGCAGGTGGAGCAGGATGCTCTGGCTGTGGGGGAGAAGGTTGGTTACAGCAGGTGGAGCAGGATGCTCTGGCTGTGGGGGAGAAGGTTGGTTACAGCAGGTGGAGCAGGTGGAGCAGGTTGCTCTGGCTGTGGGGGAGAAGGTTGGTTACAGCAGGTGGAGCAGGTGGAGCACGTTGCTCTGGCTGTGGGGGAGAAGGTTGGTTACAGCAGGTGGAGCAGGTGGAGCAGGATGCACTGGCTGTGGGGGAGAAGGTTGGTTACAGCAGGTGGAGCAGGTGGTGCAGGATGCTCTGGTTGTGGGGGAGAAGGTTGGTTACAGCAGGTGGAGCAGGTGGAGCAGGATGCTCTGGCTGTGGGGGAGAAGGTTGGTTACAGCAGGTGGAGCAGGTGGAGCAGGATGCTCTGGCTGTGGGGGAGAAGGTTGGTTACAGCAGGTGGAGCAGGATGCTCTAGCTGTGGGGGAGAAGGTTGGTTACAGCAGGTGGAGCAGGTGGAGCAGGTTGCTCTGGCTGTGGGGGAGAGGGTTGGTTACAGCAGGTGGAGCAGGTTGCTTACAGCAGGTGGAGCAGGTGGAGCAGGTTGCTCTGGCTGTGGGGGAGAAGGTTGGTTACAGCAGGTGGAGCAGGTGGAGCAGGTTGCTCTGGCTGTGGGGGAGAAGGTTGGTTACAGCAGGTGGAGCAGGTGGAGCAGGATGCTCTGGCTGTGGGGGAGAAGGTTGGTTACAGCAGGTGGAGCAGGTGGAGCAGGGTGCTCTGGCTGTGGGGTAGTAGGTTGGATACAGCAGTTGGAGCAGGTGGAGCAGGTTGCTCTGGCTAAGGGGGAGAAGGTTGGTTACAGCAGGTGGAGAAGGTGGAGCAGGTTGCTCTGGCTGTGGGGGAGAAGGTTGGTTACAGCAGGTGGAGCAGGTTGCTTACAGCAGGTGGAGCAGGTGGAGCAGGTTGCTCTGGCTGTGGGGGAGAAGGTTGGTTACAGCAGGTGGAGCAGGTGGAGCAGGATGCTCTGGCTGTAGGGGAGAAGGTTGGTTACAGCAGGTGGAGCAGGATGCTCTGGCTGTGGGGGAGAAGGTTGGTTACAGCAGGTGGAGCAGGATGCTCTGGCTGTGGGGGAGAAGGTTGGTTACAGCAGGTGGAGCAGGTGGAGCAGGATGCTCTGGCTGTGGGGGAGAAGGTTGGTTACAGCAGGTGGAGCAGGATGCTCTAGCTGTGGGGGAGAAGGTTGGTTACAGCAGGTGGAGCAGGTGGAGCAGGTTGCTCTGGCTGTGGGGGAGAAGGTTGGTTACAGCAGGTGGAGCAGGTTGCTCTGGCTGTGGGGGAGAAGGTTGGTTACAGCAGGTGGAGCAGGTTGCTTACAGCAGGTGGAGCAGGTGGAGCAGGTTGCTCTGGCTGTGGGGGAGAAGGTTGGTTACAGCAGGTGGAGCAGGTGGAGCAGGTGGAGCAGGTTGCTCTGGCTGTGGGGGAGAAGGTTGGTTACAGCAGGTGGAGCAGGTGGAGCAGGATGCTCTGGCTGTGGGGGAGAAGGTTGGTTACAGCAGGTGGAGCAGGTGGAGCAGGGTGCTCTGGCTGTGGGGTAGTAGGTTGGATACAGCAGTTGGAGCAGGTGGAGCAGGTTGCTCTGGCTAAGGGGGAGAAGGTTGGTTACAGCAGGTGGAGAAGGTGGAGCAGGTTGCTCTGGCTGTGGGGGAGAAGGTTGGTTACAGCAGGTGGAGCAGGTTGCTTACAGCAGGTGGAGCAGGTGGAGCAGGTTGCTCTGGCTGTGGGGGAGAAGGTTGGTTACAGCAGGTGGAGCAGGTGGAGCAGGATGCTCTGGCTGTAGGGGAGAAGGTTGGTTACAGCAGGTGGAGCAGGATGCTCTGGCTGTGGGGGAGAAGGTTGGTTACAGCAGGTGGAGCAGGTGGAGCAGGTTGCTCTGGCTGTGGGCGAGAAGGTTGGTTACAGCAGGTGGAGCATGTCGAGCAGGTTGCTCTGGCTGTGGGCGAGATGGTTGGTTACAGCAGGTGGAGTAGGTTGGTTACAGCAGGTGGAGCAGGTGGAGCAGGATGCTCTGGCTGTAGGGGAGAAGGTTGGTTACAGCAGGTGGAGCAGGATGCTCTGGCTGTAGGGGAGAAGGTTGGTTACAGCAGGTGGAGCAGGTGGAGCAGGTTGCTCTGGCTGTGGGCGAGAAGGTTGGTAACAGCAGGTGGAGCATGTTGCTCTGGCTGTGGGGGAGAAGGTTGGTTACAGCAGGTGGAGCAGGTTGCTTACAGCAGGTGGAGCAGGTGGAGCAGGTTGCTCTGGCTGTGGGGGAGAAGGTTGGTTACAGCAGGTGGAGCAGGTGGAGCAGGATGCTCTGGCTGTAGAGGAGAAGGTTGGTTTCAGCAGGTGGAGCAGGATGCTCTGGCTGTAGGGGAGAAGGTTGGTTACAGCAGGTGGAGCAGGTGGAGCAGGTTGCTCTGGCTGTGGGGGAGAAGGTTGGTTACAGCAGGTGGAGCAGGTTGCTCTGACTGTGGGGGAGAAGGTTGGTTACAGCAGGTGGAGCAGGTTGCTCTGGCTGTGGGGGAGAAGGTTGGTTACAGCAGGTGGAGCTGGTTGCTTACAGCAGGTGGAGCAGGTGGAGCAGGTTGCTCTGGCTGTGGGGGAGAAGGTTGGTTACAGCAGGTGGTGCAGGTGGAGCAGGATGCTCTGGCTGTGGGGGAGAAGGTTGGTTACAGCAGGTGGAGCAGGTGGAGCAGGATGCTCTGGCTGTGGGGGAGAAGGTTGGTTACAGCAGGTGGAGCAGGTGGAGCAGGTTGCTCTGGCTGTGGGGGAGAAGGTTGGTTACAGCAGGTGGAGCAGGTGGAGCAGGTTGCTCTGGCTGTGGGGGAGAAGGTTGGTTACAGCAGGTGGAGCAGGTGGAGCAGGATGCACTGGCTGTGGGGGAGAAGGTTGGTTACAGCAGGTGGAGCAGGTGGAGCAGGATGCTCTGGTTGTGGGGGAGAAGGTTGGTTACAGCAGGTGGAGCAGGTGGAGCAGGATGCTCTGGCTGTGGGGGAGAAGGTTGGTTACAGCAGGTGGAGCAGGTGGAGCAGGATGCTCTGGCTGTGGGGGAGAAGGTTGGTTACAGCAGGTGGAGCAGGTGGAGCAGGATGCTCTAGCTGTGGGGGAGAAGGTTGGTTACAGCAGGTGGAGCAGGTTGCTCTGGCTGTGGGGGAGAAGGTTGGTTACAGCAGGTGGAGCAGGTTGCTTACAGCAGGTGGAGCAGGTGGAGCAGGTTGCTCTGGCTGTGGGGGAGAAGGTTGGTTACAGCAGGTGGAGCAGGTGGAGCAGGTGGAGCAGGTTGCTCTGGCTGTGGGGGAGAAGGTTGGTTACAGCAGGTGGAGCAGGTGGAGCAGGATGCTCTGGCTGTGGGGGAGAAGGTTGGTTACAGCAGGTGGAGCAGGTGGAGCAGGGTGCTCTGGCTGTGGGGTAGTAGGTTGGATACAGCAGGTGGAGCAGGTGGAGCAGGTTGCTCTGGCTGTGGGGGAGAAGGTTGGTTACAGCAGGTGGAGCAGGTTGCTCTGGCTGTGGGGGAGAAGGTTGGTTACAGCAGGTGGAGCAGGTTGCTCTGGCTGTGGGGGAGAAGGTTGGTTACAGCAGGTGGAGCAGGATGCTCTGGATGTGGGGGAGAAGGTTGGTTACAGCAGGTGGAGCAGGTTGCTCTGGCTGTGGGGGAGAAGGTTGGATACAGCAGGTGGAGCAGGTTGCTCTGGATGTGGGGGAGAAGGTTGGTTACAGCAGGTGGAGCAGGTTGCTCTGGCTGTGGGGGAGAAGGTTGGTTACAGCAGGTGGAGCAGGTCGAGCAGGTTGCTCTGGCTGTGGGCGAGAAGGTTGGTTACAGCAGGTGGAGCAGGTTGCTCTGGCTGTGGGCGAGAAGGTTGGTTACAGCAGGTGGTGCAGGTGGAGCAGGATGATCTGGCTGTGGGGGAGAAGGTTAGTTACAGCAGGTGGAGCAGCTGTGTTTTCCCAACTTGGGCAGTGGGAGAAAACCCAGTAGTGTAGAAACACAACTGAATACAATATGTCCAGTTGTCACACAGAAAACAAATGTTCAACCACTATATTCCTTCAATTCCCCTTTTGACCTCTGACCCCAGAGGTCAATAATTAGTGTCAATACAGTATGAGGCACTCTTCGTATAATAGAGGTCATATGTAAGCAAAATCAACAATCATATACTCAAATAGCAACATACAAAACTTTTAAACGGTGGTGACTCCCCCTTGAACTGCAACCTTGTCGTGGTGGGGGAGTTTGAGCACCCGAATGACCCTCGGAGCTATGTTGTCGGGGGACTTGCCCCTCCTGTGGGCCCACCACCTACAGAGGCTGCCGTAGGGGTTGGGTGCATTGTGGATTGGGGGGCAGTCGACGGCAGAGGCCTCGACGACCCGATCCCCGGCCACAGAATCTGGCTATTGGGACATGGAATGTGACCTCGCTGGGGGGGAAGGAGCCCGAGCTTGTGAGGGAGGCTGAGAGATACCGTCTAGATATAGTCGGGCTCGCCTCCACTCACAGCTTGGACTCCGGAACCCAGCTCCTCGACGGGGGCTGGATACTCCACTGCTCTGGAGTTGCCCTCTCTCTCTGGAGTTGCCCTGTCTCTCGGCTGGCCTGGGAACGCCTTGGGGTGCCACCGGAAGAGCTGGAGGAAGTGTCTGGGGTGAGGGAAGTCTGAGCAGAGTTGCCTCCGCAACGCGGCCCCGGATAAGCGGCAGAAAATGGATGGATGGATGGATGGACTTGGCACGTCACATGAACAGAGAGGAGCGCTATTTCACCTCCTCCCTTGCTGCCGTCTACTTCTCTGTGTTCTTCTTACTTCGGTGTACAGGGATTATTCCGCCCTTTGATGTGTGGAGCTGTCTCCTGGATCAGCCGATCCAGGGGCAACTTGCTTCAGATGGATGGAGGTCTCCTGAAGAGTGCGATGTGGTTCTCCCGCCAGAGTACACTGCGACAGATGGCACCGCATTGTTCCTCTTTTATCCAGGGTTCAACTAACGGCCGGACCCTCCTCTCCAGTACCCTGGAATAGACTTTCCTGGGGAGCCTTTGTCACTCAGCCGAACAGCGTGAGACGTCCTCTCGACGACCTTCAATCGACCCGTTCACCTGGGCTCGGACCACTTCCTCTTTATCACCCTGAGAAGTACCCAGGGGCTGGTGTTGAGGATCTCAGCCGAGTCCCCCCTGGCTGCCGGTCCCGGCAACATGTGCAGAGAAACGAGATTCCAGACATCTCAAAACTGCGTTGTCACATCTCTCACCTGAACATAGATTTTTCTCTTGTATAGGAGCAGGGAACATAAACCAACTTCTCGCACTGTGCAGTGCTGGTCTGAGGAGACTAACATGAAGCTACAGGGCTGCTTTGATTCCACTGACTGGTCTGTATTTCAGTCAGATGATGTTAATGAATTCTGTGACGCTGTGACTGGATACATTCACTTTTGCATTGACTGCTGTGTCCCACAGAAGGTCATTAAGGATCACTGTAGTCAGAACCCATGGATGAACGCGGAAGTGAAACTGAAACTTCATGAGCGTGCTTTGGCGTTTCAATCTAATGATATAGTGGCCTACAAGTTATCCTGCTACTCATTGAAACGTTCGATTAAATCTGCAAAGCGCAGTTACGGGGACAGATTAAAGGGTTATTTTGATTTTGACCCTCGCCGCATGTGGAACGGTATAAAAGCCATCACGTCCTGGAAACCTAGTGCTGGGAAAATTGCATCTGTTGGCCAAGCTCTGCCAAATGAGCTTAACACATTCTACTGTCGCTTTGAATCTGCGGATGCCTGTCCTGCTGTATTCCCTGATTGCTTCAATCAAGGTGCCTTCACCGTGACTCAGGAGGAAGTCAAGCGGGTCTTGTCCAGGACCACAGTCCGGAAAGCCCCAGGCCCGGACGGCATCCCTCCTCGTGTCCTGAAACTGTGCTCTGAGCAACTTGCCCCTGTTTTAACAGACATTTTCAACCTGTCGCTAAGGAACTGTACTGTGCCAAACAGCTTTAAAGAGTCGACCATCATCCCCATTCCTAAGAAAACTCCTGTGTCTTGCCTTAATGACTATCGTCCTGTGGCCCTCACGTCTGTTCTTATGAAGACTTTTGAGCGGCTCGTGTTGGACTTCATTAAGAGCCAGATCCCTGTGAGTATTGACCCGCTCCAGTTTGCTTACAGACAGAACAGGAGTGTTGAGGATGCCATCTCCGTTGCTCTGAACTCTGTGTACAGTCACTTGGACAATAGCAAATCTGTCGCGAGAATGCTTTTCATTGATTATAGCTCTGCTTTTAATTGCCTTGTCCCAGGTAAACTGGTTGAAAAACTCATGTCTCTCGGTTTGAGTGTTGCCATGTGTAAGTGGATTTTTAGCTTTTTAACTGACAGATCTCAGAGAGTGAAAATCAATGACTGTTTTTCAGATGTTGTTTCTGTGAGCACCGGATCTCCTCAGGGATGTATTTTGAGTCCTTTGCTTTTTACATTGTACACTCATGACTGTGTATCTTCCTCTGACTCTAACTTGATAATCAAATATGCTGATGACACCACCATCATCGGTCTCATCAGTGATAATGATGATTCCTCTTATAGAGCAGAGATCCAAAATGTGGTTCAGTGGAGTAAAGTTAACAACCTCCAGCTGAACGCATCAAAAACATGTGAACTGGTCTTTGACTTTAGCCGGAACAGTTCTCACACACCTGTAATTATTGATAACTCCCAGGTGCAGATTGTAGAGGAGTGCACGTTTCTCGGTTTAACTCTCTCTAAAGACCTGAAATGGGTCAAAAACACTAACCGGGTTGTTAAAAAAGCTCGTCAGCGTCTCTACTTTCTACGTAGACTTAGAGAATTTACCACACACTCTAAGATTCTGCTTAATTTTTATCGCTGCACCATTGAAAGTTTATTTGTTGGCTCTGTGACTGTGTGGTTTGGTAACACCACAGACAAAGAGAGGAGAGCTCTAAACAAGGTGCTCCGCTCTGCAAAGAGGACTGTGGGCTGTGAGCTTCCTGTTCTGGAAGTTCTTTATAAATCCAGACTTTTAAACCGAGCACTTGGAATCGTCAATGACTCTTCTGGCCACCCTGGAAAAGCCTTGTTCCAGCTTCTTCCTTCTGGCAGAAGATATCGTTCGCTGAGATGCAGGACATCTCGATATGCCAGCAGCTTCTTTCCACAAGCTGTTATCAGCCTAAACAGAGCACTTTAATGTATGATCTTGCACTTTATTGAATCTGTTTCAATCGATCGATTTCACAGTGTCAATTGTTCACTGTTCTCTTTGTTTTATTTCTGTACTTTTATCCTGTTTTATTTATGTACTTTTTAATTAATGTTATTTTATGGCTGTACCTGTCTTGTGCACACTGGGGACTTTTACAAATTTATTCCAATGTGGTTTTACTGCAAATGGCAAATAAATGAATCTGAATCTGAATCTGAATCTAACTGCTATTTTCATTTCATCAGGAGTGGCCGAAATGATGCTCCACACGGGATATAGAGTAATTTTGGAATAAAGTTTGTATTTCCTTAGAACAAACTAGTACTTTCTCAATTCAAGTTTAAACATGATGGACTTAGCAGTTGCAAGTACTTTCAACCAATTATATTTAGTGGAGTAACTGCTATTTTCATTTCATCAGGAGTGGCCGAAATGATGCTCCACACAGGATATAGAGTAATTTTGGAAGAAAGTTTTTATTTCATTAGAACAAACTAGTACTTTCTTAGTTCAAGTTTAAATGATGTGTTTATCAGGTTCAAGCAGTTTCAACCAGTTTTATTTAGTGGAGTAACTGCTATTTTCATTTCATCAGGAGTGGCCGAAATGATGCTCCTCACGGGATATAGAGTGATTTTGGAATAAAGTTTTTATTTCATTAGAACAAACTAGTACTTTCTCAATTCAAGGTTAAACATGATGGACATAGCAGTTGCAAGCACTTTCAAACAATTATATTTAGTGGAGTAACTGCTATTTTCATTTCATCAGGAGTGGCCAAAATGATGCTCCACACGGGATATTGAGTAATTTTGGAATAAAGTTTTTATTTCATTAGAACAAACTAGTACTTTCTCAATTCAAGGTTAAACATGATGGACATAGCAGTTGCAAGCACTTTCAAACAATTATATTTAGTGGAGTAACTGCTATTTTCATTTCATCAGGAGTGGCCGAAATGATGCTCCACACGGGATATAGAGTAATTTTGGAATAAAGTTTTTATTTCCTTACAGCAAACTGGTACTTTTCAATTCAAGTTTAAACATGAAGTGTTTATAAGGTGAAAGCAGTTTCAACCTCTTTTATTATGCTGGATTTGACTGTTATGGTCTTTTCATCAGTTGTGGCCGAAAAGATGCTTCAGACGAGATACTGAGTATGTTTTTAGAATAAAGTTTTAATTTCATTAGGACAAACTCGTACTTTCACTATTCAAGTATCTACCCAGATAAATGTACACTAACACAACTATTGCTCACCCAAGGTGCTAAAAACACTGTGTTGCAGTTGCGAGGTTACAATTTGTATAGACTACAGAAGTGAAAGCCACAGGTGCATTAACAACATTTTCGCACTTTTCGAAACACAGCTTTTGCGTGACTCCTACCATGAGTCGTCAGAGACACTGCGTGCTCAGAGCAAAGATACCTCGGGAGCCACATGACCCAGTTGAAGACTGTTGTCGCCGGTCTTCTATGCCTGTCTACACAGGAGAGAAGACACCTCAACAGCGAGTTGCTATGACACACTGATGGATATCAGTGCTCTCAGCCACACCACCACGTGGTCTCGCAGCTCTTTCACTCCTTTTCAGGAGAAGGAACATTGTCATTTTCCAGCACCTGACAGTGCTATCAGCTCCCTCACTCTCTCCACCGGAGAGAACCAGGATGTTCTAGCTCAGATGACTCTGACCATTCCGATATCCCAAGGGTACCTGGTCTTTGGACCAGCCAGCTTGAGTCCCTTGCAGAGGACATAGAGCAGTTCGAACCAAACAACCCGGAGATTCGTGTAGCGGACAACCTGGTGGAGGTTGAACGCTGCCTCTTCAACCTGCCTCATCCTTCGTCCCGAGAGAAGCTTACGCTTCTCTGGAAGATGACATCCAGGAGTGTCCATGTTTACATAGAGTCCCTCCCATCTGCCATCAGAGACCATTACTCAGCCCTCTGTCATGCACTTAGGGAAGCAGGATCATCTGCACAATGATCCTGCCTCTGCAAACTTTGGTGCATTTACAATCACTCAAAAGGGGGCGGAGACTCCCAGATAGTATTTATAGGTGCCTAAGGGCTGCCTACTTCCAAGGCCACAATGCACCAGGATTGGACAAAGACCAGACTTTTAAGTCCCTCTTCGTTAACAACCTCCACAACAGTGTGTGGATCGATGTCGCCCTTTTCTGCAGGACCAAAACCCCACCATGAAAGACCTCCGCAAACATGCGCAGATGGTGTGGGAGCTGCACCACCGTTCAGGTGAAAACTATGATGGTGATGCAGGTGTCCTGAGGTCTCAGGTGAGGAGAGGTAAGTCTAAAAACCGAGGCTGAGGTCAGACTCAAAACAACTGGGATGCAGATGTCCCACAGTGGATTAAAACCTGCATCAGAGTGGTGAAGCAGCACCTGAACCCGCCTGGTAAGAAGGGACCTGGCTCCCCCTGACCGCATGACTTGGCCCCTCCCCTCCGCACACAAAGTTCATTTTGGCAGGAGGAGGAGATCCAGGAGGTGAAAGAGGCCCATTTGACATTCTTGGGTAATCTTGGCTATGCCAACCACAGATACACTTCAGTGGTGGTAGGGGTTGTTGACACTCTCTCACTGCTTGGTACTGGGTCAGAAATCCCCCTCATGTGTTCAGACACCTTCGCACGGGTTGCTAGAACCACGCTTGCGCATGCCACTTAAGGAAAGCCACTTCAGGTGGAAGAGTGTAGCATAAACAACCGAGGCTTCACTCAGGACTTGCACCACATCACTCAATGTGTCTGGGTCAACAGCTTTCCAGGACATGTCAGCGACGCATCCCATCCACGTCACTGATCTGGACACAGAAGAACTGCTTATTGGTCAGGACATCCTAAACCGACTCGCTGCCACCAAACGGCGCCTTTGGTCCCAAGTCGTCAGCCCGACTCCCATTGGCTAAGAACTAGGCCACCCAGCTTCTAACAGCAATCGTTCAGCCAACCCACGGGTCCAAAATCTGACACCTGGTCAGATTAAAGTGACCGCATTTCCACCTTTACAGATGTTAACTGACAGTTCATTCCACAATCTTGAACTAATTCTCATCTCATTGACAATCTGCCTTCGTCCCTCACCAGCGACGACACGCATGACACAACTCTCCTCATTTCCACAACCAAAACCATCACCAGCGCTCACCATGTTAACCTTGAACAGGTTCTTCAGGGTACAAAACCGAGCACCGAAGGTGACATGGTTGTGCACGCTCCAATGACTCAACCAGAGAATACAGACATTTCAGGTAAACAGACCATGTCTGTACCAGAAGAACCTTATTCAGGCTTCGAGTCAAAGACCGAGCAACGCTCTGCTGAGGCTCGCACTTTACCACAACAGAAACAAGGAGATGCATTTGTATGAGGAGGTCTCCCTCCTCACACGATCTTCGCAAGGGACTCGCACAAAAGGGGGGGGGGGGAGTCACAGACATCCACCCAGTGCGCGTCCCCACTGACTTCGAGGCACTGCCATCTTCTGAAACCCAGTACATACCCTTTCTAGCTGACGGGGTCAAGCGGTCCTGGTTCACTGGTTTGAAACAGCCTGCGCTCGAATCTCACACCTTCCCTGTTATTCAAGATTGTTATATCTAAAGAGAAACATTAATCAATTTAAATAACACTTTTTTTGGCATTAACTATTTCCAGTTTAGCTGGTGGTGGCCCAATGTCATTATTATTTGATAAATAACCAATTTATTCTAATGAATAATTTTTCATAAATAAATTATTTTTGATAAAATGTTGCTCCGTGCTCTTGTTTATCTTCCAACATGTGAGATGTTGTTGATGAATACACAGCACAGTTCCACAGTAACCAATGTGTTTTACACAGCCACTGTTCTTTGTGTCAACATGTAGGTCCAGAACACAACTAAAGACGATGTCTCTAGACATCCAGAAGACTTCCTCAGAAGAGCCTGAATGAAAGTTTTTTGAGACGTCTTTCTTGAACATTATATTGACGTCTGGTCTGGACGTCACTGAAAATAAGTTTCAAAAGAAACAGAACACGTCATCAGTCTACCACGGGACATACACAGAGAGTCAGTTTAGTATTACCATTAACATGCATTTAATTGGACTATGGAAGAAAACCAGAGAACCCTGAGGAAACACATGCACACACAAGTTAATTCCACAAACACCTCCAGGTGGATTTAAATCCACGATTTTCTGTCTGTAGCCATTGAGACAATTTGACCATTGTAATTGATAGAGCTGATAAAACCTTTATTTGGTATATAGTTGTAATCTCAATATGAAAGGTTGTAGAAATTAATCATGCCCAAAAACTCCTGCAGGGCCTTAACCGAGGCTGGACGAGGGAAATCTGTCACCGCTTGCACCTTAGAAGGCAATGGAATGGCACCCTGAGTTGAAATACGATGACCCAAAAAGTCAATCACAGGCAGACCAAACTGGCACTTAGCAGGGTTGACAATTAGGCCATGTTCCTCAAGGCCAGACCTGGGCATTTTAAGGCCCGCGGGCCAAATGCGGCCCGTGACCCGATTCTGTCCGGCCCGCGAAAGGTTGCTTAGAATTAAGAAAACAAAAGCTTCTTTCGAATTTTAATGTGTGGACTAAAACCATCGGCTCTATAAACTAAAACGGAAATGCTTTTACTTTGAAGTCTGTTTATTTATGTACAGTGTACGTAACCTACGTACGTCGTATACGTAACCCGTAAAACAAGTCAATCAGTGCATGCAAGAGATGTCGGTGGAGAATCAAAAATGGCGGTGTTGCGGGCGCCGCCATACTTATTTACCGGTCGCTGCCATTTTGAAAATATGCGTACCGGAAGTGACGTTTACTGTAGCGACATACAGGAAGTGACGTATCAGACCCCGCGGAACGTCGGCCAAAAACAAGTATGTCGGTGCCCATAAGCCACCATTGTGATACCGCACTGGCGAGGTTTGCGTTTTGAGAGTAGTATGGCGCTGACCGTGAGTAATAATGGCGGCGTCCACAAACAAGCATGTCAGCGGCCGTACACCGCCATTTTTATACCGCACTGGCGAGGTTTCAAGTCTGGAGGAGCACGGTTGCATTGCGGATCATGTTATCTTGCCTCCCACCGACAGTGACGCTGTAATTGTGCGTCGGAACAAAACATATTGCATGTAGTACTGCCTCCCACCAACAGTGGCGCTGGGGTGGTGATTCGGATCAAAATGGCCGAACAAGATGGCGGCGGTGGATTCCCCACCGACGGCTTCTCAGTGCATGTGATTGTCGCCCCTCAATGATGTACGGGCACGTCAAGAAAAGAAAGGTGGATGCTGAAGGCCAAAATTTCAAGAAGATTTGGAGCACTAAATATTTGTTTACTGAAGTCGGTGGTAAACCCGTCTGTTTAGTTTGTGGAGAACACGTCGCCGTGTTTAAGGAGTACAATGTGAGTCGGCATTATGAGACAAAACACGCGGAGAAATACAGACACTTGGCGGAGGCTGAGAGAGCGCGAATATCAGAAGACTTGCTAGCACAGCTAGCAAAACAACAAGGCTGTTTTAGCAAACTACACACAACCCGGGATGCAGCGACCAAGACCAGCTTCGTCATATACCACAAAATCGCTAAAAACAGCAAGCCGTTCTCGGATTGGCGAGTTTGTGAAAGAGTGCTTGGTGGACTCTGCCGCGCTAATATGCCCTGAGAATAAAGAAGCATTTGAAAAAGTCCCGCTGTCCAGGCGAACCGTCACCAGAAGGGTGGAAGGAATCGCGGAGAATCTCGAATGTCAGCTTAAAAGTGGAGTTGAAAGTTTTGACTTTTTCTCTTTGGCTTTGGATGAGAGCTGTGGTGTCCGTGACACTGCCCAGTTACTGGTGTTTCTCCGGGGAATAAGGTAGGACTTCAAGATTACGGAGGAGCTGGCAGCATTGAGGTCAATAAAAGGAACGACAACGGGAAGTGATCTGTTCAAGGAGGTCGATGCATGCATGGTCAAGCTTGGACTGGAATGGGACAAACTGGTAGGCGTTACTACTGATGGTTGTCCGAATATGACAGGAAAACATGTCGGACTTTTGAAACAGATCCAAGATAAAGTGACTGAACTCGGCACAGAGCATCATTTAGTGTTGATACATTGTATTATACATCAGCATGTACTGTGCAGGTCTGTGCTAAAACTTAACCATGTTATTGATGTTGTAACAAAAACGGTTAACTTTATCAGGGCACGAGCATTAAATCACAGGCAGTTTGTTGCACTTTTAGAGGAGCATGAGAATGAACATGGTGACATCATGTACCACACAGCTGTCAGATGGCTCAGTCTGGGCAAAGTGCTCAAAAGATTTTGGGACCTGAAAACAGAGATTCAAGAGTTTTGTGAGATGAAAGGCAAAAACATCCCCGAGCTTTCAGATATGAACTGGATGGCAGATTTTGCATTTGCTGTTGATGTGACGGCACTGATGAATGAACTGAGCACTAAACTGCAAGGCAAGGGCCTTTTCGTTCATGACATGCATAACCTGGTGAAGGCTTTTATGAGAAAGTTGCTGTTTCTTTCAAGTCAACTACAGAACAACACTCTCACTCACATGCAAACCCTTAAATAAGTCAGACCATCAGCTAATCATCTCTGCAGGTACTCATCCATGTTAGGAGATTTGCATGGTGAGTTTTTAAGGCGATTTGATGATTGTAAAAACATTGAGGATGAAATGCACCTGGTTTCCTCTCCCTTTGCCTGCAGAGTAGATGATGCACCCAGTGATGTTCAGCTGGAGCTCATTGACCTGCAGTCTGACACAGTACTGGCAGAGCACTTTAAGTCAGCATCACTGCTGGAGTTCTACTCATCTCTTAAGGAGGAGAACTTTCCAAACATGAGGAGACATGCTCAGAAGATGTGGGTTCTGTTTGGATCTACCTACATATGTGAACAAACATTCTCAGTAATGAAGTTTACCAAATTCAGGTTCAGATCCTCTCTTACTGATGATCATCTGTCAGCTGTGCTTCGCATCTCCACCTCAGACATTCAACCTGACTTTGATGCACTCGTTAAAGGGCAGCAAAGGCTAGATTTCTCTCACTGAACAAGAAAATACCCAAATGTGTGTTCACTATTACTTTTTGTCTGCACAGCTTGGCAGTTTGACAATCATAATGTGACATATCTTGTTAATGATATTTGGCATACAAAGACATTGTGATGTCTTAATAGAAAAAAGTGTTTTTGGTTAATGTAATTCAAAAAAGAGTTACAAATGTTTCATGTTTACAATTGTTTTGAATAACTGCACTGAATAAAAACATTTTTTGTTAAAATAACCCTCACTTTCTCTTTACCTAATAATAACACAGACACTTACCAGCATGTGTAAACAATGCCATTTACTGCTTTCAATTTAGAAATAAAATTCATATGCAGAATAGAGTTTAAACTTTTGGCAAGGCCCTCCACAATATTTTCTGCTTCTCATTTGGCCCCTTCGGAAAAATAATTGCCCACCCCTGCTCAAGGCGCTGAAAAACTTGCTTTAGGTGTGAAAAATGCTCCTCAACTGAAGAACTAGCCAAGATGTCGTCCAGGTAAACAGAAACGAAAGCGAGGTCGCGCAGCACAGAGTCCATCAACCTCTGAAAAGCCGTGCCTCTACTCTTGCCTGGCCATAATAAAACATAAAAAAATGACAAGAAAGAATAGAAAGTGTCATCTGCTCAGTGTATTGACACATCTTATACACAGCAGACACAAATTGCACTTAACAAGTTTTGAACTATCAAAACTCAGTAACCAATCAGGTGTCTAACATTGATTTTTTTTTTTTAGAGAATCAAAACCACAATACAAATAAAGCTTTCAATTTCTATTCAAGAAAATGTGCCCATCTTTTCTAAAACTCTCTCTCTCTCTCTCTCTCTCTCTCGCTCTCTCTCTCTCTCTCTCTCTCTCTCTCTCTCTCTCTCTCTCTCTCTCTCTCTCTCTCTCGCCCCGTTTCCTCATTAGTTTTAATGTTGGGTTTTTTCCGGAATAAATGTGAATGTTTGATGAGAGGCTGTATCTGGCAGCATGAATCACTCATTGAGTAAAAAGAAAAAAGTGATGGCACGTGTCGCCCCAATTAATCCCTAAAACACAAGAGCCTCTAAACGTATTGAGAACAGGTAGGAAGCATATTACGAGCTAATAAAACTAGTAAACAGAGTCCATGTGTGTATCAGTGAAAGTGAGCAGGTTTTATGTTTCTATGTTTCTTCAGGTGAGATGTCCAGTTCCTGGACGTTCACAGCACTTTCACGGCTGGGAGACATAGTTTGCATTGTACAGAGAGGTTAAGAGATTTCTCCGACTTTAAAACATAGTGATGAAAGCAACTGTCTGCAGAATCCATGGCAAAGCATGGATTGTCAGCCTGAAAGCGTCGGGAAGTGTCGCAATGCCAGTGCATGGCGCATGTGACAGCTGCATTTCTAGTTTATTCCATCTGATTTCTACTGTAATCCTGCTCAGTAATCCCAGTTTTTATTGAGCATACCTGTAACGAGATTACACATTTTTTTATGTACTGTAACAGATTACAGTTATATGTTTTTTGTATCCTAATTATGTAACACTGTTACATGTATTCCATGACTACCCAACCCTGGTTGCACCTAAACATGTGATACACACTCAGACCTTACTGAGACTTACTAAACTAAAGTTTTCTAGCTGTGCAATGACTTGAAGTAAAGCTCTGGTAAACAAGCTGCATGTAATGATGTTCATGTAGGTACAAACAGCCAGAAGAGTCTTTAGAGCCAGAAGTGGACAGACGAAATCACCTTGTACTGCAGGTGACAGGAGGAGCAGCAAGGTGGGCGAGATACAGGTTCTGGGAGATTCCCACAACACACTGTAGACAAAAGAAAAGTGTTCAATGCACAGGTTCCACAAGTTGAGAGACTCTTAAGATCAACACCAGGAGACACCAGATCACTTTGATTGATTGTGAGGACAACACACACGGAGTGAGGTGGTATTGAAAGGCTAATTGCAGGAGGAAAGGTTTGTTTTGTAGAATGGGTCTCTTGTATTAAATTCAATGTAATTTGGATCAAATGTCTTTGTTATTTTAAAAGCATGTTTTGTTGTGAGATGTAATTTAATTTAATCACAATAACCAGCCAAAGTATTTTCTATGTTTACTACGTTTAAAACTAAATGATCAACCATCTCAACAGTCATTGGTGGACATTTAATGTATATTTCATCACCTGAAGAGTCCAACTTTGCTTTACATCTTTAACTTATATACAAGTGAAATCACAGCTCTAAGTTCTTGTTACTGAATAGTCCCTAAACGGCTCACCTGTCTCTGGCTGTGAGGCCCTGTCCGGAGGGATGGATGAGCCCGATGAAACGTGGGATCAGCCGTTGGTGGAGATTTCCACTCAACCCTTTGAAGCGCTGCTCCCACGTTCCTCCACTTGGACCATGGTTTAATCGAGGAAAATCGTGTCGATGCTGACTTGTGACTTGTAAACAGTGCGTGCACGAGGAGAACTGGGCTCGTTCATGTCTCTCGCACACGTTTTAGTAGGCGTTCCATCTCGGGAGCAGGTAGAGCTTTGCGTGCATTTTTCAAAAGGTGGAGAGGGCGGTTCTTTCCTAAAATTCGGGAAAATCCTACTGTACTCCTTTAAGATAGAGCTGCTCAGGCTGGTTTAATTGAGAAAAAAATCATGTTATTTTCTTAAGATAGAGGTGATCAGGCTGGTTGATCTAGAAAATCACATTACTGTCTTTAGATAGAGCTGATCAGGCTGGTTTGATTTAGAAAATCACGTTACTGTCTCTAGATGGAGCTGCTCAGGCTGGTTTAATAAAAAAAATTTAAAAAATCAATCCCGTTACTGTCTTTAGATATAGCATCTCAGACTGGTTTAATCTAGAGAAATCGTGTTACTGACTTTAGGTAGAGATGCTTAGTGTTGGAATTCGTTCCTGTGTTCCCCTGAATTCCTGCTTGTTCGTTTGATCCGGGAGAGGCAGGAACAGAGTTAATTTCTTCAATAGTGAATTTAATAATCACACAAACAAGAGATTACAAAAATACATATATCAGATTACATAATACGAGCTCAGACCGTTCTTCCTTGCAGACCCAAGTGTGCAGGCCAGGTTTACAATGAAGAAGGGCACAACTGCAACACGTGGTTCATATTTATACATTTGCATACACCACCTCAACCTCACATTGGTCGGTTCCTCGTGATGTATGCGTTGCTATAGTGAATTTGCTATTCCTTTGTTCCCAAAACTGCTTCAAACTGGTTCTTCTCAGAGCTTGACGTTCTGTGGGACAAAGTGACCTCTGACCTCTTATCTGTTGATCCAATCTTACCTTGACCATGTTTTTGCAAGTAGAGCACTGAGGAGACATCGCCAACCAACTTGGAATGTCCCTGAACATGGATTTATAGCTGTGTTTTCCCAACTTGGGCAGTGGGAGAAAACCCAGTAGTGTAGAAACACAACTGAATACAATATGTCCAGTTGTCACACAGAAAACAAATGTTCAACCACTATATTCCTTCAATTCCCCTTTTGACCTCTGACCCCAGAGGTCAATAATTAGTGTCAATACAGTATGAGGCACTCTTCGTATAATAGAGGTCATATGTAAGCAAAATCAACAATCATATACTCAAATAGCAACATACAAAACTTTTAAACGGTGGTGACTCCCCCTTGAACTGCAACCTTGTCGTGGTGGGGGAGTTTGAGCACCCGAATGACCCTCGGAGCTATGTTGTCGGGGGACTTGCCCCTCCTGTGGGCCCACCACCTACAGAGGCTGCCGTAGGGGTCGGGTGCATTGTGGATTGGGGGGCAGTCGACGGCAGAGGCCTCGACGACCCGATCCCCGGCCACAGAATCTGGCTATTGGGACATGGAATGTGACCTCGCTGGGGGGAAGTAGCCCGAGCTTGTGAAGGAGGCTGAGAGATACCGGACTCCGGAACCCAGCTCCTCGACGGGGGCTGGATACTCCACTGCTCTGGAGTTGCCCTCTCTCTCTGGAGTTGCCCTGTCTCTCGGCTGGCCTGGGAACGCCTTGGGGTCCCACCGGAAGAGCTGGAGGAAGTGTCTGGGGTGAGGGAAGTCTGAGCAGAGTTGCCTCCGCGACCCGGCCCCGGATAAGCGGCAGAAAATGGATGGATGGATGGATGGACTTGGCACGTCACATGAACAGAGAGGAGCGCTATTTCACCTCCTCCCTTGCTGCCGTCTACTTCTCTGTGTTCTTCTTACTTCGGTGTACAGGGATTATTCCGCCCTTTGACGTGTGGAGCTGTCTCCTGGATCAGCCGATCCAGGGGCAACTTGCTTCAGATGGATGGAGGTCTCCTGAAGAGTGCGATGTGGTTCTCCCGCCAGAGTACACTGCGACAGATGGCACCGCATTGTTCCTCTTTTATCCAGGGTTCGACAAACGGCCGGACCCTCCTCTCCAGTACCCTGGAATAGACTTTCCTGGGGAGCCTTTGTCACTCAGCCGAACAGCGTGAGACGTCCTCTCGACGACCTTAAATCGACCCGTTCACCTGGGCTCGGACCACTTCCTCTTTATCACCCTGAGAAGTACCCAGGGGCTGGTGTTGAGGATCTCAGCCGAGTCCCCCCTGGCTGCCGGTCCCGGCAACATGTGCAGAGAAACGAGATTCCAGACATCTCAAAACTGCGTTGTCACATCTCTCACCTGAACATAGATTTTTCTCTTGTATAGATTTGGCTAATGCTTTTTTCGGTCTGCCACTGGCGGATCAGGTGAAACCACTGCAAACAGGTCCAACTTATTGCCGCCAATGCAAACCAAACTCCTGTTCCGGGAATACAAAGACCGAACAGCCCTTAACAAAGGGCCCCGGACTCCATGCTCCCGAAGCACCCCCCCACAGGATGTCTCAGGGGACGCGGTCAAACGCCTTCTCAAGATCCAGAAAACACATGTGGACTGGTTGGGCAAACTCCCATGAACCCTCAAGCAGCTGGTGGAGGGTATAGAGCTGGTCCAGTGTTCCACGACCAGAATGAAAACCGCATTATTCCTCTTGGATCCAAGGTTTGACTAACGGCCGGACCCTCCACTCCAGTACACTGGAATAGACTTTCCTGGGGAGGCTGAGGAGTGTGATCCCTCTGTAGTTGGAACACACCCTCCGATCCCCCTCCTTGAAGAGAGGGACCACGACCCCATTCTGCCTGTCCAGAGGTACCGTCCCCGCGTCACGCGATGTTGCAGGGATGAAGGGCCCCGGACTCCATGCTCCCGGAGCATGGAGTCGGTTTGCCAGAATTTCCTCGGGGCAGACCGAAAGTCCTCTTCCATGGCCTCTCCAAACTCCTCCCAGACCCGAGTTATTGCCTCCACCACAGCCATGAACTATGGGTCATGACCGAAAGAACGAGATCCCGGATACAAGCGGTTGAAGTGAGCTTCCTGGGTAGGGTGGCTGAGCGCACCCTTAGAGATAGGATGAGGAGCTTGAGAGTTGGTTTTTAGAATAAAGTTTGTATTTTACTAGACCATAGTCGTACTTTCACTATTCAAGTTTAAACATGAAGTGTTTATCAGGTTTAAGCAGTTTCATTATGCTGGATTTGACTGCTATGGTCTTCTCATCAGTTGTGGCCGAAAAAATGCTTCAGACGAGATACTGAGTGTGTTTTTAGAATAAAGTTTGTATTTCACGAAACATACTAAACTCTCACTATTCAACTTTTAAATGATGTGTTTATCAGGTTCAAGCAGTTTCAACCAGTTTTATTTAGTGGAGTAACTGCTATTTTCATTTCATCAGTAGTGGCCGAAATGGTGCTCCTCACGGGATATAGAGTGATTTTGGAATAAAGTTTTTATTTCATTAGAACAAACTAGTACTTTCTCAATTCAAGTTTAAACATGATGGACTTAGCAGTTGCAAGTACTTTCAACCAATTATATTTAGTGGAGTAACTGCTATTTTCATTTCATTAGGAGTGGCCGAAATGATGCTCCACAAGGGATATAGAGTAATTTTGGAAGAAAGTTTTTATTTCATTAGAACAAACTAGTACTTTCTCAATTCAAGTTAAAATGATGTGTTTATCAGGTTCAAGCAGTTTCAACCAGTTTTATTTAGTGGAGTAACTGCTATTTTCATTTCATCAGTAGTGGCCGAAATGATGCTCCTCACGGGATATAGAGTGATTTTGGAATAAAGTTTGTATTTCCTTAGAACAAACTAGTACTTTCTCAATTCAAGGTTAAACATGATGGACTTAGCAGTTATAAGCACTTTCAAACAATTATATTTAGTGGAGTAACTGCTATTTTCATTTCATTAGGAGTGGCCGAAATGATGCTCCACACGGGATATTGAGTAATTTTGGAATAAAGTTTTTATTTCCTTAGAACAAACTAGTACTTTCTCAATTCAAGTTAAAATGATGTGTTTATCAGGTTCAAGCAGTTTCAACCAGTTTTATTTAGTGGAGTAACTGCTATTTTCATTTCATCAGTAGTGGCCGAAATGATGCTCCTCACGGGATATAGAGTGATTTTGGAATAAAGTTTGTATTTCCTTAGAACAAACTAGTACTTTCTCAATTCAAGTTTAAACATGATGGACTTAGCAGTTGCAAGTACTTTCAACCAATTATATTTAGTGGAGTAACTGCTATTTTCATTTCATCAGGAGTGGCCGAAATGATGCTCCACACGGGATATAGAGTAATTTTGGAATAAAGTTTTTGTTTCCTTAGAGCAAACTGGTACTTTTCAATTCAAGTTTAAACATGAAGTGTTTATAAGGTTAAAGCAATTTCAACCTCTTTTATTATGCTGGATTTGACTGTGATGGTCTTTTCATCAGTTGTGGCCGAAAAGATGCTTCAGACGAGATACTGAGTATGTTTTTAGAATAAAGTTTTAATTTCATTAGGACAAACTCGTACTTTCACTATTCAAGTATCTACCCAGATAAATGTACACTAACACAACTATTGCTCACCCAAGGTGCTAAAAACACTGTGTTGCAGTTGCGAGGTTACAATTTGTATAGACTACAGAAGTGAAAGCCACAGGTGCATTAACAACATTTTCGCACTTTTCGAAACACAGCTTTTGCGTGACTCCTACCATGAGTCGTCAGAGACACTGCGTGCTCAGAGCAAAGATACCTCGGGAGCCACATGACCCAGTTGAAGACTGTTGTCGCCGGTCTTCTATGCCTGTCTACACAGGAGAGAAGAAACCTCAACAGCGAGTTGCTATGACACACTGATGGATATCAGTGCTCTCAGCCACACCACCACGTGGTCTCGCAGCTCTTTCACTCCTTTTCAGGAGAAGGAACATTGTCATTTTCCAGCACCTGACAGTGCTATCAGCTCCCTCACTCTCTCCACCGGAGAGAACCAGGATGTTCTAGCTCAGATGACTCTGACCATTCCGATATCCCAAGGGTACCTGGTCTTTGGACCAGCCAGCTTGAGTCCCTTGCAGAGGACATAGAGCAGTTCGAACCAAACAACCCGGAGATTCGTGTAGCGGACAACCTGGTGGAGGTTGAACGCTGCCTCTTCAACCTGCCTCATCCTTCGTCCCGAGAGAAGCTTACGCTTCTCTGGAAGATGACATCCAGGAGTGTCCATGTTTACATAGAGTCCCTCCCATCTGCCATCAGAGACCATTACTCAGCCCTCTGTCATGCACTTAGGGAAGCAGGATCATCTGCACAATGATCCTGCCTCTGCAAACTTTGGTGCATTTACAATCACTCAAAAGGGGGCGGAGACTCCCAGATAGTATTTATAGGTGCCTAAGGGCTGCCTACTTCCAAGGCCACAATGCACCAGGATTGGACAAAGACCAGACTTTTAAGTCCCTCTTCGTTAACAACCTCCACAACAGTGTGTGGATCGATGTCGCCCTTTTCTGCAGGACCAAAACCCCACCATGAAAGACCTCCGCAAACATGCGCAGATGGTGTGGGAGCTGCACCACCGTTCAGGTGAAAACTATGATGGTGATGCAGGTGTCCTGAGGTCTCAGGTGAGGAGAGGTAAGTCTAAAAACCGAGGCTGAGGTCAGACTCAAAACAACTGGGATGCAGATGTCCCACAGTGGATTAAAACCTGCATCAGAGTGGTGAAGCAGCACCTGAACCCGCCTGGTAAGAAGGGACCTGGCTCCCCCTGACCGCATGACTTGGCCCCTCCCCTCCGCACACAAAGTTCATTTTGGCAGGAGGAGGAGATCCAGGAGGTGAAAGAGGCCCATTTGACATTCTTGGGTAATCTTGGCTATGCCAACCACAGATACACTTCAGTGGTGGTAGGGGTTGTTGACACTCTCTCACTGCTTGGTACTGGGTCAGAAATCCCCCTCATGTGTTCAGACACCTTCGCACGGGTTGCTAGAACCACGCTTGCGCATGCCACTTAAGGAAAGCCACTTCAGGTGGAAGAGTGTAGCATAAACAACCGAGGCTTCACTCAGGACTTGCACCACATCACTCAATGTGTCTGGGTCAACAGCTTTCCAGGACATGTCAGCGACGCATCCCATCCACGTCACTGATCTGGACACAGAAGAACTGCTTATTGGTCAGGACATCCTAAACCGACTCGCTGCCACCAAACGGCGCCTTTGGTCCCAAGTCGTCAGCCCGACTCCCATTGGCTAAGAACTAGGCCACCCAGCTTCTAACAGCAATCGTTCAGCCAACCCACGGGTCCAAAATCTGACACCTGGTCAGATTAAAGTGACCGCATTTCCACCTTTAGAGATGTTAACTGACAGTTCATTCCACAATCTTGAACTAATTCTCATCTCATTGACAATCTGCCTTCGTCCCTCACCAGCGACGACACGCATGACACAACTCTCCTCATTTCCACAACCAAAACCATCACCAGCGCTCACCATGTTAACCTTGAACAGGTTCTTCAGGGTACAAAACCGAGCACCGAAGGTGACATGGTTGTGCACGCTCCAATGACTCAACCAGAGAATACAGACATTTCAGGTAAACAGACCATGTCTGTACCAGAAGAACCTTATTCAGGCTTCGAGTCAAAGACCGAGCAACGCTCTGCTGAGGCTCGCACTTTACCACAACAGAAACAAGGAGATGCATATGTATGAGGAGGTCTCCCGCGATTATCACACGATCTTCGCAAGGGACTCGCACAAAAAGGGGGGGGGGGGGAGTCACAGACATCCACCCAGTGCGCGTCCCCACTGACTTCGAGGCACTGCCATCTTCTGAAACCCAGTACAAACCCTTTCTAGCTGACGGGGTCAAGCGGTCCTGGTTCACTGGTTTGAAACAGCCTGCGCTCCAATCTCACACCTTCCCTGTTATTCAAGATTGTTATATCTAAAGAGAAACATAAATCAATTTAAATAACACTTTTTTTGGCATTAACTATTTCCAGTTTAGCTGGTGGTGGCCCAATGTCATTATTATTTGATAAATAACCAATTTATTCTAATGAATAATTTTTCATAAATAAATAATTTTTGATAAAATGTTGCTCCGTGCTCTTGTTTATCTTCCAACATGTGAGATGTTGTTGATGAATACACAGCACAGTTCCACAGTAACCAATGTGTTTTACACAGCCACTGTTCTTTGTGTCAACATGTAGGTCCAGAACACAACTAAAGACGATGTCTCTAGACATCCAGAAGACTTCCTCAGAAGAGCCTGAATGAAAGTTTTTTGAGACGTCTTTCCTGAACATTATGTTGACGTCTGGTCTGGCCGTCACTGAAAATACGTTTCAAAAGAAACAGAACACGTCATCAGTCTACCACGGGACATACACAGAGAGTCAGTTTAGTATTACCATTAACATGCATTTAATTGGACTATGGAAGAAAACCAGAGAACCCTGAGGAAACACATGCACACACAAGTTAATTCCACAAACACCTCCAGGTGGATTTAAATCCACGATTTTCTGTCTGTAGCCATTGAGACAATTTGACCATTGTAATTGATAGAGCTGATAAAACCTTTATTTGGTATATAGTTGTAATCTCAATATGAAAGGTTGTAGAAATGAATCATGCCCAAAAACTCCTGCAGGGCCTTAACCGAGGCTGGACGAGGGAAATCTGTCACCGCTTGCACCTTAGAAGGCAATGGAATGGCACCCTGAGTTGAAATACGATGACCCAAAAAGTCAATCACAGGCAGACCAAACTGGCACTTAGCAGGGTTGACAATTAGGCCATGTTCCTCAAGGCCAGACCTGGGCATTTTAAGGCCCGCGGGCCAAATGCGGCCCGTGACCCGATTCTGACCGGCCCGCGAAAGGTTGCTTAGAATTAAGAAAACAAAAGCTTCTTTCGAATTTTAATGTGTGGACTAAAACCATCGGCTCTATAAATTAAAATGGAAATGCTTTTACTTTGAAGCCTGTTTATTTATGTACAGTGTACGTAACCTACGTACGTCGTATACGTAACCCGTAAAACAAGTCAATCAGTGCATGCAAGAGATGTCGGTGGAGAATCAAAAATGGCGGTGTTGCGGGCGCCGCCATACTTATTTACCGGTCGCCGCCATTTTGAAAATATGCGTACCGGAAGTGACGTTTACTGTAGCGAGATACAGGAAGTGACGTATCAGACCCCGCGGAACGTCGGGAATTACGTTTTCGGAGGCCCACCCACCGGAAGTGACGTTGGAGGACCCACTCGCCGGAAAAAAAACTGTGCGCCGCGCTTCAAACGCACATTTGTTCCCATTGCATTGTTTTCTTCACACGTGTACTCGAAGCTCAACAGAGTAAAGGATTGTCTTCTGCTAAGGTAAATAATTGCATTTTTTTCTATGTGTAAAGTATCAGCCTGCACTAATAAGAACGAAATAGTAGGTGGAGTTATACCAGTATTTAGAGAATATGTTTATACTCGCACTGGAAGACCGGAGCCAGATCAGCTTCACAACCTTCCATGAGGGAACAGATATGTTCATCTCTCCCCAACTGTGTCAGTCTGTCCACATATCTGCTGCTTTATTTCTCCGTCCAGACAACTCACAGTTTACTGTGTGCCTTCACTTATCACTCCTGCTAACTGCAGTTTCATCACAACATTTAGTTGCGTTTACGTCCTAAATGGCTGAATTTTGTCACGTGGGTGAAAAGCCTCAAAACGGTGTGCATCAGCCTGCACTAATAAGTAGGACATGGTTGATAGGTGTCATTATATCAGTATTAGTGAGAGGAAGAGTCGTTGTATAGTTATGTTGGGAGCAATTCAAGTAAGATCAGCTCAAAGTTTATGTTGCTCTTTTTTTTATCTTTGTTCCATGTGTTGGTTTATTTAGACCCGTACTGGTATTTTTTATCATACTGCATTACTGGATTTTTACAACCTGACTGGGATTTCTGTGTTATTATCAGAGCATCCAAATTAGAGAAAGTTTAATGGTTGTGAGGGAGATTGAATATCTTATATATAACATACTGCAATGAATCACTTGGATGCTTGTCAGTTTGCAATCATCAATGAGAGATCAGTACATTTGAACAAATACTAATGATTCTGATTTAAATATTTTTTCAGACGCAGTGTTCAATCAGAATGTCACGTCATCGTAGCAGCGAATGCGTGGGCATGGAGCATTCATATGCACACCCAACAATGCACACAGCATCTGTGCTGACCACGGATCCAGAGACCGTAAAGGAATTGAGTGTCGCATGTCTGCATGCAGAACACTCCTATGACTCATCAATCAAGTTTGAGATTTTTTATGTAACATAAGCTCAGTTTGTTTATTTTTATTCGTCTGTATTGCAACAGATCTTCGAGATGCTGAAAGAGATGGAGGAGGTCATGGAAATCAAGAAGGGGGACCTGAGACTCATCGATTACATTTTTGATGTTATGCTTCCAGAATTAAGATGATCAATCAATGGAGGACATCATGGTCAATATTTTGGTCAATAGTGGTCAATATTTTGTGTCTTTTGAAACCTATCTGCATGCACCTTGTCCATCTTTTTCAGATCATCATCAACATCCTGATGGCTGAAGGTCACACAAGGCTTCAAGCACAGGTCATCATAGCCAGTGGGAGAAAGTTCTAGCAAGCTCCTGTCGTCTGTGCTCTCATCCTCCCTGCCAGATGTCTATCAATATAGTGGTTTGAAGTCTCCTGTCCCAATTTTCAGAGTGTATCTTTTATCTATCTGTCTGTCCTCTCCTCTATCCTCTCACCCCAACCGGCCAGCAGAATGCCTCCACCTCTGAGTCTGGTTTCTGCAAAGATTTCTTCCTGTTAGAGGGACTTTTTCCCTTTCCACAGTCGCTCACGCTTGCTCATGTGGATTTGTTTGGTTTTGTCTTTAAAAGTGCTTTTAATATATAATAAAGAACAATGACGTGATTCATGGATGGTTTTATTCTTTTAAAGTTGTCAGAGGTACTTTTTGAAGGTTTGTCATGGACATTTACTCTGAAGTAACTACAGTTACTCTCCATTTTTGTAGTTAGTTTTGCTTAATGCACCACACATTGTCACTGCATGAATGAAGAAGGCAGATCAGTTTAGTAGCTGAACTCTACAGATGTGGTTCCAGCTGCAGTGTCTTGTTGAAATAGGTTCAGAGAGATATTGAATATGGAATATGATGGGGGGGGGATTCTCCCTCTTCAATCCACTTGGCTCTGGACCTTATAAACACTCTGAGCTCTATTCACATAATATCTACCTGGATGTTTCTCCAGTGTTCTTGTGCTTCTTCAAACTGAACATGATCCATGAAACCGTGACGTAACTGAAGCAGTGACATCAGTTGTCCTTTTAAATATGGCGGCGACCACAAACACGCATGGCGGCGGCCAAAAACAAGTATGTCGGTGCCCATAAGCCACCATTGTGATACCGCACTGGCGAGGTTTGCGTTTTGAGAGTAGTATGGCGCTGACCGTGAGTAATAATGGCGGCGTCCACAAACAAGCATGTCAGCGGCCGTACACCGCCATTTTTATACCGCACTGGCGAGGTTTCAAGTCTGGAGGACCACGGTTGCATTGCGGATCATGTTCTCTTGCCTCCCACCGACAGTGACGCTGTAATTGTGCGTCGGAACAAAACATATTGCATGTAGTACTGCCTCCCACCAACAGTGGCGCTGGGGTGGTGATTCGGATCAAAATGGCCGAACAAGATGGCGGCGGTGGATTCCCCACCGACGGCTTCTCAATGCATGTGATTGTCGCCCCTCAATGATGTACGGGCACGTCAAGAAAAGAAAGGTGGATGCTGAAGGCCGAAATTTCAAGAAGATTTGGAGCACTAAATATTTGTTTACTGAAGTCGGTGGTAAACCCGTCTGTTTAGTTTGTGGAGAGCACGTCGCCGTGTTTAAGGAGTACAATGTGAGTCGGCATTATGAGACAAAACACGCGGAGAAATACAGACACTTGGCGGAGGCTGAGAGAGCGCGAATATCAGAAGACTTGCTAGCAAAGCTAGCAAAACAACAAGGCTGTTTTAGCAAACTACACACAGCCCGGGATGCAGCGACCAAGACCAGCTTCGTTATATCCCACAAAATCGCTAAAAACAGCAAGCCGTTCTCGGATGGCGAGTTTGTGAAAGAGTGCTTGGTGGGCTCTGCCGCGCTAATATGCCCTGAGAATAAAGAAGCATTTGAAAAAGTCCCGCTGTCCAGGCGAACCGTCACCAGAAGGGTGAAAGGAATCGCGGAGAATCTCGAATGTCAGCTCAAAAGTGGAGTTGAAAGTTTTGACTTTTTCTCTTTGGCTTTGGATGAGAGCTGTGGTGTCCGTGACACTGCCCAGTTACTGGTGTTTCTCCGGGGAATAAGGCAGGACTTCAAGATTACGGAGGAGCTGGCAGCATTGAGGTCAATAAAAGGAACGACAACGGGAAACGATCTGTTCAAGGAGGTCGATGCATGCATGGTCAAGCTTGGACTGAAATGGGACAAACTGGTAGGCGTCACTACTGATGGTTGTCCGAATATGACAGGAAAACATGTCGGACTTTTGAAACAGATCCAAGATAAAGTGACTGAACTCGGCACAGAGCATCATTTAGTGTTGATACATTGTATTATACATCAGCATGTACTGTGCAGGACTGTGCTAAAACTTAACCATGTTATTGATGTTGTAACAAAAACGGTTAACTTTATCAGGGCACGAGCATTAAATCACAGGCAGTTTGTTCCACTTTTAGAGGAGCATGAGAATGAACATGGTGACATCATGTACCACACAGCTGTCAGATGGCTCAGTCTGGGCAAAGTGCTCAAAAGATTTTGGGACCTGAAAACAGAGATTCAAGAGTTTTGTGAGATGAAAGGCAAAAACATCCCCGAGCTTTCAGATATGAACTGGATGGCAGATTTTGCATTTGCTGTTGATGTGACGGCACTGATGAATGAACTGAGCACTAAACTGCAAGGCAAGGGCCTTTTCGTTCATGACATGCATAACCTGGTGAAGGCTTTTATGAGAAAGTTGCTGTTTCTTTCAAGTCAACTACAGAACAACACTCTCACTCACATGCAAACCCTTAAATAAGTCAGACCATCAGCCAATCATCTCTGCAGGTACTCATCCATGTTAGGAGATTTGCATGGTGAGTTTTTAAGGCGATTTGATGATTGTAAAAACATTGAGGATGAAATGCACCTGGTTTCCTCTCCCTTTGCCTGCAGAGTAGATGATGCACCCAGTGATGTTCAGCTGGAGCTCATTGACCTGCAGTCTGACACAGTACTGGCAGAGCACTTTAAGTCAGCATCACTGCTGGAGTTCTACTCATCTCTTAAGGAGGAGAACTTTCCAAACATGAGGAGACATGCTCAGAAGATGTGGGTTCTGTTTGGATCTACCTACATATGTGAACAAACATTCTCAGTAATGAAGTTTACCAAATCCAGGTTCAGATCCTCTCTTACTGATGATCATCTGTCAGCTGTGCTTCGCATCTCCACCTCAGACATTCAACCTGACTTTGATGCACTCGTTAAAGGGCAGCAAAGGCTAGATTTCTCTCACTGAACAAGAAAATACCCAAATGTGTGTTCACTATTACTTTTTGTCTGCACAGCTTGGCAGTTTGACAATCATAATGTGACATATCTTGTTAATGATATTTGGCATACAAAGACATTGTGATGTCTTAATAGAAAAAAGTGTTTTTGGTTAATGTAATTCAAAAAAGAGTTACAAATGTTTCATGTTTACAATTGTTTTGAATAACTGCACTGAATAAAAACATTTTTTGTTAAAATAACCCTCACTTTCTCTTTACCTAATAATAACACAGACACTTACCAGCATGTGTAAACAATGCCATTCACTGCTTTCAATTTAGAAATAAAATTCATATGCAGAATAGAGTTTAAACTTTTGGCAAGGCCCTCCACAATATTTTCTGCTTCTCATTTGGCCCCTTCGGAAAAATAATTGCCCACCCCTGCTCAAGGCGCTGAAAAACTTGCTTTAGGTGTGAAAAATGCTCCTCAACTGAAGAACTAGCCAAGATGTCGTCCAGGTAAACAGAAACGAAAGCGAGGTCGCGCAGCACAGAGTCCATCAACCTCTGAAAAGCCGTGCCTCTACTCTTGCCTGGCCATAATAAAACATAAAAAAATGACAAGAAAGAATAGAAAGTGTCATCTGCTCAGTGTATTGACACATCTTATACACAGCAGACACAAATTGCACTTAACAAGTTTTGAACTATCAAAACTCAGTAACCAATCAGGTGTCTAACATTGATTTTTTTTTTTTAGAGAATCAAAACCACAATACAAATAAAGCTTTCAATTTCTATTCAAGAAAATGTGCCCATCTTTTCTAAAACTCTCTCTCTCTCTCTCTCTCTCTCTCTCTCTCTCTCTCTCTCTCTCTCTCTCTCTCTCTCTCTCTCTCTCTCTCTCGCCCCGTTTCCTCATTAGTTTTAATGTTGTTTTTTTTCCGGAATAAATGTGAATGTTTGATGAGAGGCTGTATCTGGCAGCATGAATCACTCATTGAGTAAAAAGAAAAAAGTGATGGCACGTGTCGCCCCAATTAATCCCTAAAACACAAGAGCCTCTAAACGTATTGAGAACAGGTAGGAAGCATGTTACGAGCTAATAAAACTAGTAAACAGAGTCCATGTGTGTATCAGTGAAAGTGAGCAGGTTTTATGTTTCTATGTTTCTTCAGGTGAGATGTCCAGTTCCTGGACGTTCACAGCACTTTCACGGCTGGGAGACATAGTTTGCATTGTACAGAGAGGTTAAGAGATTTCTCCGACTTTAAAACATAGTGATGAAAGCAACTGTCTGCAGAATCCATGGCAAAGCATGGATTGTCAGCCTGAAAGCGTCGGGAAGTGTCGCAATGCCAGTGCATGGCGCATGTGACAGCTGCATTTCTAGTTTATTCCATCTGATTTCTACTGTAATCCTGCTCAGTAATCCCAGTTTTTATCGAGCATACCTGTAACGAGATTACACATTTTTTTATGTACTGTAACAGATTACAGTTATATGTTTTTTGTATCCTAATTATGTAACACTGTTACATGTATTCCATGACTACCCAACCCTGGTTGCACCTAAACATGTGATACACACTCAGACCTTACTGAGACTTACTAAACTAAAGTTTTCTAGCTGTGCAATGACTTGAAGTAAAGCTCTGGTAAACAAGCTGCATGTAATGATGTTCATGTAGGTACAAACAGCCAGAAGAGTCTTTAGAGCCAGAAGTGGACAGACGAAATCACCTTGTACTGCAGGTGACAGGAGGAGCAGCAAGGTGGGCGAGATACAGGTTCTGGGAGATTCCCACAACACACTGTAGACAAAAGAAAAGTGTTCAATGCACAGGTTCCACAAGTTGAGAGACTCTTAAGATCAACACCAGGAGACACCAGATCACTTTGATTGATTGTGAGGACAACACACACGGAGTGAGGTGGTATTGAAAGGCTAATTGCAGGAGGAAAGGTTTGTTTTGTAGAATGGGTCTCTTGTATTAAATTCAATGTAATTTGGATCAAATGTCTTTGTTATTTTAAAAGCATGTTTTGTTGTGAGATGTAATTTAATTTAATCACAATAACCAGCCAAAGTATTTTCTATGTTTACTACGTTTAAAACTAAATGATCAACCATCTCAACAGTCATTGGTGGACATTTAATGTATATTTCATCACCTGAAGAGTCCAACTTTGCTTTACATCTTTAACTTATATACAAGTGAAATCACAGCTCTAAGTTCTTGTTACTGAATAGTCCCTAAACGGCTCACCTGTCTCTGGCTGTGAGGCCCTGTCCGGAGGGATGGATGAGCCCGATGAAACGTGGGATCAGCCGTTGGTGGAGATTTCCACTCAACCCTTTGAAGCGCTGCTCCCACGTTCCTCCACTTGGATCATGGTTTAATCGAGGAAAATCATGTCACACTGAAAAAACAATTCTGTCATTGCATTTTTGAGTGTACTTTTTTTAGATAGAGCTTCTCAGGCTGGTTTAATCAAGTAAAATCATGTTACTGTCTTAAAGGTGTACAGGAGGATTTTCTTTTTCCGGGTGGATCATCAAGACTATTGGTACTCCCAACTGTCAATCATTCTGGTGATATATTACGCAAGGCCGTCGTATGTGCTCGTCCCCAGGTAGCGTGGATCTATTAGTTTTCACTTTCTGCGCATGCGCGCTTTCAGGTGTATATGGTGAGCTACGCCTTCAGCGAGCTCGCAGTTCTCACCGGGTACTTTGAAAATGGCAGAGGGTCGCAAAAGAGAAAAAGTGTCTTCGAAGTGTATGAGAAGAAGAGAAAGGCTTCGGAAGAGAGAAACAAGACCAGAGTGTTTTTGGGAGATTCTTTCACACGATGGCGTGCGCTGAAAGCCCAGGTTGGGCTTCCCACTGATGCTTCAGTCGCCAAGTTTCTACTCGACAGGTAAAGTTTGGCATTCTATTTGGAGAAATCCATTTCAAATCACTTCCAGTAAAAGTTATCTATGTCTATATTGTAACTTTCCAGGGTTGATTAGTAGAAAAAGTTCAAATCTTCTTGTAAAGTGAGCTTGTGTAAGCGATGCTGACTTGTGACTTGTAAACAGTGCGTGCACGAGGAGAACTGGGCTCGTTCATGTCTCTCGCACACGTTTTAGTAGGCGTTCCATCTCGGGAGCAGGTAGAGCTTTGCGTGCATTTTTCAAAAGGTGGAGAGGGCGGTTCTTTCCTAAAATTCGGGAAAATCCTACTGTACTCCTTTAAGATAGAGCTGCTCAGGCTGGTTTAATTGAGAAAAAAATCATGTTGTTTTCTTAAGATAGAGGTGATCAGGCTGGTTTGATCTAGAAAATCACATTACTGTCTTTAGATAGAGCTGATCAGGCTGGTTTGATTTAGAAAATCACGTTACTGTCTCTAGATGGAGCTGCTCAGGCTGGTTTGATTTAGAAAATCACGTTACTGTCTCTAGATGGAGCTGCTCAGGCTGGTTTAATAAAAAAAATTAAAAAAATCAATCCCGTTACTGTCTTTAGATATAGCATCTCAGACTGGTTTAATCTAGAGAAATCGTGTTACTGACTTTAGGTAGAGATGCTTAGTGTTGGAATTCGTTCCTGTGTTCCCCTGAATTCCTGCTTGTTCGTTTGATCCGGGAGAGGCAGGAACAGAGTTAATTTCTTCAATAGTGAATTTAATAATCACACAAACAAGAGATTACAAAAATACATATATCAGATTACATAATACGAGCTCAGACCGTTCTTCCTTGCAGACCCAAGTGTGCAGGCCAGGTTTACAATGAAGAAGGGCACAACTGCAACACGTGGTTCATATTTATACATTTGCATACACCACCTCAACCTCACATTGGTCGGTTCCTCGTGATGTATGCGTTGCTATAGTGAATTTGCTATTCCTTTGTTCCCAAAACTGCTTCAAACTGGTTCTTCTCAGAGCTTGACGTTCTGTGGGACAAAGTGACCTCTGACCTCTTATCTGTTGATCCAATCTTACCTTGACCATGTTTTTGCAAGTAGAGCACTGAGGAGACATCGCCAACCAACTTGGAATGTCCCTGAACATGGATTTATAGCTGTGTTTTCCCAACTTGGGCAGTGGGAGAAAACCCAGTAGTGTAGAAACACAACTGAATACAATATGTCCAGTTGTCACACAGAAAACAAATGTTCAACCACTATATTCCTTCAATTCCCCTTTTGACCTCTGACCCCAGAGGTCAATAATTAGTGTCAATACAGTATGAGGCACTCTTCGTATAATAGAGGTCATATGTAAGCAAAATCAACAATCATATACTCAAATAGCAACATACAAAACTTTTAAACGGTGGTGACTCCCCCTTGAACTGCAACCTTGTCGTGGTGGGGGAGTTTGAGCACCCGAATGACCCTCGGAGCTATGTTGTCGGGGGACTTGCCCCTCCTGTGGGCCCACCACCTACAGAGGCTGCCGTAGGGGTCGGGTGCATTGTGGATTGGGGGGCAGTCGACGGCAGAGGCCTCGACGACCCGATCCCCGGCCACAGAATCTGGCTATTGGGACATGGAATGTGACCTCGCTGGGGGGAAGTAGCCCGAGCTTGTGAAGGAGGCTGAGAGATACCGGACTCCGGAACCCAGCTCCTCGACGGGGGCTGGATACTCCACTGCTCTGGAGTTGCCCTCTCTCTCTGGAGTTGCCCTGTCTCTCGGCTGGCCTGGGAACGCCTTGGGGTCCCACCGGAAGAGCTGGAGGAAGTGTCTGGGGTGAGGGAAGTCTGAGCAGAGTTGCCTCCGCGACCCGGCCCCGGATAAGCGGCAGAAAATGGATGGATGGATGGATGGACTTGGCACGTCACATGAACAGAGAGGAGCGCTATTTCGCCTCCTCCCTTGCTGCCGTCTACTTCTCTGTGTTCTTCTTACTTCGGTGTACAGGGATTATTCCGCCCTTTGACGTGTGGAGCTGTCTCCTGGATCAGCCGATCCAGGGGCAACTTGCTTCAGATGGATGGAGGTCTCCTGAAGAGTGCGATGTGGTTCTCCCGCCAGAGTACACTGCGACAGATGTAACCGCATTGTTCATCTTTTATCCAGGGTTCGACAAACGGCCGGACCCTCCTCTCCAGTACCCTGGAATAGACTTTCCTGGGGAGCCTTTGTCACTCAGCCGAACAGCGTGAGACGTCCTCTCGACGACCTTAAATCGACCCGTTCACCTGGGCTCGGACCACTTCCTCTTTATCACCCTGAGAAGTACCCAGGGGCTGGTGTTGAGGATCTCAGCCGAGTCCCCCCTGGCTGCCGGTCCCGGCAACATGTGCAGAGAAACGAGATTCCAGACATCTCAAAACTGCATTGTCACATCTCTCACCTGAACATAGATTTTTCTCTTGTATAGATTTGGCTAATGCTTTTTTCTGTCTGCCACTGGCGGATCAGGTGAAACCACTGCAAACAGGTCCAACTTATTGCCGCCAATGCAAACCAAACTCCTGTTCCGGGAATACAAAGACCGAACAGCCCTTAACAAAGGGCCCCGGACTCCATGCTCCCGGAGCACCCCCCCACAGGATGTCTCAGGGGACGCGGTCAAACGCCTTCTCAAGATCCAGAAAACACATGTGGACTGGTTGGGCAAACTCCCATGAACCCTCAAGCAGCTGGTGGAGGGTATAGAGCTGGTCCAGTGTTCCACGACCAGAATGAAAACCGCATTATTCCTCTTGGATCCAAGGTTTGACTAACGGCCGGACCCTCCACTCCAGTACACTGGAATAGACTTTCCTGGGGAGGCTGAGGAGTGTGATCCCTCTGTAGTTGGAACACACCCTCCGATCCCCCTCCTTGAAGAGAGGGACCACGACCCCATTCTGCCTGTCCAGAGGTACCGTCCCCGCGTCACGCGATGTTGCAGGGATGAAGGGCCCCGGACTCCATGCTCCTGGAGCATGGAGTCGGTTTGCCAGAATTTCCTCGGGGCAGACCGAAAGTCCTCTTCCATGGCCTCTCCAAACTCCTCCCAGACCCGAGTTATTGCCTCCACCACAGCCATGAACTATGGGTCATGACCGAAAGAACGAGATCCCGGATACAGGCGGTTGAAGTGAGCTTCCTGCGTAGGGTGGCTGAGCGCACCCTTAGAGATAGGATGAGGAGCTTGAGAGTTGGTTTTTAGAATAAAGTTTGTATTTTACTAGACCATAGTCGTACTTTCACTATTCAAGTTTAAACATGAAGTGTTTATCAGGTTTAAGCAGTTTCATTATGCTGGATTTGACTGCTATGGTCTTCTCATCAGTTGTGGCCGAAAAAATGCTTCAGACGAGATACTGAGTGTGTTTTTAGAATAAAGTTTGTATTTCACGAAACATACTATTCAACTCACTATTCAACTTTTAAATGATGTGTTTATCAGGTTCAAGCAGTTTCAACCAGTTTTATTTAGTGGAGTAACTGCTATTTTCATTTCATCAGGAGTGGACGAAATGATGCTCCACACGGGATATTGAGTAATTTTGGAATAAAGTTTTTATTTCATTAGAACAAAGTAGTACTTTCTCAATTCAAGTTAAAATGATGTGTTTATCAGGTTCAAGCAGTTTCAACCAGTTTTATTTAGTGGAGTAACTGCTATTTTCATTTCATCAGTAGTGGCCGAAATGTTGCTCCTCACGGGATATAGAGTGATTTTGGAAAAAAGTTTTTATTTCCTTAGAACAAACTAGTACTTTCTCAATTCAAGGTTAAACATGATGGACATAGCAGTTGCAAGCACTTTCAAACAATTATATTTAGTGGAGTAACTGCTATTTTCATTTCATCAGGAATGGCCGAAATGATGCTCCACACGGGATATAGAGTAATTTTGGAAGAAAGTTTTTATTTCCTGAGAACAAACTAGTACTTTCTCAATTCAAGTTTAAACATGATGGACTTAGCAGTTGCAAGTACTTTCAACCAATTATATTTAGTGGAGTAACTGCTATTTTCATTTCATTAGGAGTGGCCGAAATGATGCTCCACACGGGATATAGAGTGATTTTGGAAGAAAGTTTTTATTTCATTAGAACAAACTAGTACTTTCTCAATTCAAGTTAAAATGATGTGTTTATCAGGTTCAAGCAGTTTCAACCAGTTTTATTTAGTGGAGTAACTGCTATTTTCATTTCATCAGTAGTGGCCGAAATGATGCTCCTCACGGGGTATAGAGTGATTTTGGAATAAAGTTTTTATTTCATTAGAACAAACTAGTACTTTCTCAATTCAAGGTTAAATGATGTGTTTATCAGGTTCAAGCAGTTTCAATCAGTTTTATTTAGTGGAGTAACTGCTATTTTCATTTCATCAGGAGTGGCCGAAATGATGCTCCACACGGGATATATAGAAATTTTGGAATAAAGTTTGTATTTCCTTAGAACAAACTAGTACTTTCTCAATTCAAGTTTAAACATGATGGACTTAGCAGTTGCAAGTACTTTCAACCAATTATATTTAGTGGAGTAACTGCTATTTTCATTTCATCAGGAGTGGCCGAAATGATGCTCCACACGGGATATAGAGTAATTTTGGAAGAAAGTTTTTATTTCATTAGAACAAACTAGTACTTTCTTAGTTCAAGTTTAAATGATGTGTTTATCAGGTTCAAGCAGTTTCAACCAGTTTTATTTAGTGGAGTAACTGCTATTTTCATTTCATCAGGAGTGGCCGAAATGATGCTCCACACGGGATATAGAGTAATTTTGGAATAAAGTTTTTGTTTCCTTAGAGCAAACTGGTACTTTTCAATTCAAGTTTAAACATGAAGTGTTTATAAGGTTAAAGCAGTTTCAACCTCTTTTATTATGCTGGATTTGACTGTGATGGTCTTTTCATCAGTTGTGGCCGAAAAGATGCTTCAGACGAGATACTGAGTATGTTTTTAGAATAGTTTTAATTTCATTAGGACAAACTCGTACTTTCACTATTCAAGTATCTACCCAGATAAATGTACACTAACACAACTATTGCTCACCCAAGGTGCTAAAAACACTGTGTTGCAGTTGCGAGGTTACAATTTGTATAGACTACAGAAGTGAAAGCCACAGGTGCATTAACAACATTTTCGCACTTTTCGAAACACAGCTTTTGCGTGACTCCTACCATGAGTCGTCAGAGACACTGCGTGCTCAGAGCAAAGATACCTCGGGAGCCACATGACCCAGTTGAAGACTGTTGTCGCCGGTCTTCTATGCCTGTCTACACAGGAGAGAAGAAACCTCAACAGCGAGTTGCTATGACACACTGATGGATATCAGTGCTCTCAGCCACACCACCACGTGGTCTCGCAGCTCTTTCACTCCTTTTCAGGAGAAGGAACATTGTCATTTTCCAGCACCTGACAGTGCTATCAGCTCCCTCACTCTCTCCACCGGAGAGAACCAGGATGTTCTAGCTCAGATGACTCTGACCATTCCGATATCCCAAGGGTACCTGGTCTTTGGACCAGCCAGCTTGAGTCCCTTGCAGAGGACATAGAGCAGTTCGAACCAAACAACCCGGAGATTCGTGTAGCGGACAACCTGGTGGAGGTTGAACGCTGCCTCTTCAACCTGCCTCATCCTTCGTCCCGAGAGAAGCTTACGCTTCTCTGGAAGATGACATCCAGGAGTGTCCATGTTTACATAGAGTCCCTCCCATCTGCCATCAGAGACCATTACTCAGCCCTCTGTCATGCACTTAGGGAAGCAGGATCATCTGCACAATGATCCTGCCTCTGCAAACTTTGGTGCATTTACAATCACTCAAAAGGGGGCGGAGACTCCCAGATAGTATTTATAGGTGCCTAAGGGCTGCCTACTTCCAAGGCCACAATGCACCAGGATTGGACAAAGACCAGACTTTTAAGTCCCTCTTCGTTAACAACCTCCACAACAGTGTGTGGATCGATGTCGCCCTTTTCTGCAGGACCAAAACCCCACCATGAAAGACCTCCGCAAACATGCGCAGATGGTGTGGGAGCTGCACCACCGTTCAGGTGAAAACTATGATGGTGATGCAGGTGTCCTGAGGTCTCAGGTGAGGAGAGGTAAGTCTAAAAACCGAGGCTGAGGTCAGACTCAAAACAACTGGGATGCAGATGTCCCACAGTGGATTAAAACCTGCATCAGAGTGGTGAAGCAGCACCTGAACCCGCCTGGTAAGAAGGGACCTGGCTCCCCCTGACCGCATGACTTGGCCCCTCCCCTCCGCACACAAAGTTCATTTTGGCAGGAGGAGGAGATCCAGGAGGTGAAAGAGGCCCATTTGACATTCTTGGGTAATCTTGGCTATGCCAACCACAGATACACTTCAGTGGTGGTAGGGGTTGTTGACACTCTCTCACTGCTTGGTACTGGGTCAGAAATCCCCCTCATGTGTTCAGACACCTTCGCACGGGTTGCTAGAACCACGCTTGCGCATGCCACTTAAGGAAAGCTACTTCAGGTGGAAGAGTGTAGCATAAACAACCGAGGCTTCACTCAGGACTTGCACCACATCACTCAATGTGTCTGGGTCAACAGCTTTCCAGGACATGTCAGCGACGCATCCCATCCACGTCACTGATCTGGACACAGAAGAACTGCTTATTGGTCAGGACATCCTAAACCGACTCGCTGCCACCAAACGGCGCCTTTGGTCCCAAGTCGTCAGCCCGACTCCCATTGGCTAAGAACTAGGCCACCCAGCTTCTAACAGCAATCGTTCAGCCAACCCACGGGTCCAAAGTCTGACACCTGGTCAGATTAAAGTGACCGCATTTCCACCTTTAGAGATGTTAACTGACAGTTCATTCCACAATCTTGAACTAATTCTCATCTCATTGACAATCTGCCTTCGTCCCTCACCAGCGACGACACGCATGACACAACTCTCCTCATTTCCACAACCAAAACCATCACCAGCGCTCACCATGTTAACCTTGAACAGGTTCTTCAGGGTACAAAACCGAGCACCGAAGGTGACATGGTTGTGCACGCTCCAATGACTCAACCAGAGAATACAGACATTTCAGGTAAACAGACCATGTCTGTACCAGAAGAACCTTATTCAGGCTTCGAGTCAAAGACCGAGCAACGCTCTGCTGAGGCTCGCACTTTACCACAACAGAAACAAGGAGATGCATTTGTATGAGGAGGTCTCCCTCCTCACACGATCTTCGCAAGGGACTCGCACAAAAGGGGGGGGGGGGGAGTCACAGACATCCACCCAGTGCGCGTCCCCACTGACTTCGAGGCACTGCCATCTTCTGAAACCCAGTACATACCCTTTCTAGCTGACGGGGTCAAGCGGTCCTGGTTCACTGGTTTGAAACAGCCTGCGCTCGAATCTCACACCTTCCCTGTTATTCAAGATTGTTATATCTAAAGAGAAACATAAATCAATTTAAATAACACTTTTTTTGGCATTAACTATTTCCAGTTTAGCTGGTGGTGGCCCAATGTCATTATTATTTGATAAATAACCAATTTATTCTAATGAATAATTTTTCATAAATAAATAATTTTTGATAAAATGTTGCTCCGTGCTCTTGTTTATCTTCCAACATGTGAGATGTTGTTGATGAATACACAGCACAGTTCCACAGTAACCAATGTGTTTTACACAGCCACTGTTCTTTGTGTCAACATGTAGGTCCAGAACACAACTAAAGACGATGTCTCTAGACATCCAGAAGACTTCCTCAGAAGAGCCTGAATGAAAGTTTTTTGAGACGTCTTTCCTGAACATTATATTGACGTCTTGTCTGGACGTCACTGAAAATACGTTTCAAAAGAAACAGAACACGTCATCAGTCTACCACGGGACATACACAGAGAGTCAGTTTAGTATTACCATTAACATGCATTTAATTGGACTATGGAAGAAAACCAGAGAACCCTGAGGAAACACATGCACACACAAGTTAATTCCACAAACACCTCCAGGTGGATTTAAATCCACGATTTTCTGTCTGTAGCCATTGAGACAATTTGACCATTGTAATTGATAGAGCTGATAAAACCTTTATTTGGTATATAGTTGTAATCTCAATATGAAAGGTTGTAGAAATGAATCATGCCCAAAAACTCCTGCAGGGCCTTAACCGAGGCTGGACGAGGGAAATCTGTCACCGCTTGCACCTTAGAAGGCAATGGAATGGCACCCTGAGTTGAAATACGATGACCCAAAAAGGCAATCACAGGCAGACCAAACTGGCACTTAGCAGGGTTGACAATTAGGCCATGTTCCTCAAGGCCAGACCTGGGCATTTTAAGGCCCGCGGGCCAAATGCGGCCCGTGACCCGATTCTGACCGGCCCGCGAAAGGTTGCTTAGAATTAAGAAAACAAAAGCTTCTTTCGAATTTTAATGTGTGGACTAAAACCATCGGCTCTATAAACTAAAACGGAAATGCTTTTACTTTGAAGCCTGTTTATTTATGTACAGTGTACGTAACCTACGTACGTCATATACGTAACCCGTAAAACAAGTCAATCAGTGCATGTGATTAGCGGTCATTGTCGCCCCTCAATGATGTACGGGCACGTCAAGAAAAGAAAGGTGGATGCTGAAGGCCGAAATTTCAAGAAGATTTGGAGCACTAAATATTTGTTTACTGAAGTCGGTGGTAAACCCGTCTGTTTAGTTTGTGGAGAACACGTCGCCGTGTTTAAGGAGTACAATGTGAGTCAGCATTATGAGACAAAACACGCGGAGAAATACAGACACTTGGCGGAGGCTGAGACAGCGCGAATATCAGAAGACTTGCTAGCAAAGCTAGCAAAACAACAAGGCTGTTTTAGCAAACTACACACAGCCCGGGATGCAGCGACCAAGACCAGCTTCGTCATATCCCACAAAATCGCTAAAAACAGCAAGCCGTTCTCGGATGGCGAGTTTGTGAAAGAGTGCTTGGTGGACTCTGCCGCGCTAATATGCCCTGAGAATAAAGAAGCATTTCAAAAAAGTCCCGCTGTCCAGGCGAACCGTCACCAGAAGGGTGGAAGGAATCGCGGAGAATCTCGAATGTCAGCTCAAAAGTGGAGTTGAAAGTTTTGACTTTTTCTCTTTGGCTTTGGATGAGAGCTGTGGTGTCCGTGACACTGCCCAGTTACTGGTGTTTCTCCGGGGAATAAGGTAGGACTTCAAGATTACGGAGGAGCTGGCAGCATTGACGTCAATAAAAGGAACGACAACGGGAAGTGATCTGTTCAAGGAGGTCGATGCATGCATGGTCAAGCTTGGACTGAAATGGGACAAACTGGTAGGCGTTACTACTGATGGTTGTCCGAATATGACAGGAAAACATGTCGGACTTTTGAAACAGATCCAAGATAAAGTGACTGAACTCGGCACAGAGCATCATTTAGTGTTGATACATTGTATTATACATCAGCATGTACTGTGCAGGTCTGTGCTAAAACTTAACCATGTTATTGATGTTGTAACAAAAACGGTTAACTTTATCAGGGCACGAGCATTAAATCACAGGCAGTTTGTTGCACTTTTAGAGGAGCATGAGAATGAACATGGTGACATCATGTACCACACAGCTGTCAGATGGCTCAGTCTGGGCAAAGTGCTCAAAAGATTTTGGGACCTGAAAACAGAGATTCAAGAGTTTTGTGAGATGAAAGGCAAAAACATCCCCGAGCTTTCAGATATGAACTGGATGGCAGATTTTGCCTTTGCTGTTGATGTGACGGCACTGATGAATGAACTGAGCACTAAACTGCAAGGCAAGGGCCTTTTCGTTCATGACATGCATAACCTGGTGAAGGCTTTTATGAGAAAGTTGCTGTTTCTTTCAAGTCAACTACAGAACAACACTCTCACTCACATGCAAACCCTTAAAGAAGTCAGACCATCAGCTAATCATCTCTGCAGGTACTCATCCATGTTAGGAGATTTGCATGGTGAGTTTTTAAGGCGATTTGATGATTGTAAAAACATTGAGGATGAAATGCACCTGGTTTCCTCTCCCTTTGCCTGCAGAGTAGATGATGCACCCAGTGATGTTCAGCTGGAGCTCATTGACCTGCAGTCTGACACAGTACTGGCAGAGCACTTTAAGTCAGCATCACTGCTGGAGTTCTACTCATCTCTTAAGGAGGAGAACTTTCCAAACATGAGGAGACATGCTCAGAAGATGCGGGTTCTGTTTGGATCTACCTACATATGTGAACAAACATTCTCAGTAATGAAGTTTACCAAATCCAGGTTCAGATCCTCTCTTACTGATGATCATCTGTCAGCTGAGCTTCCCATCTCCACCTCAGACATTCAACCTGACTTTGATGCACTCGTTAAAGGGCAGCAAAGGCTAGATTTCTCTCACTGAACAAGAAAATACCCAAATGTGTGTTCACTATTACTTTTTGTCTGCACAGCTTGGCAGTTTGACAATCATAATGTGACATATCTTGTTAATGGTATTTGGCATACAAAGACATTGTGATGTCTTAATAGAAAAAAGTGTTTTTGGTTAATGTAATTCAAAAAAGAGTTACAAATGTTTCATGTTTACAATTGTTTTGAATAACTGCACTGAATAAAAACATTTTTTGTTAAAATAACCCTCACTTTCTCTTTACCTAATAATAACACAGACACTTACCAGCATGTGTAAACAATGCCATTCACTGCTTTCAATTTAGAAATAAAATTCATATGCAGAATAGAGTTTAAACTTTTGGCAAGGCCCTCCACAATATTTTCTGCTTCTCATTTGGCCCCTTCGGAAAAATAATTGCCCACCCCTGCTCAAGGCGCTGAAAAACTTGCTTTAGGTGTGAAAAATGCTCCTCAACTGAAGAACTAGCCAAGATGTCGTCCAGGTAAACAGAAACGAAAGCGAGGTCGCGCAGCACAGAGTCCATCAACCTCTGAAAAGCCGTGCCTCTACTCTTGCCTGGCCATAATAAAACATAAAAAAATGACAAGAAAGAATAGAAAGTGTCATCTGCTCAGTGTATTGACACATCTTATACACAGCAGACACAAATTGCACTTAACAAGTTTTGAACTATCAAACCTCAGTAACCAATCAGGTGTCTAACATTGATTTTTTTTTTTTAGAGAATCAAAACCACAATACAAATAAAGCTTTCAATTTCTATTCAAGAAAATGTGCCCATCTTTTCTAAAACTCTCTCTCTCTCTCTCTCTCTCGCTCTCTCTCTCTCTCTCTCTCTCTCTCTCTCTCTCTCTCTCTCTCTCTCTCTCTCTCTCTCGCCCCGTTTCCTCATTAGTTTTAATGTTGTTTTTTTTCCGGAATAAATGTGAATGTTTGATGAGAGGCTGTATCTGGCAGCATGAATCACTCATTGAGTAAAAAGAAAAAAGTGATGGCACGTGTCGCCCCAATTAATCCCTAAAACACAAGAGCCTCTAAACGTATTGAGAACAGGTAGGAAGCATGTTACGAGCTAATAAAACTAGTAAACAGAGTCCATGTGTGTATCAGTGAAAGTGAGCAGGTTTTATGTTTCTATGTTTCTTCAGGTGAGATGTCCAGTTCCTGGACGTTCACAGCACTTTCACGGCTGGGAGACATAGTTTGCATTGTACAGAGAGGTTAAGAGATTTCTCCGACTTTAAAACATAGTGATGAAAGCAACTGTCTGCAGAATCCATGGCAAAGCATGGATTGTCAGCCTGAAAGCGTCGGGAAGTGTCGCAATGCCAGTGCATGGCGCATGTGACAGCTGCATTTCTAGTTTATTCCATCTGATTTCTACTGTAATCCTGCTCAGTAATCCCAGTTTTTATCGAGCATACCTGTAACGAGATTACACATTTTTTTATGTACTGTAACAGATTACAGTTATATGTTTTTTGTATCCTAATTATGTAACACTGTTACATGTATTCCATGACTACCCAACCCTGGTTGCACCTAAACATGTGATACACACTCAGACCTTACTGAGACTTACTAAACTAAAGTTTTCTAGCTGTGCAATGACTTGAAGTAAAGCTCTGGTAAACAAGCTGCATGTAATGATGTTCATGTAGGTACAAACAGCCAGAAGAGTCTTTAGAGCCAGAAGTGGACAGACGAAATCACCTTGTACTGCAGGTGACAGGAGGAGCAGCAAGGTGGGCGAGATACAGGTTCTGGGAGATTCCCACAACACACTGTAGACAAAAGAAAAGTGTTCAATGCACAGGTTCCACAAGTTGAGAGACTCTTAAGATCAACACCAGGAGACACCAGATCACTTTGATTGATTGTGAGGACAACACACACGGAGTGAGGTGGTATTGAAAGGCTAATTGCAGGAGGAAAGGTTTGTTTTGTAGAATGGGTCTCTTGTATTAAATTCAATGTAATTTGGATCAAATGTCTTTGTTATTTTAAAAGCATGTTTTGTTGTGAGATGTAATTTAATTTAATCACAATAACCAGCCAAAGTATTTTCTATGTTTACTACGTTTAAAACTAAATGATCAACCATCTCAACAGTCATTGGTGGACATTTAATGTATATTTCATCACCTGAAAAGTCCAACTTTGCTTTACATCTTTAACTTATATACAAGTGAAATCACAGCTCTAAGTTCTTGTTACTGAATAGTCCCTAAACGGCTCACCTGTCTCTGGCTGTGAGGCCCTGTCCGGAGGGATGGATGAGCCCGATGAAACGTGGGATCAGCCGTTGGTGGAGATTTCCACTCAACCCTTTGAAGCGCTGCTCCCACGTTCCTCCACTTGGACCATGGTTTAATCGAGGAAAATCGTGTCGATGCTGACTTGTGACTTGTAAACAGTGCGTGCACGAGGAGAACTGGGCTCGTTCATGTCTCTCGCACACGTTTTAGTAGGCGTTCCATCTCGGGAGCAGGTAGAGCTTTGCGTGCATTTTTCAAAAGGTGGAGAGGGCGGTTCTTTCCTAAAATTCGGGAAAATCCTACTGTACTCCTTTAAGATAGAGCTGCTCAGGCTGGTTTAATTGAGAAAAAAATCATGTTATTTTCTTAAGATAGAGGTGATCAGGCTGGTTTGATCTAGAAAATCACATTACTGTCTTTAGATAGAGCTGATCAGGCTGGTTTGATTTAGAAAATCACGTTACTGTCTCTAGATGGTGCTGCTCAGGCTGGTTTGATTTAGAAAATCACGTTACTGTCTCTAGATGGAGCTGCTCAGGCTGGTTTAATAAAAAAAATTTAAAAAATCAATCCCGTTACTGTCTTTAGATATAGCATCTCAGACTGGTTTAATCTAGAGAAATCGTGTTACTGACTTTAGGTAGAGATGCTTAGTGTTGGAATTCGTTCCTGTGTTCCCCTGAATTCCTGCTTGTTCGTTTGATCCGGGAGAGGCAGGAACAGAGTTAATTTCTTCAATAGTGAATTTAATAATCACACAAACAAGAGATTACAAAAATACATATATCAGATTACATAATACGAGCTCAGACCGTTCTTCCTTGCAGACCCAAGTGTGCAGGCCAGGTTTACAATGAAGAAGGGCACAACTGCAACACGTGGTTCATATTTATACATTTGCATACACCACCTCAAACTCACATTGGTCGGTTCCTCGTGATGTATGCGTTGCTATAGTGAATTTGCTATTCCTTTGTTCCCAAAACTGCTTCAAACTGGTTCTTCTCAGAGCTTGACGTTCTGTGGGACAAAGTGACCTCTGACCTCTTATCTGTTGATCCAATCTTACCTTGACCATGTTTTTGCAAGTAGAGCACTGAGGAGACATCGCCAACCAACTTGGAATGTCCCTGAACATGGATTTATAGCTGTGTTTTCCCAACTTGGGCAGTGGGAGAAAACCCAGTAGTGTAGAAACACAACTGAATACAATATGTCCAGTTGTCACACAGAAAACAAATGTTCAACCACTATATTCCTTCAATTCCCCTTTTGACCTCTGACCCCAGAGGTCAATAATTAGTGTCAATACAGTATGAGGCACTCTTCGTATAATAGAGGTCATATGTAAGCAAAATCAACAATCATATACTCAAATAGCAACATACAAAACTTTTAAACGGTGGTGACTCCCCCTTGAACTGCAACCTTGTCGTGGTGGGGGAGTTTGAGCACCCGAATGACCCTCGGAGCTATGTTGTCGGGGGACTTGCCCCTCCTGTGGGCCCACCACCTACAGAGGCTGCCGTAGGGGTCGGGTGCATTGTGGATTGGGGGGCAGTCGACGGCAGAGGCCTCGACGACCCGATCCCCGGCCACAGAATCTGGCTATTGGGACATGGAATGTGACCTCGCTGGGGGGAAGTAGCCCGAGCTTGTGAAGGAGGCTGAGAGATACCGGACTCCGGAACCCAGCTCCTCGACGGGGGCTGGATACTCCACTGCTCTGGAGTTGCCCTCTCTCTCTGGAGTTGCCCTGTCTCTCGGCTGGCCTGGGAACGCCTTGGGGTCCCACCGGAAGAGCTGGAGGAAGTGTCTGGGGTGAGGGAAGTCTGAGCAGAGTTGCCTCCGCGACCCGGCCCCGGATAAGCGGCAGAAAATGGATGGATGGATGGATGGACTTGGCACGTCACATGAACAGAGAGGAGCGCTATTTCACCTCCTCCCTTGCTGCCGTCTACTTCTCTGTGTTCTTCTTACTTCGGTGTACAGGGATTATTCCGCCCTTTGACGTGTGGAGCTGTCTCCTGGATCAGCCGATCCAGGGGCAACTTGCTTCAGATGGATGGAGGTCTCCTGAAGAGTGCGATGTGGTTCTCCCGCCAGAGTACACTGCGACAGATGGCACCGCATTGTTCGTCTTTTATCCAGGGTTCGACTAACGGCCGGACCCTCCTCTCCAGTACCCTGGAATAGACTTTCCTGGGGAGCCTTTGTTACTCAGCCGAACAGCGTGAGACGTCCTCTCGACGACCTTAAATCGACCCGTTCACCTGGGCTCGGACCACTTCCTCTTTATCACCCTGAGAAGTACCCAGGGGCTGGTGTTGAGGATCTCAGCCGAGTCCCCCCTGGCTGCCGGTCCCGGCAACATGTGCAGAGAAACGAGATTCCAGACATCTCAAAACTGCGTTGTCACATCTCTCACCTGAACATAGATTTTTCTCTTGTATAGATTTGGCTAATGCTTTTTTCTGTCTGCCACTGGCGGATCAGGTGAAACCACTGCAAACAGGTCCAACTTATTGCCGCCAATGCAAACCAAACTCCTGTTCCGGGAATACAAAGACCGAACAGCCCTTAACAAAGGGCCCCGGACTCCATGCTCCCGGAGCACCCCCCCACAGGATGTCTCAGGGGACGCGGTCAAACGCCTTCTCAAGATCCAGAAAACACATGTGGACTGGTTGGGCAAACTCCCATGAACCCTCAAGCAGCTGGTGGAGGGTATAGAGCTGGTCCAGTGTTCCACGACCAGAATGAAAACCGCATTATTCCTCTTGGATCCAAGGTTTGACTAACGGCCGGACCCTCCACTCCAGTACACTGGAATAGACTTTCCTGGGGAGGCTGAGGAGTGTGATCCCTCTGTAGTTGGAACACACCCTCCGATCCCCCTCCTTGAAGAGAGGGACCACGACCCCATTCTGCCTGTCCAGAGGTACCGTCCCCGCGTCACGCGATGTTGCAGGGATGAAGGGCCCCGGACTCCATGCTCCTGGAGCATGGAGTCGGTTTGCCAGAATTTCCTCGGGGCAGACCGAAAGTCCTCTTCCATGGCCTCTCCAAACTCCTCCCAGACCCGAGTTATTGCCTCCACCACAGCCATGAACTATGGGTCATGACCGAAAGAACGAGATCCCGGATACAGGCGGTTGAAGTGAGCTTCCTGCGTAGGGTGGCTGAGCGCACCCTTAGAGATAGGATGAGGAGCTTGAGAGTTGGTTTTTAGAATAAAGTTTGTATTTTACTAGACCATAGTCGTACTTTCACTATTCAAGTTTAAACATGAAGTGTTTATCAGGTTTAAGCAGTTTCATTATGCTGGATTTGACTGCTTATGGTCTTCTCATCAGTTGTGGCCGAAAAAATGCTTCAGACGAGATACTGAGTGTGTTTTTAGAATAAAGTTTGTATTTCACGAAACATACTAAACTCTCACTATTCAACTTTTAAATGATGTGTTTATCAGGTTCAAGCAGTTTCAACCAGTTTTATTTAGTGGAGTAACTGCTATTTTCATTTCATCAGTAGTGGCCGAAATGGTGCTCCTCACGGGATATAGAGTGATTTGGGAATAAAGTTTTTATTTCATTAGAACAAACTAGTAGTTTCTCAATTCAAGTTTAAACATGATGGAGTTAGCAGTTGCAAGTACTTTCAACCAATTATATTTAGTGGAGTAACTGCTATTTTCATTTCATAAGGAGTGGCCGAAATGATGCTCCACACGGGATATAGAGTAATTTTGGAAGAAAGTTTTTATTTCATTAGAACAAACTAGTACTTTCTCAATTCAAGGTTAAATGATGTGTTTATCAGGTTCAAGCAGTTTCAACCAGTTTTATTTAGTGGAGTAACTGCTATTTTCATTTCATCAGTAGTGGCCGAAATGATGCTCCTCACGGGATATAGATTGATTTTGGAATAAAGTTTTTATTTCATTAGAACAAACTAGTACTTTCTCAATTCAAGGTTAAATGATGTGTTTATCAGGTTCAAGCAGTTTCAATCAGTTTTATTTAGTGGAGTAACTGCTATTTTCATTTCATCAGGAGTGGCCGAAATGATGCTCCTCACGGGATATAGAGTGATTTTGGAATAAAGTTTTTATTTCATTAGAATAAACTAGTACTTTCTCAATTCAAGGTTAAATGATGTGTTTATCAGGTTCAAGCAGTTTCAACCAGTTTTATTTAGTGGAGTAACTGCTATTTTCATTTCATCAGGAGTGGCCGAAATGATGCTCCACACGGGATATTGAGTAATTTTGGAATAAAGTTTTTATTTCATTAGAACAAAGTAGTACTTTCTCAATTCAAGTTAAAATGATGTGTTTATCAGGTTCAAGCAGTTTCAACCAGTTTTATTTAGTGGAGTAACTGCTCTTTTCATTTCATCAGTAGTGGCCGAAATGATGCTCCTCACGGGATATAGAGTGATTTTGGAATAAAGTTTTTATTTCATTAGAACAAACTAGTACTTTCTCAATTCAAGGTTAAATGATGTGTTTATCAGGTTCAAGCAGTTTCAACCAGTTTTATTTAGTGGAGTAACTGCTATTTTCATTTCATCAGTAGTGGCCGAAATGATGCTCCTCACGGGATATAGAGTAATTTTGGAATAAAGTTTTTATTTCATTAGAACAAACTAGTACTTTTTCAATTCAAGTTTAAACATGAAGTGTTTATAAGGTTAAAGCAGTTTCAACCTCTTTTATTATGCTGGATTTGACTGTTATGGTCTTTTCATCAGTTGTGGCCGAAAAGATGCTTCAGACGAGATACTGAGTATGTTTTTCGAATAAAGTTTTAATTTTATTAGGACAAACTCGTACTTTCACTATTCAAGTATCTACCCAGATAAATGTACACTAACACAACTATTGCTCACCCAAGGTGCTAAAAACACTGTGTTGCAGCTGCGAGGTTACAATTTGTATAGACTACAGAAGTGAAAGCCACAGGTGCATTAACAACATTTTCGCACTTTTCGAAACACAGCTTTTGCGTGACTCCTACCATGAGTCGTCAGAGACACTGCATGCTCAGAGCAAAGATACCTCGGGAGCCACATGACCCAGTTGAAGACTGTTGTCGCCGGTCTTCTATGCCTGTCTACACAGGAGAGAAGAAACCTCAACAGCGAGTTGCTATGACACACATCCATCAGTGCTCTCAGCCGCACCACCACGTGGTCTCGCAGCTCTTTCACTCCTTTTCAGGAGAAGGAACATTGTCATTTTCCAGCACCTGACAGTGCTATCAGCTCCCTCACTCTCTCCACCGGAGAGAACCAGGATGTTCTAGCTCAGATGACTCTGACCATTCCGATATCCCAAGGGTACCTGGTCTTTGGACCAGCCAGCTTGAGTCCCTTGCAGAGGACATAGAGCAGTTCGAACCAAACAACCCGGAGATTCGTGTAGCGGACAACCTGGTGGAGGTTGAACGCTGCCTCTTCAACCTGCCTCATCCTTCGTCCCGAGAGAAGCTTACGCTTCTCTGGAAGATGACATCCAGGAGTGTCCATGTTTACATAGAGTCCCTCCCATCTGCCATCAGAGACCATTACTCAGCCCTCTGTCATGCGCTTAGGGAAGCAGGATCATCTGCACAATGATCCTGCCTCTGCAAACTTTGGTGCATTTACAATCACTCAAAAGGGGGCGGAGACTCCCAGATAGTATTTATAGGTGCCTAAGGGCTGCCTACTTCCAAGGCCACAATGCACCAGGATTGGACAAAGACCAGACTTTTAAGTCCCTCTTCGTTAACAACCTCCACAACAGTGTGTGGATCGATGTCGCCCTTTTCTGCAGGACCAAAAACCCCACCATGAAAGACCTCCGCAAACATGGGCAGATGGTGTGGGAGCTGCACCACCGTTCAGGTGAAAACTATGATGGTGATGCAGGTGTCCTGAGGTCTCAGGTGAGGAGAGGTAAGTCTAAAAACCGAGGCTGAGGTCAGACTCAAAACAACTGGGATGCAGATGTCCCACAGTGGATTAAAACCTGCATCAGAGTGGTGAAGCAGCACCTGAACCCGCCTGGTAAGAAGGGACCTGGCTCCCCCTGACCGCATGACTTGGCTCCTCCCCTCCGCACACAAAGTTCATTTTGGCAGGAGGAGGAGATCCAGGAGGTGAAAGAGGCCCATTTGACATTCTTGGGTAATCTTGGCTATGCCAACCACAGATACACTTCAGTGGTGGTAGGGGTTGTTGACACTCTCTCACTGCTTGGTACTGGGTCAGAAATCCCCCTCATGTGTTCAGACACCTTCGCACGGGTTGCTAGAACCACACTTGCGCATGCCACTTAAGGAAAGCCACTTCAGGTGGAAGAGTGTAGCATAAACAACCGAGGCTTCACTCAGGACTTGCACCACATCACTCAATGTGTCTGGGTCAACAGCTTTCCAGGACATGTCAGCGACGCATCCCATCCACGTCACTGATCTGGACACAGAAGAACTGCTTATTGGTCAGGACATCCTAAACCGACTCGCTGCCACCAAACGGCGCCTTTGGTCCCAAGTCGTCAGCCCGACTCCCATTGGCTAAGAACTAGGCCACCCAGCTTCGAACAGCAATCGTTCAGCCAACCCACGGGTCCAAAATCTGACACCTGGTCAGATTAAAGTGACCGCATTTCCACCTTTAGAGATGTTAACTGACAGTTCATTCCACAATCTTGAACTAATTATCATCTCATTGACAATCTGCCTTCGTCCCTCACCAGCGACGACACGCATGACACAACTCTCCTCATTTCCACAACCAAAACCATCACCAGCGCTCACCATGTTAACCTTGAACAGGTTCTTCAGGGTACAAAACCGAGCACCGAAGGTGACATGGTTGTGCACGCTCCAATGACTCAACCAGAGAATACAGACATTTCAGGTAAACAGACCATGTCTGTACCAGAAGAACCTTATTCAGGCTTCGAGTCAAAGACCGAGCAACGCTCTGCTGAGGCTCGCACTTTACCACAACAGAAACAAGGAGATGCATTTGTATGAGGAGGTCTCCCTCCTCACACGATCTTCGCAAAGGACTCGCACAAAAGGGGGGGGGGGGGAGTCACAGACATCCACCCAGTGCGCGTCCCCACTGACTTCGAGGCACTGCCATCTTCTGAAACCCAGTACATACCCTTTCTAGCTGACGGGGTCAAGCGGTCCTGGTTCACTGGTTTGAAACAGCCTGCGCTCCAATCTCACACCTTCCCTGTTATTCAAGATTGTTATATCTAAAGAGAAACATAAATCAATTTAAATAACACTTTTTTTGGCATTAACTATTTCCAGTTTAGCTGGTGGTGGCCCAATGTCATTATTATTTGATAAATAACCAATTTATTCTAATGAATAATTTTTCATAAATAAATTATTTTTGATAAAATGTTGCTCCGTGCTCTTGTTTATCTTCCAACATGTGAGATGTTGTTGATGAATACACAGCACAGTTCCACAGTAACCAATGTGTTTTACACAGCCACTGTTCTTTGTGTCAACATGTAGGTCCAGAACACAACTAAAGACGATGTCTCTAGACATCCAGAAGACTTCCTCAGAAGAGCCTGAATGAAAGTTTTTTGAGACGTCTTTCCTGAACATTATATTGACGTCTTGTCTGGACGTCACTGAAAATACGCTTCAAAAGAAACAGAACACGTCATCAGTCTACCACGGGACATACACAGAGAGTCAGTTTAGTATTACCATTAACATGCATTTAATTGGACTATGGAAGAAAACCAGAGAACCCTGAGGAAACACATGCACACACAAGTTAATTCCACAAACACCTCCAGGTGGATTTAAATCCACGATTTTCTGTCTGTAGCCATTGAGACAATTTGACCATTGTAATTGATAGAGCTGATAAAACCTTTATTTGGTATATAGTTGTAATCTCAATATGAAAGGTTGTAGAAATGAATCATGCCCAAAAACTCCTGCAGGGCCTTAACCGAGGCTGGACGAGGGAAATCTGTCACCGCTTGCACCTTAGAAGGCAATGGAATGGCACCCTGAGTTGAAATACGATGACCCAAAAAGTCAATCACAGGCAGACCAAACTGGCACTTAGCAGGGTTGACAATTAGGCCATGTTCCTCAAGGCCAGACCTGGGCATTTTAAGGCCCGCGGGCCAAATGCGGCCCGTGACCCGATTCTGACCGGCCCGCGAAAGGTTGCTTAGAATTAAGAAAACAAAAGCTTCTTTCGAATTTTAATGTGTGGACTAAAACCATCGGCTCTATAAACTAAAACGGAAATGCTTTTACTTTGAAGCCTGTTTATTTATGTACAGTGTACGTAACCTACGTACGTCATATACGTAACCCGTAAAACAAGTCAATCAGTGCATGTGATTAGCGGTCATTGTCGCCCCTCAATGATGTACGGGCACGTCAAGAAAAGAAAGGTGGATGCTGAAGGCCGAAATTTCAAGAAGATTTGGAGCACTAAATATTTGTTTACTGAAGTCGGTGGTAAACCCGTCTGTTTAGTTTGTGGAGAACACGTCGCCGTGTTTAAGGAGTACAATGTGAGTCAGCATTATGAGACAAAACACGCGGAGAAATACAGACACTTGGCGGAGGCTGAGAGAGCGCGAATATCAGAAGACTTGCTAGCAAAGCTAGCAAAACAACAAGGCTGTTTTAGCAAACTACACACAGCCCGGGATGCAGCGACCAAGACCAGCTTCGTCATATCCCACAAAATCGCTAAAAACAGCAAGCCGTTCTCGGATGGCGAGTTTGTGAAAGAGTGCTTGGTGGACTCTGCCGCGCTAATATGCCCTGAGAATAAAGAAGCATTTGAAAAAGTCCCGCTGTCCAGGCGAACCGTCACCAGAAGGGTGGAAGGAATCGCGGAGAATCTCGAATGTCAGCTCAAAAGTGGAGTTGAAAGTTTTGACTTTTTCTCTTTGGCTTTGGATGAGAGCTGTGGTGTCCGTGACACTGCCCAGTTACTGGTGTTTCTCCGTGGAATAAGGTAGGGCTTCAAGATTACGGAGGAGCTGGCAGCATTGAGGTCAATAAAAGGAACGACAACGGGAAGTGATCTGTTCAAGGAGGTCGATGCATGCATGGTCAAGCTTGGACTGAAATGGGACAAACTGGTAGGCGTCACTACTGATGGTTGTCCGAATATGACAGGAAAACATGTCGGACTTTTGAAACAGATCCAAGATAAAGTGACTGAACTCGGCACAGAGCATCATTTAGTGTTGATACATTGTATTATACATCAGCATGTACTGTGCAGGTCTGTGCTAAAACTTAACCATGTTATTGATGTTGTAACAAAAACGGTTAACTTTATCAGGGCACGAGCATTAAATCACAGGCAGTTTGTTGCACTTTTAGAGGAGCATGAGAATGAACATGGTGACATCATGTACCACACAGCTGTCAGATGGCTCAGTCCGGGCAAAGTGCTCAAAAGATTTTGGGACCTGAAAACAGAGATTCAAGAGTTTTGTGAGATGAAAGGCAAAAACATCCCCGAGCTTTCAGATATGAACTGGATGGCAGATTTTGCATTTGCTGTTGATGTGACGGCACTGATGAATGAACTGAGCACTAAACTGCAAGGCAAGGGCCTTTTCGTTCATGACATGCATAACCTGGTGAAGGCTTTTATGAGAAAGTTGCTGTTTCTTTCAAGTCAACTACAGAACAACACTCTCACTCACATGCAAACCCTTAAATAAGTCAGACCATCAGCCAATCATCTCTGCAGGTACTCATCCATGTTAGGAGATTTGCATGGTGAGTTTTTAAGGCGATTTGATGATTGTAAAAACATTGAGGATGAAATGCACCTGGTTTCCTCTCCCTTTGCCTGCAGAGTAGATGATGCACCCAGTGATGTTCAGCTGGAGCTCATTGACCTGCAGTCTGACACAGTACTGGCAGAGCACTTTAAGTCAGCATCACTGCTGGAGTTCTACTCATCTCTTAAGGAGGAGAACTTTCCAAACATGAGGAGACATGCTCAGAAGATGTGGGTTCTGTTTGGATCTACCTACATATGTGAACAAACATTCTCAGTAATGAAGTTTACCAAATCCAGGTTCAGATCCTCTCTTACTGATGATCATCTGTCAGCTGTGCTTCGCATCTCCACCTCAGACATTCAACCTGACTTTGATGCACTCGTTAAAGGGCAGCAAAGGCTAGATTTCTCTCACTGAACAAGAAAATACCCAAATGTGTGTTCACTATTACTTTTTGTCTGCACAGCTTGGCAGTTTGACAATCATAATGTGACATATCTTGTTAATGATATTTGGCATACAAAGACATTGTGATGTCTTAATAGAAAAAAGTGTTTTTGGTTAATGTAATTCAAAAAAGAGTTACAAATGTTTCATGTTTACAATTGTTTTGAATAACTGCACTGAATAAAAACATTTTTTGTTAAAATAACCCTCACTTTCTCTTTACCTAATAATAACACAGACACTTACCAGCATGTGTAAACAATGCCATTCACTGCTTTCAATTTAGAAATAAAATTCATATGCAGAATAGAGTATAAACTTTTGGCAAGGCCCTCCACAATATTTTCTGCTTCTCATTTGGCCCCTTCGGAAAAATAATTGCCCACCCCTGCTCAAGGCGCTGAAAAACTTGCTTTAGGTGTGAAAAATGCTCCTCAACTGAAGAACTAGCCAAGATGTCGTCCAGGTAAACAGAAACGAAAGCGAGGTCGCGCAGCACAGAGTCCATCAACCTCTGAAAAGCCGTGCCTCTACTCTTGCCTGGCCATAATAAAACATAAAAAAATGACAAGAAAGAATAGAAAGTGTCATCTGCTCAGTGTATTGACACATCTTATACACAGCAGACACAAATTGCACTTAACAAGTTTTGAACTATCAAAACTCAGTAACCAATCAGGTGTCTAACATTGATTTTTTTTTTTTAGAGAATCAAAACCACAATACAAATAAAGCTTTCAATTTCTATTCAAGAAAATGTGCCCATCTTTTCTAAAACTCTCTCTCTCTCTCTCTCGCTCTCTCTCTCTCTCTCTCTCTCTCTCTCTCTCTCTCTCTCTCTCTCTCTCTCTCTCTCGCCCCGTTTCCTCATTAGTTTTAATGTTGGGTTTTTTCCGGAATAAATGTGAATGTTTGATGAGAGGCTGTATCTGGCAGCATGAATCACTCATTGAGTAAAAAGAAAAAAGTGATGGCACGTGTCGCCCCAATTAATCCCTAAAACACAAGAGCCTCTAAACGTATTGAGAACAGGTAGGAAGCATGTTACGAGCTAATAAAACTAGTAAACAGACTCCATGTGTGTATCAGTGAAAGTGAGCAGGTTTTATGTTTCTATGTTTCTTCAGGTGAGATGTCCAGTTCCTGGACGTTCACAGCACTTTCACGGCTGGGAGACATAGTTTGCATTGTACAGAGAGGTTAAGAGATTTCTCCGACTTTAAAACATAGTGATGAAAGCAACTGTCTGCAGAATCCATGGCAAAGCATGGATTGTCAGCCTGAAAGCGTCGGGAAGTGTCGCAATGCCAGTGCATGGCGCATGTGACAGCTGCATTTCTAGTTTATTCCATCTGATTTCTACTGTAATCCTGCTCAGTAATCCCAGTTTTTATCGAGCATACCTGTAACGAGATTACACATTTTTTTATGTACTGTAACAGATTACAGTTATATGTTTTTTGTATCCTAATTATGTAACACTGTTACATGTATTCCATGACTACCCAACCCTGGTTGCACCTAAACATGTGATACACACTCAGACCTTACTGAGACTTACTAAACTAAAGTTTTCTAGCTGTGCAATGACTTGAAGTAAAGCTCTGGTAAACAAGCTGCATGTAATGATGTTCATGTAGGTACAAACAGCCAGAAGAGTCTTTAGAGCCAGAAGTGGACAGACGAAATCACCTTGTACTGCAGGTGACAGGAGGAGCAGCAAGGTGGGCGAGATACAGGTTCTGGGAGATTCCCACAACACACTGTAGACAAAAGAAAAGTGTTCAATGCACAGGTTCCACAAGTTGAGAGACTCTTAAGATCAACACCAGGAGACACCAGATCACTTTGATTGATTGTGAGGACAACACACACGGAGTGAGGTGGTATTGAAAGGCTAATTGCAGGAGGAAAGGTTTGTTTTGTAGAATGGGTCTCTTGTATTAAATTCAATGTAATTTGGATCAAATGTCTTTGTTATTTTAAAAGCATGTTTTGTTGTGAGATGTAATTTAATTTAATCACAATAACCAGCCAAAGTATTTTCTATGTTTACTACGTTTAAAACTAAATGATCAACCATCTCAACAGTCATTGGTGGACATTTAATGTATATTTCATCACCTGAAGAGTCCAACTTTGCTTTACATCTTTAACTTATATACAAGTGAAATCACAGCTCTAAGTTCTTGTTACTGAATAGTCCCTAAACGGCTCACCTGTCTCTGGCCTTGAGGCCCTGTCCGGAGGGATGGATGAGCCCGATGAAACGTGGGATCAGCCGTTGGTGGAGATTTCCACTCAACCCTTGGAAGCGCTGCTCCCACGTTCCTCCACTTGGACCATGGTTTAATCGAGGAAAATCATGTCACACTGAAAAAACAATTCTGTCATTTCATTTTTGAGTGTACTTTTTTAAGATAGAGCTTCTCAGGCTGGTTTAATCAAGTAAAATCATGTTACTGTCTTAAAGGTGTACAGGAGGATTTTCTTTTTCCGGGTGGATCATCAAGACTATTGGTACTCCCAACTGTCAATCATTCTGGTGATATATTACGCAAGGCCGTCGTATGTGCTCGTCCCCAGGTAGCGTGGATCTATTAGTTTTCACTTTCTGCGCATGCGCGCTTTCAGGTGTATATGGTGAGCTACGCCTTCAGCGAGCTCGCAGTTCTCACCGGGTACTTTGAAAATGGCAGAGGGTCGCAAAAGAGAAAAAGTGTCTTCGAAGTGTATGAGAAGAAGAGAAAGGCTTCGGAAGAGAGAAACAAGACCAGAGTGTTTTTGGGAGATTCTTTCACACGATGGCGTGCGCTGAAAGCCCAGGTTGGGCTTCCCACTGATGCTTCAGTCGCGAAGTTTCTACTCGACAGGTAAAGTTTGGCATTCTATTTGGAGAAATCCATTTCAAATCACTTCCAGTAAAAGTTATCTATGTCTATATTGTAACTTTCCAGGGTTGATTAGTGGAAAAAGTTCAAATCTTCTTGTAAAGTGAGCTTGTGTAAGCGATGCTGACTTGTGACTTGTAAACAGTGCGTGCACGAGGAGAACTGGGCTCGTTCATGTCTCTCGCACACGTTTTAGTAGGCGTTCCGTCTCGGGAGCAGGTAGAGCTTTGCGTGCATTTTTCAAAAGGTGGAGAGGGCGGTTCTTTCCTAAAATTCGGGAAAATCCTACTGTACTCCTTTAAGATAGAGCTGCTCAGGCTGGTTTAATTGAGAAAAAAATCATGTTATTTTCTTAAGATAGAGCTGCTCAGGCTGGTTTAATCTAGACAAATTGTGTTACTGCCTTTAGATAGAGCTGATCAGGCTGGTTTGATCTAGAAAATCACATTACTGTCTTTAGATAGAGCTGATCAGGCTGGTTTGATTTAGAAAATCACGTTACTGTCTCTAGATGGTGCTGCTCAGGCTGGTTTGATTTAGAAAATCACGTTACTGTCTCTAGATGGAGCTGCTCAGGCTGGTTTAATAAAAAAAAAAAAAAACTGACTTTAGGTAGAGATGCTTAGTGTTGGAATTCGTTCCTGAGCTCAGACCATTCTTCCTTGCAGACCCAAGTGTGCAGGCCAGGTTTACAATGAAGAAGGGCACAACTGCAACACGTGGTTCATATTTATACATTTGCATACACCACCTCAACCTCACATTGGTCGGTTCCTCGTGATGTATGCGTTGCTATAGTGAATTTGCTATTCCTTTGTTCCCAAAACTGCTTCAAACTGGTTCTTCTCAGAGCTTGACGTTCTGTGGGACAAAGTGACCTCTTATCTGTTGATCCAATCTTACCTTGACCATGTTTTTGCAAGTAGAGCACTGAGGAGACATCGCCAACCAACTTGGAATGTCCCTGAACATGGATTTATAGCTGTGTTTTCCCAACTTGGGCAGTGGGAGAAACCCCAGTAGTGTAGAAACACAACTGAATACAATATGTCCAGTTGTCACACAGAAAACAAATGTTCAACCACTATATTCCTTCAATTCCCCTTTTGACCTCTGACCCCAGAGGTCAATAATTAGTGTCAATACAGTATGAGGCACTCTTCGTATAATAGAGGTCATATGTAAGCAAAATCAACAATCATATACTCAAATAGCAACATACAAAACTTTTAAACGGTGGTGACTCCCCCTTGAACTGCAACCTTGTCGTGGTGGGGGAGTTTGAGCACCCGAATGACCCTCGGAGCTATGTTGTCGGGGGACTTGCCCCTCCTGTGGGCCCACCACCTACAGAGGCTGCCGTAGGGGTTGGGTGCATTGTGGATCGGGGGGCAGTCGACGGCAGAGGCCTCGACGACCCGATCCCCGGCCACAGAATCTGGCTATTGGGACATGGAATGTGACCTCGCTGGGGGGGAAGGAGCCCGAGCTTGTGAGGGAGGCTGAGAGATACCGTCTAGATATAGTCGGGCTCGCCTCCACTTACAGCTTGGACTCCGGAACCCAGCTCCTCGACGGGGGCTGGATACTCCACTGCTCTGGAGTTGCCCTCTCTCTCTGGAGTTGCCCTGTCTCTCGGCTGGCCTGGGAACGCCTTGGGGTGCCACCGGAAGAGCTGGAGGAAGTGTCTGGGGTGAGGGAAGTCTGAGCAGAGTTGCCTCCGCGACGCGGCCCCGGATAAGTGGCAGAAAATGGATGGATGGATGGATGGACTTGGCACGTCACATGAACAGAGAGGAGCGCTATTTCACCTCCTCCCTTGCTGTCGTCTACTTCTCTGTGTTCTTCTTACTTCGGTGTACAGGGATTATTCCGCCCTTTGACGTGTGGAGCTGTCTCCTGGATCAGCCAATCCAGGGGCAACTTGCTTCAGATGGATGGAGGTCTCCTGAAGAGTGCGATGTGGTTCTCCCGCCAGAGTACACTGCGACAGATGGCACCGCATTGTTCCTCTTTTATCCAGGGTTCGACTAACGGCCGGACCCTCCTCTCCAGTACCCTGGAATAGACTTTCCTGGGGAGCCTTTGTCACTCAGCCGAACAGCGTGAGACGTCCTCTCGACGACCTTAAATCGACCCGTTCACCTGGGCTCGGACCAATTCCTCTTTATCACGCTGAGAAGTACCCAGGGGCTGGTGTTGAGGATCTCAGCCGAGTCCCCCCTGGCTGCCGGTCCCAGCAACATGTGCAGAGAAACGAGATTCCAGACATCTCAAAACTGCATTGTCACATCTCTCCCCTGAACATAGATTTTTCTCTTGTATAGATTTGGCTAATGCTTTTTTCTGTCTGCCACTGGCGGATCAGGTGAAACCACTGCAAACAGGTCCGACTTATTGCCGCCAATGCAAACCAAACTCCTGTTCCGGGAATACAAAGACCGAACAGCGCTTAACAAAGGGCCCCGGACTCCATGCTCCCGGAGCACCCCCCCACAGGATGTCTCAGGGGACGCGGTCGAACGCCTTCTCAAGATCCAGAAAACACATGTGGACTGGTTGGGCAAACTCCCATGAACCCTCAAGCAGCTGGTGGAGGGTATAGAGCTGGTCCAGTGTTCCACGACCAGAATGAAAACCGCATTATTCCTCTTGGATCCAAGGTTTGACTAACGGCCGGACCCTCCACTCCAGTACACTGGAATAGACTTTCCTGGGGAGGCTGAGGAGTGTGATCCCTCTGTAGTTGGAACACACCCTCCGATCCCCCTCCTTGAAGAGAGGGACCACGACCCCATTCTGCCTGTCCAGAGGTACCGTCCCCGCGTCACGCGATGTTGCAGGGATGAAGGGCCCCGGACTCCATGCTCCTGGAGCATGGAGTCGGTTTGCCAGAATTTCCTCGGGGCAGACCGAAAGTCCTCTTCCATGGCCTCTCCAAACTCCTCCCAGACCCGAGTTATTGCCTCCACCACAGCCATGAACTATGGGTCATGACCGAAAGAACGAGATCCCGGATACAAGCGGTTGAAGTGAGCTTCCTGCGTAGGGTGGCTGAGCGCACCCTTAGAGATAGGATGAGGAGCTTGAGAGTTGGTTTTTAGAATAAAGTTTGTATTTTACTAGACCATAGTCGTACTTTCACTATTCAAGTTTAAACATGAAGTGTTTATAAGTTTAAGCAGTTTCATTATGCTGGATTTGACTGCTTATGGTCTTCTCATCAGTTGTGGCCGAAAAAATGCTTCAGACGAGATACTGAGTGTGTTTTTAGAATAAAGTTTGTATTTCACGAAACATACTAAACTCTCACTATTCAACTTTTAAATGATGTGTTTATCAGGTTCAAGCAGTTTCAACCAGTTTTATTTAGTGGAGTAACTGCTATTTTCATTTCATCAGTAGTGGCCGAAATGGTGCTCCTCAAGGGATATAGAGTGTTTTGGGAATAAAGTTTTTATTTCATTAGAACAAACTAGTAGTTTCTCAATTCAAGTTTAAACATGATGGAGTTAGCAGTCGCAAGTACTTTCAACCAATTATATTTAGTGGAGTAACTGCTATTTTCATTTCATAAGGAGTGGCCGAAATGATCCTCCACACGGGATATAGAGTAATTTTGGAAGAAAGTTTTTATTTCATTAGAACAAACTAGTACTTTCTCAATTCAAGGTTAAATGATGTGTTTATCAGGTTCAAGCAGTTTCAACCAGTTTTATTTAGTGGAGTAACTGCTATTTTCATTTCATCAGTAGTGGCCGAAATGTTGCTCCTCACGGGATATAGAGTGATTTTGGAATAAAGTTTTTATTTCATTAGAACAAACTAGTACTTTCTCAATTCAAGGTTAAATGATGTGTTTATCAGGTTCAAGCAGTTTCAACCAGTTTTATTTAGTGGAGTAACTGCTATTTTCATTTCATCAGTAGTGGCCGAAATGATGCTCCTCACGGTATATAGAGTGATTTTGGAATAAAGTTTTTATTTCATTAGAATAAACTAGTACTTTCTCAATTCAAGGTTAAATGATGTGTTTATCAGGTTCAAGCAGTTTCAACCAGTTTTATTTAGTGGAGTAACTGCTATTTTCATTTCATCAGGAGTGGCCGAAATGATGCTCCTCACGGGATATAGAGTGATTTTGGAATAAAGTTTGTATTTCCTTAGAACAAACTAGTACTTTCTCAATTCAAGGTTAAACATGATGGACATAGCAGTTGCAAGCACTTTCAAACAATTATATTTAGTGGAGTAACTGCTATTTTCATTTCATCAGGAGTGGCCGAAATGATGCTCCACACGGGATATAAAGTAATTTTGGAAGAAAGTTTTTATTTCCTTAGAACAAACTAGTACTTTCTCAATTCAAGTTTAAACATGATGGACTTAGCAGTTGCAAGTACTTTCAACCAATTATATTTAGTGGAGTAACTGCTATTTTCATTTCATTAGGAGTGGCCGAAATGATGCTCCACACGGGATATAGAGTAATTTTGGAAGAAAGTTTTTATTTCATTAGAACAAACTAGTACTTTCTCAATTCAAGTTAAAATGATGTGTTTATCAGGTTCAAGCAGTTTCAACCAGTTTTATTTAGTGGAGTAACTGCTATTTTCATTTCATCAGTAGTGGCCGAAATGATGCTCCTCACGGGATATAGAGTGATTTTGGAATAAAGTTTTTATTTCATTAGAACAAACTCGTACTTTCTCAATTCAAGGTTAAACATGATGGACATAGCAGTTGCAAGCACTTTCAATCAGTTTTATTTAGTGGAGTAACTGCTATTTTCATTTCATCAGGAGTGGCCGAAATGATGCTCCTCACGGGATATAGAGTGATTTTGGAATAAAGTTTGTATTTCCTTAGAACAAACTAGTACTTTCTCAATTCAAGTTTAAACATGATGGACTTAGCAGTTGCAAGTACTTTCAACCAATTATATTTAGTGGAGTAACTGCTATTTTCATTTCATCAGTAGTGGCCGAAATGATGCTCCACACGGGATATAGAGTAATTTTGGAAGAAAGTTTTTATTTCATTAGAACAAACTAGTACTTTCTCAATTCAAGGTTAAATGATGTGTTTATCAGGTTCAAGCAGTTTCAACCAGTTTTATTTAGTGGAGTAACTGCTATTTTCATTTCATCAGTAGTGGCCGAAATGATGCTCCTCACGGAATATAGAGTGATTTTGGAATAAAGTTTTTATTTCATTAGAACAAACTAGTACTTTCTCAATTCAAGGTTAAATGATGTGTTTATCAGGTTCAAGCAGTTTCAATCAGTTTTATTTAGTGGAGTAACTGCTATTTTCATTTCATCAGGAGTGGCAGAAATGATGCTCCACACGGGATATAGAGTAATTTTGGAATAAAGTTTTTATTTCATTAGAACAAAGTAGTACTTTCTCAATTCAAGTTAAAATGATGTGTTTATCAGGTTCAAGCAGTTTCAACCAGTTTTATTTAGTGGAGTAACTGCTATTTTCATTTCATCAGTAGTGGCCGAAATGATGCTCCTCACGGAATATAGAGTGATTTTGGAATAAAGTTTTTATTTCATTAGAACAAACTAGTACTTTCTCAATTCAAGGTTAAATGATGTGTTTATCAGGTTCAAGCAGTTTCAACCAGTTTTATTTAGTGGAGTAACTGCTATTTTCATTTCATCAGTAGTGGCCAAAATGATGCTCCTCACGGGATATAGAGTGATTTTGGAATAAAGTTTGTATTTCCTTAGAACAAACTAGTACTTTCTCAATTCAAGTTTAAACATGATGGACTTAGCAGTTGCAAGTACTTTCAACCAATTATATTTAGTGGAGTAACTGCTATTTTCATTTCATCAGGAGTGGCCGAAATGATGCTCCACACGGGATATAGAGTAATTTTGGAAGAAAGTTTTTATTTCATTAGAACAAACTAGTACTTTCTTAGTTCAAGTTTAAATGATGTGTTTATCAGGTTCAAGCAGTTTCAACCAGTTTTATTTAGTGGAGCAACTGCTATTTTCATTTCATCAGTAGTGGCCGAAATGATGCTCCTCACGGAATATAGAGTAATTTTGGAAGAAAGTTTTTATTTCCTTGGAACAAACTAGTACTTTCTCAATTCAAGTTTAAACATGATGGACTTAGCAGTTGCAAGTACTTTCAACCAATTATATTTAGTGGAGTAACTGCTATTTTCATTTCATTAGGAGTGGCCGAAATGATGCTCCACACGGGATATAGAGTAATTTTGGAAGAAAGTTTTTATTTCATTAGAACAAACTAGTACTTTCTCAATTCAAGTTAAAATGATGTGTTTATCAGGTTCAAGCAGTTTCAACCAGTTTTATTTAGTGGAGTAACTGCTATTTTCATTTCATCAGGAGTGGCCGAAATGATGCTCCACACGTGATATTGAGTAATTTTGGAATAAAGTTTTTATTTCCTTAGAACAAACTAGTACTTTCTCAATTCAAGGTTAAATGATGTGTTTATCAGGTTCAAGCAGTTTCAACCAGTTTTATTTAGTGGAGTAACTGCTATTTTCATTTCATCAGTAGTGGCCGAAATGATGCTCCTCACGGGATATAGAGTGATTTTGGAATAAAGTTTTTATTTCATTAGAACAAACTAGTGCTTTCTCAATTCAAGGTTAAATGATGTGTTTATCAGGTTCAAGCAGTTTCAACCAGTTTTATTTAGTGGAGTAACTGTTATTTTCATTTCATCAGTAGTGGCCGAAATGATGCTCCTCACGGGATATAGAGTGATTTTGGAATAAAGTTTTTATTTCCTTAGAACAAACTAGTACTTTCTCAATTCAAGTTTAAACATGATGGACTTAGCAGTTGCAAGTACTTTCAACCAATTATATTTAGTGGAGTAACTGCTATTTTCATTTTATTAGGAGTGGCCGAAATGATGCTCCACACGGGATATAGAGTAATTTTGGAAGAAAGTTTTTATTTCATTAGAACAAACTAGTACTTTCTCAATTCAAGTTAAAATGATGTGTTTATCAGGTTCAAGCAGTTTCAACCAGTTTTATTTAGTGGAGTAACTGCTATTTTCATTTCATCAGGAGTGGCCGAAATGATGCTCCACACGGGATATTGAGTAATTTTGGAATAAAGTTTTTATTTCCTTAGAACAAACTAGTACTTTCTCAATTCAAGGTTAAATGATGTGTTTATCAGGTTCAAGCAGTTTCAACCAGTTTTATTTAGTGGAGTAACTGCTATTTTCATTTCATCAGTAGTGGCCGAAATGATGCTCCTCACGGGATATATAGAGTGATTTTGGAATAAAGTTTTTATTTCATTAGAACAAACTAGTACTTTCTCAATTCAAGGTTAAATGATGTGTTTATCAGGTTCAAGCAGTTTCAACCAGTTTTATTTAGTGGAGTAACTGCTATTTTCATTTCATCAGTAGTGGCCGAAATGATGCTCCTCACGGGATATAGAGTGATTTTGGAATAAAGTTTGTATTTCCTTAGAACAAACTAGTACTTTCTCAATTCAAGTTTAAACATGATGTGTTTATCAGGTTCAAGCAGTTTCAACCAGTTTTATTTAGTGGAGTAACTGCTATTTTCATTCCATCAGGAGTGGCCGAAATGATGCTCCACACGGGATATAGAGTAATTTTGGAAGAAAGTTTTTATTTCATTAGAACAAACTCGTACTTTCTCAATTCAAGTTAAAATGATGTGTTTATCAGGTTCAAGCAGTTTCAACCAGTTTTATTTAGTGGAGTAACTGCTATTTTCATTTCATCAGTAGTGGCCTAAATGATGCTCCTCACGGGATATAGAGTAATTTTGGAAGAAAGTTTTTATTTCCTTAGAACAAACTAGTACTTTCTCAATTCAAGTTTAAACATGATGGACTTAGCAGTTGCAAGTACTTTCAACCAATTATATTTAGTGGAGTAACTGCTATTTTCATTTCATCAGGAGTGGCCGAAATGATGCTCCTCACGGGATATAGAGTAATTTTGGAATAAAGTTTTTATTTCCTTAGAACAAACTAGTACTTTCTCAATTCAAGGTTAAATGATGTGTTTATCAGGTTCAAGCAGTTTCAACCAGTTTTATTTAGTGGAGTAACTGCTATTTTCATTTCATCAGGAGTGGCCGAAATGATGCTCCACACAGGATATAGAGTAATTTTGGAATAAAGTTTTTGTTTCCTTAGAGCAAACTGGTACTTTTCAATTCAAGTTTAAACATGAAGTGTTTATAAGGTTAAAGCAATTTCAACCTCTTTTATTATGCTGGATTTGACTGTGATGGTCTTTTCATCAGTTGTGGCCGAAAAGATGCTTCAGACGAGATACTGAGTATGTTTTTAGAATAAAGTTTTAATTTCATTAGGACAAACTCGTACTTTCACTATTCAAGTATCTACCCAGATAAATGTACACTAACACAACTATTGCTCACCCAAGGTGCTAAAAACACTGTGTTGCAGTTGCGAGGTTACAATTTGTATAGACTACAGAAGTGAAAGCCACAGGTGCATTAACAACATTTTCGCACTTTTCGAAACACAGCTTTTGCGTGACTCCTACCATGAGTCGTCAGAGACACTGCGTGCTCAGAGCAAAGATACCTCGGGAGCCACATGACCCAGTTGAAGACTGTTGTCGCCGGTCTTCTATGCCTGTCTACACAGGAGAGAAGAAACCTCAACAGCGAGTTGCTATGACACACTGATGGATATCAGTGCTCTCAGCCACACCACCACGTGGTCTCGCAGCTCTTTCACTCCTTTTCAGGAGAAGGAACATTGTCATTTTCCAGCACCTGACAGTGCTATCAGCTCCCTCACTCTCTCCACCGGAGAGAACCAGGATGTTCTAGCTCAGATGACTCTGACCATTCCGATATCCCAAGGGTACCTGGTCTTTGGACCAGCCAGCTTGAGTCCCTTGCAGAGGACATAGAGCAGTTCGAACCAAACAACCCGGAGATTCGTGTAGCGGACAACCTGGTGGAGGTTGAACGCTGCCTCTTCAACCTGCCTCATCCTTCGTCCCGAGAGAAGCTTACGCTTCTCTGGAAGATGACATCCAGGAGTGTCCATGTTTACATAGAGTCCCTCCCATCTGCCATCAGAGACCATTACTCAGCCCTCTGTCATGCACTTAGGGAAGCAGGATCATCTGCACAATGACCCTGCCTCTGCAAACTTTGGTGCATTTACAATCACTCAAAAGGGGGCGGAGACTCCCAGATAGTATTTATTGCCTTCTAAGGTGCAAGCGGTGACAGATTTCCCACTAAATATAATTGGTTGAAAGTACTTGCAACTGCTAAGTCCATCATGTTTAAACTTGAATTGAGAAAGTACTAGTTTGTTCCAAGGAAATAAAAACTTTCTTCCAAAATTACTCTATATCCCGTGTGGAGCATCATTTCGGCCACTCCTGATGAAATGAAAATAGCAGTTACTCCACTAAATATAATTGTTTGAAAGTGCTTGCAACTGCTATGTCCATCATGTTTAACCTTGAATTGAGAAAGTACTAGTTTGTTCTAAGGAAATACAAACTTTATTCCAAAATCACTCTAAATCCCGTGAGGAGCATCATTTCGGCCACTACTGATGAAATGAAAATAGCAGTTACTCCACTAAATAAAACTGGTTGAAACTGCTTGAACCTGATAAACACATCATTTAAAAGTTGAATAGTGAGAGTTTAGTATGTTTCGTGAAATACAAGCTTTATTCTAAAAACACACTTTCTTTTTTTCGGCCACAACTGATGAGAAGACCATAAGCAGTCAAATCCAGCATAATGAAACTGCTTCAACCTGATAAACACTTCATGTTTAAACTTGAATAGTGAAAGTACGACTATGGTCTAGTAAAATACAAACTTTATTCTAAAAACCAACTCTCAAGCTCCTCATCCTATCTATAAGGGTGCGCTCAGCCACCCTACGCAGGAAGCTAACTTCAACCGCTTGTATCCGGGATCTCGTTCTTTCGGTCATGACCCATAGTTCATGGCTGTGGTGGAGGCAATAACTCGGGTCTGGGAGGAGTTTGGAGAGGCCATGGAAGAGGACTTTCGGTCTGCCCCGAGGAAATTCTGGCAAACCGACTCCATGCTCCGGGAGCATGGAGTCCGGGGCCCTTCATCCCTGCAACATCGCGTGACGCGGGGACGGTACCTCTGGACAGGCAGAATGGGGTCGTGGTCCCTCTCTTCAAGGAGGGGGATCGGAGGGTGTGTTCCAACTACAGAGGGATCACACTCCTCAGCCTCCCCAGGAAAGTCTATTCCAGTGTACTGGAGTGGAGGGTCCGGCCGTTAGTCAAACCTTGGATCCAAGAGGAATAATGCGGTTTTCATTCTGGTCGTGGAACACTGGACCAGCTCTATACCCTCCACCAGCTGCTTGAGGGTTCATGGGAGTTTGCCCAACCAGTCCACATGTGTTTTCTGGATCTTGAGAAGGCGTTCGACCGCGTCCCCTGTGACATCCTGTGGGGGGGTGCTCCGGGAGCATGGAGTCCGGGGCCCTTTGTTAAGCGCTGTTCGGTCTTTGTATTCCCGGAACAGGAGTTTGGTTTGCATTGGCGGCAATAAGTCGGACCTGTTTGCAGTGGTTTCACCTGATCCGCCAGTGGCAGACAGAAAAAAGCATTAGCCAAATCTATACAAGAGAAAAATCTATGTTCAGGTGAGAGATGTGACAACGCAGTTTTGAGATGTCTGGAATCTCGTTTCTCTGCACATGTTGCCGGGACCGGCAGCCAGGGGGGACTCGGCTGAGATCCTCAACACCAGCCTCTGGGTACTTCTCAGGGTGATAAAGAGGAAGTGGTCCGAGCCCAGGTGAACGGGTCGATTTAAGGTCGTCGAGAGGACGTCTCACGCTGTTCGGCTGAGTGACAAAGGCTCCCCAGGAAAGTCTATTCCAGGGTACTGGAGAGGAGGGTCCGGCCGTTAGTCGAACCCTGGATAAAAGAGGAACAATGCGGTGCCATCTGTCGCAGTGTACTCTGGCGGGAGAACCACATCGCACTCTTCAGGAGACCTCCATCCATCTGAAGCAAGTTGCCCCTGGATTGGCTGATCCAGGAGACAGCTCCACACGATAAAGGGCGGAATAATCCACCGAAGTAAGAAGAACACAGAGAAGTAGACGACAGCAAGGGAGGAGGTGAAATAGCGCTCCTCTCTGTTCATGTGACGTGCCAAGTCCATCCATCCATCCATCCATTTTCTGCCGCTTATCCGGGGCCGCGTCGCGGAGGCAACTCTGCTCAGACTTCCCTCACCCCAGACACTTCCTCCAGCTCTTCCGGTGGCACCCCAAGGCGTTCCCAGGCCAGCCGAGAGACAGGGCAACTCCAGAGAGAGAGGGTAACTCCAGAGCAGTGGAGTATCCAGCCCCCGTCGAGGAGCTGGGTTCCGGAGTCCAAGCTGTAAGTGGAGGCGAGCCCGACTATATCTAGACGGTATCTCTCAGCCTCCCTCACAAGCTTGGGCTCCTTCCCCCCCAGCGAGGTCACATTCCATGTCCCAATAGCCAGATTCTGTGGCTGGGGATCGGGTCGTCGAGGCCTCTGCCGTCGACTGCCCCCCAATCCACAATGCACCCAACCCCTACGGCAGCCTCTGTAGGTGGTGGGCCCACAGGAGGGGCAAGTCCCCCGACAACATAGCTCCGAGGGTCATTCGGGTGCTCAAACTCCCCCACCACGACAAGGTTGCAGTTCAAGGGGGAGTCACCACCGTTTAAAAGTTTTGTATGTTGCTATTTGAGTATATGATTGTTGATTTTGCTTACATATGACCTCTATTATACGAAGAGTGCCTCATACTGTATTGACACTAATTATTGACCTCTGGGGTCAGAGGTCAAAAGGGGAATTGAAGGAATATAGTGGTTGAACATTTGTTTTCTGTGTGACAACTGGACATATTGTATTCAGTTGTGTTTCTACACTACTGGGGTTTCTCCCACTGCCCAAGTTGGGAAAACACAGCTATAAATCCATGTTCAGGGACATTCCAAGTTGGTTGGCGATGTCTCCTCAGTGCTCTACTTGCAAAAACATGGTCAAGGTAAGATTGGATCAACAGATAAGAGGTCAGAGGTCACTTTGTCCCACAGAACGTCAAGCTCTGAGAAGAACCAGTTTGAAGCAGTTTTGGGAACAAAGGAATAGCAAATTCACTATAGCAACGCATACATCACGAGGAACCGACCAATGTGAGGTTGAGGTGGTGTATGCAAATGTATAAATATGAACCACGTGTTGCAGTTGTGCCCTTCTTCATTGTAAACCTGGCCTGCACACTTGGGTCTGCAAGGAAGAACGGTCTGAGCTCGTATAATGTAATCTGATATATGTATTTTTGTAATCTCTTGTTTGTGTGATTATTAAATTCACTATTGAAGAAATTAACTCTGTTCCTGCCTCTCCCGGATCAAACGAACAAGCAGGAATTCAGGGGAACACAGGAACGAATTCCAACACTAAGCATCTCTACCTAAAGTCAGTAACACGATTTCTCTAGATTAAACCAGTCTGAGATGCTATATCTAAAGACAGTAACGGGATTGATTTTTTTTCTTTTTTTTATTAAACCAGCCTGAGCAGCTCCATCTAGAGACAGTAACGTGATTTTCTAAATCAAACCAGCCTGATCAGCTCTATCTAAAGACAGTAATGTGATTTTCTAGATCAAACCAGCCTGATCACCTCTATCTTAAGAAAACAACATGATTTTTTTCTCAATTAAACCAGCCTGAGCAGCTCTATCTTAAAGGAGTACAGTAGGATTTTCCCGAATTTTAGGAAAGAACCGCCCTCTCCACCTTTTGAAAAATGCACGCAAAGCTCTACCTGCTCCCGAGATGGAACGCCTACTAAAACGTGTGCGAGAGACATGAACGAGCCCAGTTCTCCTCGTGCACGCACTGTTTACAAGTCACAAGTCAGCATCGCTTACACAAGCTCACTTTACAAGAAGATTTGAACTTTTTCTACTAATCAACCCTGGAAAGTTACAATATAGACATAGATAACTTTTACTGGAAGTGATTTGAAATGGATTTCTCCAAATAGAATGCCAAACTTTACCTGTCGAGTAGAAACTTGGCGACTGAAGCATCAGTGGGAAGCCCAACCTGGGCTTTCAGCGCACGCCATCGTGTGAAAGAATCTCCCAAAAACACTCTGGTCTTGTTTCTCTCTTCCGAAGCCTTTCTCTTCTTCTCATACACTTCGAAGACACTTTTTCTCTTTTGCGACCCTCTGCCATTTTCAAAGTACCCGGTGAGAACTGCGAGCTCGCTGAAGGCGTAGCTCACCATATACACCTGAAAGCGCGCATGCGCAGAAAGTGAAAACTAATAGATCCACGCTACCTGGGGACGAGCACATACGACGGCCTTGCGTAATATATCACCAGAATGATTGACAGTTGGGAGTACCAATAGTCTTGATGATCCACCCGGAAAAAGAAAATCCTCCTGTACACCTTTAAGACAGTAACATGATTTTACTTGATTAAACCAGCCTGAGAAGCTCTATCTAAAAAAAGTACACTCAAAAATGCAATGACAGAATTGTTTTTTCAGTGTGACATGATTTTCCTCGATTAAACCATGATCCAAGTGGAGGAACGTGGGAGCAGCGCTTCAAAGGGTTGAGTGGAAATCTCCACCAACGGCTGATCCCACGTTTCATCGGGCTCATCCATCCCTCCGGACAGGGCCTCACAGCCAGAGACAGGTGAGCCGTTTAGGGACTATTCAGTAACAAGAACTTAGAGCTGTGATTTCACTTGTATATAAGTTAAAGATGTAAAGCAAAGTTGGACTCTTCAGGTGATGAAATATACATTAAATGTCCACCAATGACTGTTGAGATGGTTGATCATTTAGTTTTAAACGTAGTAAACATAGAAAATACTTTGGCTGGTTATTGTGATTAAATTAAATTACATCTCACAACAAAACATGCTTTTAAAATAACAAAGACATTTGATCCAAATTACATTGAATTTAATACAAGAGACCCATTCTACAAAACAAACCTTTCCTCCTGCAATTAGCCTTTCAATACCACCTCACTCCGTGTGTGTTGTCCTCACAATCAATCAAAGTGATCTGGTGTCTCCTGGTGTTGATCTTAAGAGTCTCTCAACTTGTGGAACCTGTGCATTGAACACTTTTCTTTTGTCTACAGTGTGTTGTGGGAATCTCCCAGAACCTGTATCTCGCCCACCTTGCTGCTCCTCCTGTCACCTGCAGTACAAGGTGATTTCGTCTGTCCACTTCTGGCTCTAAAGACTCTTCTGGCTGTTTGTACCTACATGAACATCATTACATGCAGCTTGTTTACCAGAGCTTTACTTCAAGTCATTGCACAGCTAGAAAACTTTAGTTTAGTAAGTCTCAGTAAGGTCTGAGTGTGTATCACATGTTTAGGTGCAACCAGGGTTGGGTAGTCATGGAATACATGTAACAGTGTTGCATAATTAGGATACAAAAAACATATAACTGTAATCTGTTACAGTACATAAAAAAATGTGTAATCTCGTTACAGGTATGCTCGATAAAAACTGGGATTACTGAGCAGGATTACAGTAGAAATCAGATGGAATAAACTAGAAATGCAGCTGTCACATGCGCCATGCACTGGCATTGCGACACTTCCCGACGCTTTCAGGCTGACAATCCATGCTTTGCCATGGATTCTGCAGACAGTTGCTTTCATCACTATGTTTTAAAGTCGGAGAAATCTCTTAACCTCTCTGTACAATGCAAACTATGTCTCCCAGCCGTGAAAGTGCTGTGAACGTCCAGGAACTGGACATCTCACCTGAAGAAACAAAGAAACATAAAACCTGCTCACTTTCACTGATACACACATGGACTCTGTTTACTAGTTTTATTAGCTCGTAATATGCTTCCTACCTGTTCTCAATACGTTTAGAGGCTCTTGTGTTTTAGGGATTAATTGGGGCGACACGTGCCATCACTTTTTTCTTTTTACTCAATGAGTGATTCATGCTGCCAGATACAGCCTCTCATCAAACATTCACATTTATTCCGGAAACTTGCCAAAAGTTTATACTCTATTCTGCATATGAATTTTATTTCTAAATTGAAAGCAGTAAATGGCATTGTTTACACATGCTGGTAAGTGTCTGTGTTATTATTAGGTAAAGAGAAAGTGAGGGTTATTTTAACAAAAAATGTTTTTATTCAGTGCAGCTATTCAAAACAATTGTAAACATGAAACATTTGTAACTCTTTTTTTAATTACATTAACCAAAAACACTTTTTTCTATTAAGACATCACAATGTCTTTGTATGCCAAATATCATTAACAAGATATGTC